>NC_137051.1:3772500-3830000 GCF_032717465.1 Coenobita brevimanus
TAGTTTTCACCATACACATGTTATTACTCATGTCATGTGTTCTTTGTAAACATGAAGTGTGGGTATAGGGGGGTAAGGGGAAGGGAAGATGAGTAGATGAGGGGAAAAAGGGGAGTGGGTGAGGGTAAGGACGCGGAGTGTGCGAAGGGAAAGAAGAGGACTGGGAAAGGGGGACAGAAGTGAGTGAGGGGAAGGACGCGAAGTGGATAAAGGGAAAGAAAGGAAATGGGTGATGGGGAGGGAAGTGAGTGGGTGAGGGAGAGGAAGGGACATGAATGGGTGAGGAGAAGGAAGGGGCATGAATGGGTGAGGGGAAGGGAGGGACGTGAATGGGTGAGGGGAGGAGGGGATGTGAATGGGTGAGGGGAAGGAAGGGTCGTGAATGGGCGAGGGGAAAGAAGGGGAAAGGGTATGGAGACGGAGAGGGAGAAGGAAGGGAGGTGGGTGTGGGGAAAGGAGGGGAATATGTGAGAGGATAGGAAGTGAGTGGATAAGGGAAAATAATGGGAAGAAGAGCAAGAAGGTAGTGTAGAAGGGTGGGTGGGTGACGGGAAGAAGAATGTGTGTAAAAGCGACTGGAGACAATGGCGAGAGGGTGGCATGGAAGGACACATTGCCAACTAATACCATCGTCTGTGCTCTCCCTCTATAATCTTAATTTCCTCTCCCACCCAACATTTACCCCTGTCCGCCTCCACCCACCTACCCACCCACCCTTTCTCTTCCACCCACCGACCCCTTCAAGTTAAGGTTCCATTGTAGTCGTTTTTGTTGTAGTCACTCTTGCTTCGTCTTTCGGTCAGTGTGTTTTTCTTTAGTTACCCTTCAACCGTGTCTTCTTCTGTCTTTCTTGGTACGTGAAGGTTGGATTTCAGTCCTTCACGTGTGCTCCTTCCATCTTAAAAAAGCACAGTCACCCCTTCAGTGTTTTCTTTTAAGAGAGAGAGAGAGAGAGAGAGAGAGAGAGAGAGAGTATATTTGTTTTTCAACGTTTCTGCATTTCCATCCCGTGTGTGTGTGTGTGTGTGTGTGTGTGTGTGTGTGTGTGTGTGTGTGTGTGTGTGTGTGTGTGTGTGTGTGTGTGTGTGTGTGTGTGTGTGTGTGTGTGTGTTTCTGTTTTTCCATGCGTGTAATGCCCGTGTGTGTGTGGCTGTGTGTATGTTTGCCCCGGGTACATTTACACACACCGTCTGCATACTTCCTCATCTCAATGCTGGAGTTGGCACATCACCAATGCCTTAACGTGTACATAAAACTGCGCACCCAATCTCATGTACATCCGTGTGTGTGTGTGTGTGTGTGTGTGTGTGTGTGTGTGTGTGTGTGTGTGTGTGTGTAACTAACCTCACTATCTTCACGTACTGTACATCTCAGTGTGTGCGCAACTAACCTCAAGCAAATGTGTGTGTAACTAACTTCACGTACATGTGTGTGCAACTAACACCTCCCCTCACGTCCTGCACATCGCCTACCAGCCTGTATCCAGAACATTACGAGGCAACTGCTCTACCTTATGGCCGACTGAGCACCTGCTGAAGGCTGCTTAATTTACCACCAGGGGGAATTGAACTCGCGACCTTCTGAATCCAAGCTGCCTGTCTAACCAGTGGACCGCATGACCTTACAAGGGCGTCGTGGGGGCATGTACCAAATATAGAAATAATTAACTCCTTCACTACGAGGCTGTCTCTCTCTCTCTCTCTCTCTCTCTCTCTCTCTCTCTCTCTTTCTCATCCAGTCATGCACACACAAAAGCATAAGACAGAGGCCCAAACACAGATAGCAAATGTCAACAGAGAGGTCAGCACAATGCTTGGGTATGCAGGACATCTCCCCTCTCTCTCTCTCTCTCTCTCTCTCTCTCTTTCTACTTCTCATCCAGTCATGTACATACAGAAGCATAAGACAGAGGGCCAAACACAGATTGCGAATGTCAACAGAGAGGTCAGTACATTGCTTGGGTATGCAGGACCCCCCCTCCCTCCCTCCCTCCCTCCCTCTCTCTCTCTCTCTCTCTCTCAGATAAATACAGACAGTTTAACATTAGCCAGTGTAATTTTTCATCTCTTTATTTATCTATCCATGAACTAATGCTGCATGCTGTGAAAACGACTACGACAAAGAGTATCTATAAGCGTTTATGTTATGACTTCTCTTCCCACGCCACTCCATCTCCCCCTCATACACTTTCCTATCATATCACTCCACTTCGTCTTTGTCTTCCTCTCTCTTCCTTCCAGCAACAAATAAAAAAGTAAAACAGAAAAAAGAAAACAATGTGTCATAATATATATATATATATATATATATATATATATATATATATATATATATATATATATATATATATCAAACTACCTAGGCTATCTATTTATCTGTATAAATATAAATATAATATATAAATCTATCTATATACCTATCTATCTATGTGTATATACATATAAATCTATCTATCTATCTATCTGCAGTATCTATCTATCTATCTATCGAGAGAGAGTTAAAACATATTCGCCTCAGGTATATTTAATCAGTTCCACGTGAGGCTATACACACACACACACACACACACACACACACACACACACACACACACACACACACACACACACACACACAACAGACAAAAAAAAAAAGATGGGGGAGAAAGAAAAGTGAGACTAGAAAGAAAAACAACTGTGCGAAATAAACATACACGGAAGAAGAGATGACGACATGAAGGAAAGGAGGGTACGGCAAAGAAAAAAATAAGCATAATAAGCAGACAGGAGAGAATGGGGAGAGAAAATGGAGACAGAAAAGTAAATAGAAATGGCAAAGAAGTGGAAGGGAGACAAGAAAGTAAAATTAAAGCGAGATGGAAAAAAAGGGAAACAGAGGAAAATGGAGAACGCAAAGAAAACACGAATATAATGAGGAGACGAAGCAAGCGACGGGCCACGGAAAATGAGAGAGAGAGAGAGAGAGAGAGAGAGAGAATACGTAACTGCTAATCTTCAGAATCAAGTAAGTATGCCTGCTGTCTTTTGAGTGCTTGCCTGCCTGACTCTCATCCCTCACCTCAAGCCACCACAAGTCCCCCTCAAGCATGCGAGGGCGGGGAATGATTGCAGGGCTGGCAGGGACAAATATTTATCCCTTTAGCTCGTGGACGCCTAAGATATTTCATTCCTGCTATCTCCAGATTTTATTCAGCACACGGGAGACGCTTCAACCCCCTTCACTACTATGGCGTTCCCCTAAGCTGAATATAATCGTCTGGAAGGAGTTGGAATAAAATATAAAACGCTTTACATCGTGGGACTGAATGGGTTATGATCGAATTCCTCAAAGTTAAATATTATTCCTTAGTTGTACAATAATAATAATAATAATAATAATAATAATAATAATAATACAATATCCCTGTATAAAATACGATTTTTTAGATGAGTAAAATCGATTGAGGGCAGAAATAAAACAAAATATAAGACACTACAGTTACTGAATGAGAGAAACTGTTGAAGAGGTTAAATTTTTTCCCAAGTTTTAGCCCAAGAGTTTAAATCACTGTCTTACCCGTTATAAAAAAGATATATTTATTTTTACCCGCTTTCTGGCAAGAGTTTCCCTCAATTTGAATTCTGAGTAGGGGAGGAGACATTGTATGAATTTTCCCTAAGAGTTTAAATCACTGTCTTATCCACTATAATAAAGGCAGATATATTTTTACCCGCTTTCTGGCATGAGTTTCCCTCAATTTGAATTTTGAGTAGAGGAGGAGACATTTTATGAATTTTCCCTCTAAAAACATAACTCGCCGCTTAAACCTCGTAGTATTATACTTCTCCTTCCCTGCCAAGTTGTAAACAACTAACTTGTTCTTTATAAATTTGGCGGCCACAATTTTACCTGCCTTCCACCATGAATTTCTCGCAACTCTTGAATTATAGGTAGTTACTTTCTATCAGTATTCTCTCGCCAAAACACGGCCTCAGTCCTTCACCCGTTCAGTGCGAGGATGTATTTTCTTCTGTCTTTGCAACTGCCAGACATTTTTATTCACCTTACAAAACTCTACCTGGATACAAGAAACAAGGTATGAAGTTGGTAGACTGGGCCGGCGCATCCCTACACCAGTTTCCAGTCCCACTCCCAGCAATGTAAGTCGACTCGTACGCAGGGAATACGTGGGTAGTAAATTTCTCTGCCCTCCCCGACTTGAAGGCAACAAACCTACGACTTCACTGTCTACCAATATATCCTCATGCCTCACCCCCCCCCCTCCATTTTCCCCCCTCATCCCTTGCTCACTCTTTCTCCTCACCCTTCCCCCACTCAACACTGGAGCAACGGCCAACTTAGAGTGTGGGAGGGTAAGGCTGCGATCACACCAAGCGATTCGATTCGATTCAATTCATGGAGAATCATATCGATTCATGATTCGTCTTGATGCGACATGTTAATTCCTATAGGAACTGTTCACACCAAGCGAATCAATTCAATTTCAAATCATGGAGATTCAAGGCGATTCAGAATCACTGATGCGCGAGGGTCCATTTTTTCATCAGTCACGGCGATTCAGTGGAGGAGTGAGCACCATGCTACCGGACGTCCTGATAAATTTAGTGAGAGCGACGTGCTATTTATGATGCTAAAAAGTGGAACAATGATTTTGGTGCATTCACAACGATAAACATATTATGTCTATTTTTTTACTCTATTCAGTCATAAATGAAGGATGTCTATTTTTTTACTGTATTCACAGCCATAAATAAAGGATGTCTATTTTCTTAATGTATTCACAACCAGAAACAAAGAATTTATACTTATTTTTACTCTATGCACAACCAGAAATAAAAGATATGTTTTCTTAATGTATTCTGTATTCATAACCAGAAATAAAAGATGTCTTTTATACTGCATGAAACACTACTTCTCCCAACTTTCAGACTTTTTAACAGTTCACTTCTTACCTAAGGTAAATGGCAATCCTTTCTTCAACTCCAACTGCACGTCGGTAATTAGTATTCTGTTTCATGTTGGGTGCAGTCAACTCCACTAGTATTTTAAACTGTTCAGTGGTCATCCTAAAATAATCATAAAACTTGTCTGAATTGTTTATCAAATCTGGGAACAAGTATCCGAAACTCCCAAAATCAGGTCTTTTTGCATTAATTTCATGCACCCATATTCTTCTTGGACGCCTACGCCTACGCCGCCTCAGCCACAGCAACACCTCTATTTCAGCAAGAGCGTCTACGTCCATCCTCGTTCAAGTCAGCCTTTGCACTACTCCCTGTTGATTCTGACAGTTTGATTCTGTCGGTATGAACGGCGCTGATTCAAAATGAATCGAATCAAATGATTCTCCATGAATTGAATCGAATCGAATCGCTTGGTGTGAACGCAGCCTAAGAGTGGGGGTAAGGGAGAGGGAATGTGAGGAAGAGGGAGGGTGCAAGGATGAGGGTGAAGGTGATGTGTACAACCAGTGCCCTCTGGCGACACGCACACAAACCACACTGCGGCTAATTCTTTGGGTGAGATTTACACACCAAGGTCGTTGACTGAACTTACCCTCACCCGTAGTACCACCCCCACAAGCACATCACCACACCACTACCACCACCACCACATCACCACACCACTACCATCACCACAACACTCACTACACACCACACTACATAATATCACCCTCCCTTCATTTCTCATGAGTCCCATATCCTCTCTTATTTCGCCCTTTCTCCAGCCTCACTCAACGCTCCTTGCTCCTTTCCTGCTGCTCATCCTCCCTAACCCTTCCTTTTTTCCTTCCTTTCCCCCTCCAGTCCACTCCCATAATTCATTTCCTCAACCTTTCCTCCTTTCTTAGTCTCTTCCTTCCTTCTTCCTTCCACTCAGGCCTAAAAGACTAATTTCTTCACTCTCTCTCTCTCTCTCCTCCCTTCCCTCTTGTCATCCTCTCTCTCTTTTTCCCCTCCCCTGAGCCCTTACCAATTAGCCTCTCTCCCCTCCTTCCTTCCTTCCTCCCTACTTCCCCCTTTTTTCTTCTCACTCCTAATTGAGTTACTCCATCACCTTTACAAGTCTCCTTCCTCTAGAGCGATTTTAACATTGTCTCCGCATTCGCTCTTCTCATTTATCTCCTCTTCCTATTTTCTCTGAACTGATACACTCATATTCTCTCTCTCTCTCTCTCTCTCTCAGTTTCTTTTTCTCATTCAGTTACCATTTTCTTCTGTCGTTTCCTTCCATCCATTACCCTTCACGGTTTGCTCTCTCCTCTATTCTCTTCCGCGTTCTCCCTCACTATTTTTTCCCCTCCCATCCCTCCAATTTCTACGTTCACATCAATCCTTTACTAACTGCTCCTCCTCCTTCGCCTCTAGCACATACCCCTCTCTCTCTCTCTCTCTCTCTCTCTCTCTCTCTCTCTCTCTCTCTCTCTCTCTCTCTCTCTCTCTTCACATTACATTTTCATTTTTTAGCTCCACCATTCTCAACCACCCCCTCAAGGGTCTCTTTCTTCAAAACCTCCTCTCCTTTTCTTCTCAGTTCTCCTCCGTGCATCACCCCTCCTTCTCCAGCCCTTCCACCATGTCCATTTACACCTGCTGTCGACTTTTTTTTCCCCTCACGCCAGACGACTTTTCTTCACTGAGGAGATTCCCTATGACTTGAAAGAATAAAAACCGTGCCCATTAACAGAGTCACAGCACGTCTTTTTCCTTTTTCTTTTCCCCTTTCTTTCTTTCCTTTTTTTTATTTATTTTTTTAATCATCTCGACTACTGACAGATAATTTAATTCAGTCCAGGAAAGACCCCCGTGATTGAAAGGGTTAAGCTTTCTCACTTGTTTAATTTATCATTTGTTATTATCTTTAAATTTCTTCACGCCCTCAATCCAGCAACTGTTCCATTACCCGCTCCAAGTTTGTTGCCCCTGCAGTGTTCCCTCAAGGCCTCTCGTGGGACCCTCAGCAGTGTACAGAGCCCCCTGACGGCATGGAGGACAAACACAACTCACCCACCCCGGCCAATAAACCCAACACCTAATGCACCTCCCTCGCAACGTTGCTCGGATTTCACTTTACATGGCGAGACGCATCCAGTGAAGTGCAGAGGATGCTGATACGTTAATTACTGGGAAAATCAAACGAATAAAATGGAATAAAATCATGCCAAGACCATAGCGTATTAGTCTTAATATCTATGAATAAAACAAAGTACGGTATACTGGAATACAATTAATACTCTCGTTCTTGGGGCAGCTCCAAAATTCTATTCCAATTAACGCCAGACGATTTCATTAGGTCAAAAATGAGTCATAGGAGCCTGAGTGTCAATACTGATACACACACACACACACACACACACACACACACACACACACACACACACACACACACACACACACACACACTTATTGCCAACATACTTCAACTTTGGAAAATATCGCTTAGTTCCAGTTTCACTCAACCTTTGTATTATTACAGTTTTGTTGACCGCGCGTCTGGAAGTTGAAACACCGTGAAGAGTATCCAAATGTGGCTTAAATAACGACCGAAACGTAAGAGTTACGAATGTGTGCATGATGTGTGATAACCTCTTCAGTGCTATGACGGTAAATTTATTTAATTATTTGTGTTTCTACCGTTTTAAAATCGACTTAAGACGATTTTAGTGGACAATGAGAGGTTTTATGAAATGGAAGGATTGGATATGAAGAGTAATTATTGATGTTTTTACTGTTTTCAAATTGGCTTCATACGAATTTAGCGGACAAGGAGACTTTTTTTTTTTTTTTTTCGAACGGGAGGAATTAGATACAGCCCAAATTAACTCCTTCCATCTCTTCAAACCTGAATTTACTCGTCTGTCGGTGGTGAGGGGATTAAGGTACGTCTCTCGTAATGAAGAGTTTAATATCTGATTCTACACCCGAGAAACCCAGCACAGAATTCATTGTTTACACAGCTGAGGAGAGACATATTTTTACAGCTAGGAAGACACGTATTCTCTTGGAGTGTGGCCTCGAAAAATGATGGGATGGTGAGGATGAGAGTCGGTGCAAGATTTTTGTAAGACTTTCGAAAACCACTTAAATAAAAACTCAAAAGAAAATGAATATTACTCGATTTACACACACACACACACACACACACACACACACACACACACACACACACACACAATTTACAAGATGCATCCACTAACAAATAGAGCCATACCAAACCCTGTAACTCCTATTAAATAGCCTTCACCAAATAAACAGACCCCGAATAATAGCTTGTATATAGAACCCTCTTGTTATACTGCACATATTTTTCTCTGTATTTTAAGAACACGTTAAACGACAATTATGAGCAAATTTTACATGATAATCTATATGTATCATCTCTTTTCGTACATTAAAGCACGTAATATGGCAAATAAAGGTAAAGTACAGTATATATAATAATCTCTTTTTGGACATAGAAAATGGTACATAATAAGCCATTAAACTTCAAATTATAGGCGCAGGATTAAGAGATGGATTCAAAACCCGCCTGGTAGTAATTAAACCCGACTTGGCTCATGTTAATTTCACAGGAGATAAGCACAGCACGGGGTTTATAACAGGCAGGCATAATGTAATCTGGACGCTTATGGAGAAGGGGGAAAGAATTAATGGTTGAGCTGCTGGATATAAGAAATCAATTAGTTCCCCTTGTATTCTCATTCTCTCTCTCTCTCTCTCTCTCTCTCTCTCTCTCTCTCTGTCCGGAGTGAGAACTAAAAATGACGTTAACCATATCCATAAACTGTGAGTTATCCAATTAAAATATACAAGATTTTTTTTTTTTTTTTGGTCTCCCATCACACAAACATCCACCTACACTCCTCGGGCATTTCCTGGGGAGAGAGAGAGAGAGAGAGAGAGAGAGAGAGAGATTCATATATTTTTTCCTCCAACTCAGCCCCTCATATCTATCGATCTATCTACTCGTATTTGCCTCTCTCTGTTTCTTCAGGGATAGGTTCGTTATCGCTGGCTTTCGTGTTCATGTCTCTTCTCCTGCCACTCATCCCCCTCGTTCTGTTATAGTCTCTTTTCGTGTTCCTGTCTCTTGCTTTCTTTCCAACCACCTCTCTCTCTCTCTCTCTCTCTCTCTCTCTCTCTCTCTCTCTCTCTCTCTCTCTTCTAAATCGCTTTCGGCGTGTTTTGCACTTTTTTTTTTTCTTCCCCTCTGTCATCCTCACAGCCCCTTCCTTCCGAGAGGCTGTTTCCCTTCCTGTCTCTTATTTTCAGTGCTTGTGAGAGATAACTTCACGTTAAGTTTCTTTCTAGCGAGTTAATAAATTCCTACATCTGCGTTTCATCTTTCTTCTCATTTTCTTATCTAGTGCTTAAGACTGACAGTGTTTCCTGGTTCTTCTTTTACACTGCAGCATGTTTCTCGGGTATAATTGTACGCCTGTCCTTCCTTGTCTCCTACCTAGTGTCGTAAATGTGTTTCACGTTTCTCCCCTAGTGTGAGTTCAACGTTTATTTTTCCTTCTTTTTACGCATCAGATCTTTATCCGATTTTGGCTACTGACATACGACTTTATTTGGTGTAAAATCATACTCTATTAACCTTTTCATCTCGAAACAATACTCGTATTTTTTATTTAACTTGCGCAAACGTCAGACGATTTTACTCAAGAGGCGATAGAAGTTCTCGCACTGAAAGGTTAGGCTATAATAATCCTTTCAGCTCGAGGACGTACTTTGTATTTTATTGTGTAACACCAGACAATTCTATTCAGCTTAGGAAAGATCGCTCGGGGTGAAGAGGTTACTGTGACAATATCTCAATACCGATTTCCAGTCATTCAACATTAACATTATGATTGTTATATTCAGCTGTTTTTCCTCCTGTCACTTAACTACATGGTCATATAGGGCAACAGTTCCTTTGGCTTCTAGACTGACAGGTCCACGATTCTTACATTCAGTTGCATGCTTTCTATTCCTGTCATTTAACCACACGGTCATATATGGGAAAAAGTACCTTGCTTCCTTTGCCTTTAAACTGACAGGTCCTTGTACCCTGTGTTCTGCCTCCTCGTAAAGGCCTTTTTACTGCCTCATCTCCAGTGAAGGTTGGCCTTGAGTCCAGTCCGGGAGCGTAGGGTAGGAACGGTGGGGAAAATAAAAACACAGATGAGGAAAATATGTGAGTCGACGCACGAGTGGCTGGCAGGTGGCAATATGTGGAGTGAGGTGAGGCGAGGTAAGGTGAGGTGAGGGGGAAGGGAGACGAGGTGAGGGAGAAGGGAAGGGGTGGGGGAATAATTGGAGTTCACCTGCATGCTTGAACACAGGTCTCTGGGGACAACTTAAGGGGTACGAGCCAGAACAAAAATAGCAAAGACCAGAACGAAAACAACAGCGATTATAACTGTCACACACACACACACACACACACACACACACACACACACACACACACACACACACACACACGGGACCAGCCAAACCTCATGATTTACAATAATGAGAAAGAGGTGAACAAGGTAACGTAAGATGGAAAAGAGAGGCAGTGATGGAGGGTTAGGTCCAGGAGGTGTTTTGACAATCCTGGGGTACAAGTGAGTAATCATAAGGAGTGGTACGAAGTGAACAAAGAAAACTGGCCGGAGTTATGCTGGCAGAAAAAGCAATTAACCAGGGAATAATAAACATAAGACAAACTGACCACGGAGGGCAGGCTACAAGAAAATGAGGGGAAACTGAGAAGTGCAAAAAACGTAAATGAAAATATACAAATATCACAAACGAAGAAATATACAAAAATTAGTAACAGTATGCCTTTATGTAGGTAGTATGTATGGGTGTACATATATAATTATATATGTATATATGTATGTATATAACTTAGCTAACGACTTGCACATGCCTGATACAAGCGAGCGTCACTACGGCACTAAACACGTTCCAGGTGTTTTTTTTATGGTCTTCAAGGGCGATTACTATGTGTGGTCAAGGTACACCACTTCCTGTCACTGAAGAGGTCATCCGTCCCCGCCCTGTGCATCACACTCTGGTATAGGAAGGGAAAGCTTTTTGAAGAGCAGAGTACAAGATGAGATGTATATGTGGAAATTTTTGTTGGGTGTGGCTATGGAAACTGTTGTTGGAGTGGCTATGTTTATGATCTGGAGTCTTTAAATGACATCGAGGGAACACATAAAAAGACATACCACCGTACTCTCTAAAATGTCGCCGCAAACTAGAATCGAACCTAGATTAGGACTGGTTAGAAGCATACACTACAGACATGATCGCCGGAAATGTACTATGCAAATTATAGAAGGAAAACTGGCATGAAAGTATAAAGACAAGAGAGAATAATGGGAATCACTAAGAAGCCCATCTGCTCACCAAAAGCCATTATGCTAGTGTTCCATAAAAAAAAAAAAAGTAAAAGGTAAACTCGTAAAGTGGTCGTCCTTTCCCTGGTGGCCGGTGGGTGAGTCGTCAGAGGGACTGTAAACACATAAAAAGAAGCTCCATCCACGCCACTACACCCGCCTCACGTTCTCTTAAGAGACTCCCTACAGTTCGTCAACCTTAATTATATAGTTAATGTGTTCGTCCTTTTGCAATATCCTCATATCTCAAGGGTAGAATAAGGCATTACTAGGGTTCTACAGACTTTCCCTAGCACTAGAATATGATGCTAAGTCACTTTCGCGTGCCTGTAGCGCTAATCTACCGTTGCAGCTCGGCAATCAAGATGACCAGATCACCAGATGGAACGTTTACGTCATTTAAGTGGATAAGTATCTTCCACAGCTCTATCTACGCCACACTTGGACCCTCTACTACCCAGCGCCGCGGTCTCACTGACTTAGAAGGCTCCCTAATACCCATTCCCCAACTCTATCTATGATATACTTTGTCATTTAGCCCCACGTTCTTACTGGCACCTCTTCCTTGAGCCTACCAACAAACACCGCCATTACCAAACAAATTACCGAACTCGAAAGAATAAGGCGTTTGAAAGTTACACCGTCAAGACGCTGAAGTCACACGCAGGCTTCTTGAAGGAACAAATGTGAAACGAAAGTCAAAACTGCAAAAGCTGTCCGCCCTCCTCTTCAGCGATCTCCCCCATAATTACCGGTTGACGGCTGACGGTGCGACGTGAATAACCGACGTAATACTTGGCTAATTACACCATGACCGCGAATTCCAGAGCTGGGCGAAGATTTACAAAGAGACTCAGATTCGGTTTGGAGGAAGAACACAACTGAAAATTGTCTGCACCCAGTTTTCCACCTTCTTCCTGCAAAGCCAAAATATAGTTCATGATAGTTTTCCTCATTTTTATTTTTATTATTATCATTATTATTATTATTATTATTATTATTATTATTACTATACAGGACAGTCCGTAATTTGCGCTCCATCAGAAACTTACTTAGCAATATCTTGTGTACTGTGGGGACAGCTCAGTCTGCTGGTGTAGGCGTGGGTGAAGTGGTGGGAGTAGGACATGAATAAGTGACGCAGGTTATATTTTGATAACGCCATCTTAGCCGTCCCCCCAACACACAAGAATCATAAGAACCACCCTGTGTTTATAGAAGAACAAGAGAAATGATAGATTTTTGCATGAACTTCGCTTGTCCTTCGTGCAAAAAACGAATCATACCCTGTATTTACGAGAGGGAATTGGACCTGAGTTATTACAGAATCCGGCCCCTGGAGTGAGGATTCTCTCTCTCTCTCTCTCTCTCTCTCTCTCTCTCTCTCTCTCTCTCTCTTTCTCTCTCTCTCTCTCCTGAAGGTGAACTGGGGACGGTGCGGGTGTATTCCTCCGCGGTGAGCCATCTTGAAGAACCAGTCAGCCGAGGCGCGGCGCTAGGCCACTGACCTCACACCGGCTCCTCCGCCAGAAAAACTAGTCCTGCCTCCTATACTCATCCTCACCTCACTCCCATGATCCTGAGAGCTTCAAATCATAGTTTCTTGAACTATAAATAGACTGTCTCTTTAAAACTTTATCTCAACTAATACAGGCATCAAACACTTCACATGAAGACCTGAGTGAATACTGAACTGAAAAACATGACCAACAAATGACTTAACTTCTGCTATGGTAACTTGTTTACGGCAAAAACTGGTTAAGCTCCTTTACTGGTACTTCCCCTGAACCCCAATAGTACGGTGACGCCTCTTTGTAGTTCATTATTAAGCTATAAGACGAATTTGCAGCATTAAGTTTCGGAATGCACCCTGGTAATGAAAAGGCTGATGAAGGTTACAAGTGATCCTTCCAGTTCGAAATGTCTGTCTTAAGCTGAATAAAATCGTCTCGAGATAAAAAAAATAAAAAAAGATAAAATAGAAAAGACGTCCTCGGGTTGAACTGATTAAAGTTAGTGTAAGCGCTCTATAGCTTTTCTTTCCTGTGTATATCCGCATGTACTGATTATTTTCTTCTGCTTTTCCTTGTTTTGTGTGTGTGTGTGTGTGTGTGTGTGTGTGTGTGTGTGTGTGTGTGTGTGTGTGTGTGTGTGTGTGTGTGTGTGTGTGTGTGTGTGTACCCCAATCTGTACAGGGGGCAGCTCACACGCGGATAAATTCTGAGTGAGTGAGCAGTGAGTGTGCAAGTGTGTGCTGTGGGTACCACTAGGAAACAAAGGAATGGGCGGTAAAAATAGGCCCTGCGTCAGGGAGGAGTGAGGAACGCTGACTCCCGACATGTCCTACGCCCGGATTCACAAACAACTGACAATAGACTGCTTCTCGTAACTATATTTATTTATTTATTTATTCATTTGCTTATTTATTTAAAAGTTATTGATTAATATTTTTTTTGTTTTACCTATTTTTGCGGGACAGACGATATATGGGGAAGTTATTACACTCGTCTTTCTTTGTCATTCCTGTAAAGCCAAATCACAGTTATACTCTTTTTAGTTTAATTTAGGTAGACTGCCCTTTCTCCATATTCAGTGTTGAGTTGTAACATTAGATGAACACTGGGATATGATGCTAGTCATGCAGAAGTGCTGTAAGAAGGATGCAGAACCGTAGTAGCATTTTTTTTCTTCTACCATCAAGTTAAGGTGAAAGAATTATAGGACAGGGAAGTGATCGTGTGTGTGTGTGTGTGTGTGTGTGTGTGTGTGTGTGTTCTCTATCCTGCACCCACCAACCTCTCCACCTAGCATTAACCCTTTCAGCCCCAGGGCGTACATTGTATTATATTCTGAGTAACGCCAGACGATTATACTTAGCTGGGAAGAGACCCCTTGTGGTTTGGGGGTTAACAGGGCCCCAAGTTTGTACTTAAGGAGTCCTGAAGGTAACACGCAACATTAATCCAACCTAACTTTCATTCCTTCACTACAAAGACGTCTTGCTAGAGCCACACCATTTTATTTACCCTGTTGTACACTTGCCAACCCCTGTATATGCCGGGACAACAGGACTCAACCTCAGCAGCTCCTACCCTTAACAGCTCCTGAAGATAACAAAGCAACATTCTTCCAGTCTTGGATCCTTCACTATGATGAATTTTTGCTACTGCCGCTTGATTATAGTCAGCCCTTCCCTGCACCCACCAGCCCCAGAACAAGGCCGAAAAACACGATTCAACCTCCATACATTAACCAAGTCCAAACATTAACCAGGTTCAACCATTATCCAAGTCCAAACAATAACCAGGTCCGACCAATAACCACGTCCGACCATTAACCAAGTCCGAACATCAACCAGATTCGACCATTATCCAAGTCCAAACACTAACCTGGTCCGACCATTTACCAAGTTCGACCATTAACCAAGTCCAAACAATAACCAAGTCCAAACAATAACCAAGTCCAAACACTATGCAAGTCGCCGGTTTCCACTTAAGGGGTGCTGGAGATAAAACCCAACACTCCTCCAGCCTATCTTTAACCTCTTCACAGTTAAATAAAATCATCAGGGCGTAGCCAAGATAAGATAAAGAGACATCAACGCACTCAAATAGTTATCCACTTCGCACTGGAGTCTTCGTGCCCACCTCCTGACCTGTTTAGTACGGTGACGCCTTTGCTGTTCTTACATCCACTAAAAGATACTCGTTTTTAATACCGGAAGACCTCTCGTAGTGAAGGCGTTATTTAATGCTATACCAAACCCCTCCAGGTCGAAAAATCCCTCCTAAACTGAAAAAATCGTCTGGAAGTAACAAGAAAATAACAAAGATAGTGAAGCTGGTTAAATAATAAGGAATGTGCATAAAATACATACAAAATCATAAACCACATCAAACACTGCAACATATATGCAGAAGTTGCAAGGTGGGAGGATACATGCAATATATCATAGAAGAAAATAAAAACAAAGGAGAAAATCGTCATGACAAACAAGTTCCCAGATGTAAAGATGATAAACAGAAAGAAGAGTAAATATACCGAGAAAAATACTAGGTCGGCAAAAAAAAAAAAGTCTCAAACAAATATATTCCCTTCAAATAAACAAATAACAATAAAAGAAAGGGAAAAACACATACCCAGAAAAAAAAAACTCGTCCGCCATAACAATGCACAAACAAATTCCACGGTGGTAAAAAAAAGAAAAAAAAAGAAAAGAAAAAAGGTTAAACAAACAAAACCACTATTCAGGGATTAGGTACGGATATAAAAGTAAAAGACATTGCATAAGTATGTTCTTTTATCTTAAGTTTTTGCGTAGGTGAGAAAACTGGTTTGTGTGGAGTATAATACGACTTAACGAAGGCAAAGGAGGCGGCACGAATGCAGTCAGAGGGTATAACTGTGTCTGGGGTCATGAGTGGTGGTTTACAACAATGATAATGATGATGATGACAATAATAATAATAATAATAATAATAATAATACAATTATGGCGCTGTGGAGGAAGAGAGAGAGAGAGAGAGAGAGAGAGAGAGAGAGAGAGAGAGAGAGAGAGAGAGAGAGAGAGAGAGAGAGAGAGAGAGAGAGAGAGAGAGGTTCGATTTCGCGACCTCCTAGTTAGCAGTTCACTTCTCCACCACTTGACCATGACAGAGGTGAAGGAGTGTGGGAGGGGTGAGGGAGTGCCAGGAGAGCAAGGTGTAGGTGTGAGGTCTATATAGAGTGTATCAGCTATCAGTGTTGAGTGCAAGTCAGGCTAACTTCGTATTCAAAGCTGGGGGAAGGGAAGGGAAGGGAAGGGAAGGGAAAGGAAGGGAAGGGAAGGGAAGGGAAGGGAAGGGAAAGGAAGGGAAGGGAAGGGTGGAGTTGAGTGGAGTGGAGAGAGAGGAGAGGAGAGGACACGAACAGAGAAGCCAGGACGAAGAAAAAAAAGTTGAGGGAAGTGGAGGCGTGAAAAGGAGAAGAAGAAGAAGAAGAAGGAGAGAGAGAGAGAGAGAGAGAGAGAGAGAGAGAGAGAGAGAGAGAGAGAGAGAGAGAATGGCATGAGCTATCTTCTTCACCGATGACAGTTTTACTTAGAAGAACAATTTACGGCTTTTCCCAGGTCGTCTATCTTTATTTTCCCCCATTCCTGTGACGTATAAGCCACGTTAATTGCTTTTCCTGCTAAAACAACACTGGAAGAAGGAAAGTCAAGTTGTTACAAAGAATCAGTATTATTTTTCTTTTTTACTTTTATGAGCAGTAGCTACAGACCAATCTTTTATTTCTTACTTACAAGAGCATTAGCTAGAGAACAGGTTAAGCACTTACCGAAACTCATCATCATTTTCCTCCTCCGCTGATAACGCCATGGTCAGGAGAAAACACTAAATAGCAACGCAAACTCAGTATCATCTTTCTTCTACTGATAACAAATTTACTCGGTAGCGGTATGGTAGCTCAATCGTCAATATTCCCTCCATTCTCGCGATAATGAGGTCTAAGTTAGAATGTGCTTGGGTTGAGGTGTCTGGCTCTATTCCTGTACCATGATACCTCCTTGCCAACCCGTCCTAGACTCGTGTGGTGAGACGTAGTTAACCCCTCCCATGTGGAAATATCCGGTTCTCAAGTGGACTGACTAAGGCTGTCCGTGAAGAAGGCAACTTAAGTGTCCTGCTCTTGTTTACTGATAAGGACTGCTTGGAGACACGGGTAAGGGTCTCTGGCCAGCCTCCCCCACTTGTCCGTCCCCCAGCAATTTAAGTACAAGTGAACACGAGATTAGCGAAGACCCCTACCTGTCTCCCTGTTGTGCACCCCACACAGTGATGACCCTTCAAATATACTCGAATACCAAATTCAGCATTTTCTTTTCCATTTTTGTTTTTAAACTATTTCTTCTAAATCAGAGTTAATAAGAGCCTCACCGTGTATTTACCTATTTATTTATTTTTCAAAAAATTTCTGCTTCTACGCTCTCTCTGTTTCTCTGCCTCTCTCTCCCTGTACTGATAAGGATGACAGTGCCAGTAGATAGAGTTAATCATCTGTGGCAGAGCTCCACTGTCCACCTGCCAGCCAGCCTCCCTGTCTCCCTCACCTGTTCGGCGCCCGCAATGTAAGCACAGTTAAGCACCAGACTACCATACACTCTCCTGTCTAACCACTCGCATTGTGCTCAGAATGCGATAATTTTGGGCCGTTTACATTTCGTTTTATATATACAGTATATCAGTTTTTTTTTTCTTTTCTATTCTGTCTGTCTGTCTGTCTGTCCGTCTATGTATGTATGTATATATGTATGTATGTATGTATGTATGCTACAGTTACCTCTAGTCTCATTAAGCTCGGATTGGGAAGATGCTGGACTCTCAGTTAATACGAGCCTCAAGTTTCTTCCCCTTAATATTGCTTCATGTTAAACTCTCTCTCTCTCTCTCTCTCTCTCTCTCTCTGTCCCTGGAATTTTGTTTTTATCAGGCGTGGAGAGGCACAAGGTCGTTGAGTGCCCTTCGTGCTTTGTGTTGTTGTGGACACGTCATTTCTGGGACTCAGCTGGAATGAGGGGCACACAAAAAACGGAGCAATAAACACACACACACACAAAAAAAAAAAAAGAGGGAAAGGATGAGGGCTGGGAGATGAAGGGGGGGATGGAGAGGGAGAGGGATAGGGAGGGGGAAGTAATAGGGAAGAGACGAGAGGTGTGGGGTTGGGTGAAGATAGGAGAGGGACGAGAGAGGGTAAGAAGGTAGTAAGGGAAAAAGAAGAGAGGGAAAGTGGATGCGAAAGCAGGGCGAAGGGAGTAAGGAAGAATAATGATGGTAGAATCAGAAGAGAAGGAGCAAGAGAAAAGTGGATGGGGGGATGGAGAGAAAGTGAAAGGAAAGAAAAGGGGAGGGGCGAGAGAATGTGAAAAGAAAATGGGAAGAAGGAAGGAAAATATATGATCCTTACACTTCTCTCCTCATCCCCACACGAAGGAAACAAACCCCACAAACTTTATCCCACGTCTGAGTGTTATTTTACGAAGGGGATATCACTCACGAGCTGCTTTGTATATTCAGAAAGGCAGGTAATACAAGTGTGGGTGCTGCTTGTGTTTACGATATACTAAACTTGTTACGGCTGGCTTGTTAAGTAGTAAATGTGGTGGCCTGTTTCGCCTTTTTTTCTCGTCATTTTTCTCCTCTGTACCTATTTAAGTTTTTTCTTTACTCTCTTCTCATCTTTATAATATCCTTTTGTCTACTTAACCGTTCTCCTCCACAAATTTTCCTTCTTACCCATCTATAATCATACTTTCCTCCTACTTCTCCCGACCTACTTCCCTTCCTCCTGCTCCTGCCTTAACTCTCTACTCCTCCTCCAAAACTACTGTCCTCTTGCTTCTCTTCGTCCCTCTTCCTCTAGCCTACATTTCTATCTCCTCTTCCTCCTCCTCCTCCTACTCTTTACCTACCTTCGTCCCTCTTCTCTTCTTCCCTTTCTCTCTTACCTCTTCCACCTCTTCTTCTTCCTCCTCCTCCTCATCATCACCATCATCTTTATCTACCTACCTTCTCCCTGCATATTTTTCTCCCTTCCTCTTCCTAACTTTCTCCTTTCTCATATCCTATAAACTCCCCCCCTCCCCCCCCTTTCTCTCTCATGTAGGGGACGCTCCTACGGTTCAAGGACGGTCACAGAAAACGGTACGAGGGTCTCACTGTCAGCACTAACCACGCCCATTACACCCTTTAGTACACCCATTACACCCTTTAGTACACCCATTACACCCTTTAGTACACCCATTACACCCTTCAGTACACTCATTACACCCCTCAGTACACCCTTTAGTACACCCATTACACCCTTTAGCTCACCCATTACACCCTTTAGTACACCCATTACACCCTTCAGTACACCCATTACTCCCTTTAGTACTCATGACACCCTTCCATTACACCCTTTAGTACACCCATTACACCCTTTGGTACACCTATTACATCCTTTGGTACACCCATTACACCCTTTAGTACACCCGTTACACCCTTTAGTACAACCATTATACCCTTTAGTACACCCATTCGTACAGCTTTACACCACGCCCACTGTCTCCCAACCACATCCACTATCTCCAAAACCACACCCACTCTCTCTCAAGCCACGCCCACTCCTGCCTTAACCACGCCCTCGACCAAGCTATTCCTTCCCTCCCACCCCCACATGCCTTCCCTCCATCCTTCAAATTTTATCGACAATTCCCTCGCTTCTCCTCTCATTAACATTCCCGCCCTCATAATCTCTCTCTCTCTCTCTCTCTCTCTCTCTCTCTCTCTCTCTCTCTCTCTCTCTCTCTCTCTCTCAGTTACTATTTATGACGAACATTCTTTCTTTTCGTTGCGACTTCCTTCCCTTCTCTCTTCCTTCCTCCTTTCCTTCCTCCCCTGCCTCCCTTCTTTCCTCCCCGCCACAAGCCGCGGGCACCACCTTATCATTACTTCCCATCGCAACACAAGATAAACCTGCTCCTCCATCTATCATCCTTCTCCTTCCCCCCGTTCCTCCCTCCCACTTTATCTCCTTCCTTCCTTCCTCCTTATGTTCCCCTTCCTTTCTTCCTTCTCCCCCCCCCCACAACCACCACCACCACCTTATCATCACTTCCTATCGCAGCACAAGATATATGTGCTCATCCATTTCTTGCTCTTCTTCTTCCCTCTCTTTCTTCCTCCTCTTTTCACATTCCTCTTTTCCTTCCCCTTTAACTTCTCTCCAGCTTCCTCTTCTCAGCACCTTCCTCTCCAACTCTCCATATTCCTCTCCTTCCTTCGCTCTCTTATTCTCTCCTTCTCTCAGTATTTATGCTCTTGTCTCCCCCTCCCTCCCTCCCTCCATTCTGTTCTCTCACAGTACTTCTCTTTAACTAATCTCCTTCCCTCCATCCCTCTCTTCTCCTTTCTCTCTTCTCTTCCCTTTCTCCCTCCCGCCTCCCTACTTTCTCTGTTTCTCTCCCTTCCTCTTTGTCATCTCTTCCCCTCTACTCCTTCTTCCTCTCCTGCTTTCTCCCTCCTCTTCTTTCTCTCCCTCCCGCCTCCGTCCTTCGTTTCTTTGTTTCTCTCCCTTTCTCTTGGTCTTCTCCCTTCCTTCTTCCTCCTCTCCTCTCCCTTCTGCTCTTCGTCTTTCCTGCCTCCACTAGTTCACTCCTACTTGCCATTCTCTTCTCCTGTTTCCTTAGTTCTCTTCTTTCTCTCCTATTTCCTCTCTTTCCTTTCCTTCCACCACTCTTTATATCCCTCTTTTCGTCTTTGCTCTCTCTTTTTCTCCCTTTCGCTCTCTTCTTTTCTTCCTCAGCACTACTATCCAATTCTTAAACTTCTGTAATACGAGAATGAAGGCTGGATCACCTGGTAGGAACTTAAGGTCTGTGTAGCTATGTAACTCTATTCTACTTCATATCCTCCTCTCCTACTGTCACATTCTCCCTCTTCCTCTCCTCCCCTCCCCTATCTCTCCTTAAACCTCTATCCCATTATTCGATCTTCCTCTTCCCACCTTTATTCCTTACTTCTCTTCCTCCCTCTATATCTCTCCATGTTTCTGTTCCTCTCCTTGTCACTCCCTCTACGGTACTCTCTCTCTCTCTTCCAGTCGTTACGTAAGTGCTTTTTATGACAACTGCCTGAGGGGAAAAGGGAGGGGAAACTGAGTAAACGAGAGAGAGAGAGAGAGAGAGAGAGAGAGAGAGAGAGAGAGAGAGAGAGAGAGAGAGAGAGAGAGAGAGTTATAGGTTCCAAGAAAAAAAAATAAAGAAAATAACATGCCAGACAGCCAGGCATCCAGTCATCAAAATAGCTCAGATGATCTAATAAAAAATGAAGGCAGAAAAACCTGTCTATTCCTCTCTCTCTCTCTCTCTCTCTCTCTCTCTCTCTCTCTCTCTCTCTCTCTCTCTCTCGTTAAAAAGGAAGAGCGGATTAAAGTCTACAAGAATGAGGCAAACATGATAAGTAAAATGATAAAAATAATAATAATAGTACTACTACTACTACTACTGCTAATAATAATAATAACCACAACAACCTCTCCTTGATGAAATAATCCCTCACTGAAGAACAACAGTAATAACGGGCATGACCCCTTTATTTAAACAACAAAACAACAACAGCAAAATCAACAACAACAAAACTAAAAACCCACAAAAAACATCAATAATAACAAGAACAATCCCTCACCACAGAACAAAAACACTAAGACCCAAATTCTAGTAGGGTAAGGAGGCTCCCTAACACCTCTTTCTTAGCGATTTATTATTCAAACTACTCATTAATACCCCCTGGTTTTCATCTTATGTCTTTTCAGCATCGGATTGCATGAATAACACACAAGAATATATTAACGAAGAAGAATCTGAAATAAATCGGTAAGGAAGAGGTGTTAGTAAATTTCCTATCCGTAGCAGAATACCGCCCAAGAAGGCAAAGCACTTCTGACTGACCTTGTAACTATTGACAGGTAAAAACTGCAAGTCGACGAGAGCAACTGCACGACAGGAACCCAACAGCCGTCCGGAAATTGCACGAGTTTTTCTAGTCTAAAATTTATCTTTCTACTACAACTACAGCTCCAGTAGCAATCTTCCTACAGCCACAGTTACTACTAATGTTACTGCTACTTCTGGTTCTTCAGCGACTACTACTACTATTACATGACTACTACTGCAACCAACACTTAACCCTCCTGATCACACCCCTCTCGCACCACCACCTCACTATCAATATTTCGGCAGCTTCTTCCATCCCACCTACCACGGCCAACCCAAACCCCCCTTTTTATTTAATGGAAACTTTTAATCATGTACTTTTTTTTTTTTTTTTTTTTTGAGTTGAGGACCCAAGGCGAACTGGACAGGTCGCTAGGTACGGCCATTGCTCTGTGCTTATGTGGTGGTGGTGGTGGTGGGTGTGGTTGTTGTGGTGAATGTGCTTGTTGTGGTGGTGTGTGGGGTGGTGGTGAGGAGGACTGCTGTGGTGTTGTGAGGGTGTTAGTATTTGTTGTTGTTATTGTTGTTGTGATGGTGGTGGTGGTGGTGGTGGCTGCTGAGGGTGGTAAGGCGCTGTGGTTGTATGTGTATGTGCGTATGTGATTGCCGGTATGGTGGTTGTAGTAGTAGCTGTGATGCGATAGATGTGGTAGTTGTGACAAGTGTGACAGCTTTGTTGTGATAAATATGGTTGTTGTGACATGTGATGACTGTGATGGGTGTGCTAGCTGTGACAGGTGTGCTAACTACTAGGTATGGTGTGGTATCTGCGTGGTAGTAGTTGTGATGGTTGTAGTACTTATTATTGGTCTGGTAGCTTAGCATGTAGTGGTGGAAACTGAGACATGTGAAAGCTGTGGTGGTGATAATAATTGTGGCATTAGTGATGGTTGTGGTAGTTGTGGCTGTCTTGTAGTGACAGCTGTGGTAGTTGTGGTTATATTATAGTGACAGCTGAGGTAGTTGTGGCTGTATTGTAGTGACAGCTGTGGTAGTTGTGGCTGTATTGTAGTGACAGCTGTGGTAGTTGTGGTTATATTGTAGTGACAGCTGAGGTAGTTGTGGCTGTATTGTAGTGACAGCTGTGGTAGTTGTGGTTATAATGTAGTGACAGCTGAGGTAGTTGTGGCTGTATTGTAGTGACAGCTGTGGCAGTTGTGGTTGTATTGTAGTGACAGCTGTGGTAGTCAGGGTGAGGGACAGGCCAAGACAGGAGGGGGGCCACTAACACCCCACAGGCTCCAGACTCTACTTTTTTTTTTTTCGTTTTTATACGCGAGATGCTACTTTGGTCCATGCAAGGTGACCCTCCTTAACTATCCTCCCCCACCCCTCTCTCTCCCCTCAGTCCATTCCCCTCTTTACATCCCCCCACTTCCCCCCTCTTTCCCTCCCGTTTCCCCCACCTCTGAATCTCCTCCCCTCTTCCCTCTCCTCAAGCTTCCCCTTCTTTCCTGTCCCTTCCTACTCCCCTCCTTCTAACTTCTCTATCTTTCCTCTCCCTCTCTAACCTTCAAATTCCATCTCCCCTTAACTTCTACAATTTCCCTCCCCCTTAAACTTCTCAAACTTTCCTCCCCATCTCTCTCGCTCTCTCAAGTCCTCCCCCACATATTCCCTCCCTTTTTTCAATTTTTCTTTTCCTTCCCTCCCTCTTCTCTCCCTTATCCTTCCCATTTCCCCCTCTCTTACCTCTTCTCCCTTTACGTCCTTTTTCCGCTTCTCAATCCTCCCTTTCTCCTTTCTCACCTTCATTCCTCTTTATTTCCACTCCGCCCTTTACCATTTCCTCCTCTCTCCTTTCTTTCCTGTTCCTCCATTTCTCCCATCCTTCCCAGCTCTGTCTCCCCTCTCTTTCCCTCTCCCCTCTTTCACCCCGATGCATCCCGTCTCTCCTCTCTTTCTCACTTCTTTCCTCTCCTCTCCATTTCTTTCCCGCCACTCCCAGCATTTCCTCCCCTCCCCTCTCTCCCTCTCCCGTCCCCTCTCCCCTCTCACAGCCAGCCAAGCGTGACATTCCGCTGGGGGCAGCATGAACTGACCTGAGGGGAAGAGGAGGAGGGAGGGGAAAGGAAGAGAGGGAGGGGAGTGGAAAGGAGGGAGGAGATAGGAACAAAGAGAAGGGTGATGAGATAGGGGAAGGAGGGGACGTATGGGAGAGAAAGAAATGGAAAAAATAAAGGAAGCAAGGAGAAGGGAGGAGTATAAAAGCGGAATGATGAAGACGGAGAAGGAAGAAGACAGATGGAAGAAAGAGGATGATATTATGATGTGAGGGGAAAAGTGAAAAGAAATAAAGAAGTAGGGAAAGACAAATGCGAGAGGGAGGGAGGAGAAAGGAGAATGGGGATGGCAGAAACAGAGGAGAAAGAGATACAAGAAGATGATGGGAGAGAAGAGGGGAGAAGGAAGAAAGAGGAGAGAAGAGACAACTACGAGAAGAAAAGAAGGGACGAAGGAGAGGGAGAATGAGAAACAGATAGAAGATGGAGGGAAGAGTCAAATACGAAATGAGAGAGAGAGAGAGAGAGAGAGAGAGAGAGAGAGAGAGAGAGAGAGGAGAAGGCAAGAACTGATAAAAGAATAATCGTACATACAAGAATAGCAATGACGTGAACCTGGGACCCTCTGGATAGATACACTGGCAGATAGATAAACACACAGACAGGTAGGTAGGTAAAACTGAGAGATACCTGGATAGATAAACAGGTAGATAGATAAACAGAGGGACGATAGGAAGATAAGAGATAGACGGTTGGATCCACACCGAGGCGGATAAATACAACAGGAACAGGTGGGTAGATAAGAGATAGATAGCTGGATAGATACACAGGCAGATAGATAAATGAAAGGGTAGGTGGTAAACAAGAAAAGGACAACTGGACAGACAGACAAAGTTACAGATAGACAGAGAGAAGAGACAGACTGGTAGATAGAATGCTGGACTGACACACAAGACTGATAAACGCACGGATAGACAGAGAGGAGAGATAGATTGGTAGACAGAAGCTGAGGTAAACAGATGAGATAGATAGCTGTTTTGATACACAGGTAGATAGATAAACAGAGGGATATGTAGATAAGAGATGGATAGATAGATGGACAGATATAGGATCTAGATGGCTACTGATAGAGAAAATTTGGATGGAAAATATACATCAACGGAAAGAGAGAGAGAGAGAGAGAGAGAGAGAGAGAGAGAGAGAGAGAGAGAGAGCCACTGCGTATTAGAAACAAGTTTGACCCCCACCACGGCCAAGGTTTCTCTCTCTCTCTCTCTCTCTCATCAGTTACATTAACCTTACGCGAGCCACATGACCGGTTCTGCCCTCTCCTGAAGCCAGTTTCACTCCGCTTCACCCAATACGTATGGCCTTTTTAACTGTTTCACTGCCACAATGCTTCGTTTTCTTCCATCTATTTCCGTTTTCCACATATTCCCCCCCCCCATCTCCGTTTTCTGTGAGCCTGTTCCCTTTTCTTCACCTCTTTCCCTTCTCATATGTTTAAGTTCAGTTTTCTGCAATTTTATCGATTTTCATTAAATTTCATTCAACCCTCCCTCTCTCTCGTTTCTATTTTTGTTTTCCCTCCCATTAACACCGTATATATGTCATTTAGTTTCGTTTCCCCGTATACCACTTTTTTTCATTTTCGTTTTGTTTGATTTCCATTGCTTTTCATTCCTTGTCATTTGGTTTTCTATGTTCATCCACCTCTTGAGAATTCTAAAAATTAAGTTATATAATGCTTTTTTACATTATTATTATTATTATTATTATTATTATTATTATTACTACTACTACTACTACTACTACCCCTTCTGCCTGAGAACGTTGCATAAAATGGATTAAAATCTTTTGGTATTGTGGTAACTATACTCTTTTTACTCTAACGTGGCCTAAAAGTCCCGCCTCTCCATCTTGACTACCAAGCTACAGGATACTGGCACTATAATATTATACTAGTCACGAGGAAGTGCCACGGAAACACTGCTGAAGTTCTAATATTTTCTGCCAGTGAGCTACATGAAACAAGATGCAAAAGGACGAAAATCTGAGCCAGGTTACGATGAAAGAACTATAGAAAAAATTAGCTAATAAGGTAGTGAGAATAATATAAAAATTAAAGTTGGTCTGACTGAAGCAAAAAATTTTCTGTGGTGAGCGAACCCATTGTCTATGCCCGGTCAATAGCCTCGCTCCACACACACACACACACACGACAGAGAGAGAGAGAGAGAGAGAGAGAGAGAGAGAGAGAGAGAGAGAGAGAGAGAGAGAGAAGAATTTGTCCTTCTCAAGAAAATAACTCTTCCTAAAAAAATCGCAACAAAAATAAAATAATAGTCATCCCTTCTCTAATGAAAACGAGTATTGCTTCTTTAAAAAAATATAAGAAAAAAAGAAAATTCGTTCCACCATGAAAGAGAATACTGTAATAGTCTTTCCTCTCCCAAGAACCTAAAAAAAAGGGAAAAAAGAAAAAAAAAGACAAGAAGAAAAATACTGGTCTTTCCCGGTCCCTCCTCTGCATAATAATAGCTGTTCAATAACCGTGATTTACTGATCTATAAGTACAGGGAATTCTCCGCCGAGAGAGAGAGAGAGAGAGAGAGAGAGAGAGAGAGACTTTTGATCTTTGAGGTTCAGCCGAGTCTGGTGTTGGGTCTCTCTCTCTCTTTCTCTCACTCTCTCTCCTGGTATACTCGCTAATACCAGGTTATCGGGCTTAATACCGGTCTCTCCCACCAACTTTGTACCCACGCTCATCACTAATCATTGCGGCATTCCCTCCATTTCGGCTGTTTTTACCACCACGACTTTTCATTCATTGTTTTCCCCTTTTGGCCTTCGTATTTTTTCAAGTTCCCTTTTTTTATACTCCTTGGCTGCTCTTTTTCTTTCGTTATCCATAATACCTATTATGTTTGCTCTTTTTTATAATTTTCCCAATCTATCAACACTAATATTTTTATAACTAGTGTCTGTCTGTCTATATATATATATATATATATATATATATAGATATATATATATATATATATATATATATATATATATATATATATAAAATACTCTCCCTGACCTATTTAGATTATCATTTAATTTCTTCAAATATCTTGATATATTCCATTTTTTACATTTTCTGCTCATCCATCCCATAACTTTCGGTAAATAGAAACAAAAAGTGAAATACAAAGACTATCGCTGCAAAAAGGTAATAACGCAACAGGTATCGTAGCAACATAAAGGGAAAATACAAAAAAAGTCGATCAAGAAAGCGAGATTTAAAAAAATCTATGTGACCAGTGGAAAACTGAGAAAGCAACCAAAATATCAAGATAGAGAAGAAAAATATAAAAAAGAAAAAATGAAAATAACAGAGTATTTACAGCAGTGTACAAAATATGGTTATGAGAGAAATAACGACGAAAATATCATTGAGGAACACGAGAAGGTATGAGACATGAAAACAGACAACGGAAAAGTAAAATAATGCCTGAAAGATAAAGAAAACGTAAATTCCAACTCACCGCCCTGACGTAATTGTCACGATGACGCCACTCACCTGAAAAGATAAAAGAAAAAAATCAATAAACAAACAATTAAGAGAAAATCTACGTCTACCTCACTCAAAGCACAAATAAAACGTGTGGAGGAATCTAAACACACACACACACACACACACACACACACACACACACACACACACACACACATTCTTCCTTCCTTCCTTCTCTTTTCATCAACTGTTCCCAAAAACAATCGTCTCACTCCTCCCGTGGTCTTTCCTAGTATAACTCTCTTACCTTCATCTGTTCAGATTATTATTTTTTTTTTCTGATCTCAGATTGCATCCTCACTTTACGCTTTATCTTAAATTCTCAGTAAAAGTTTCTTAATCTCCGCTTTATCCTTACTTGTATCACGTTTGATATCTTTACGTCTGCATATTATATTTTCAGACCTCAAACCTCATATTCCCTATCACAAAGTGTTTAATTCTTTCTATAGCCAAGTTCCCCCTACCAATCCGGTTCGACCCTTTTATGTGATACTGAATACCTTGCATGTGATGTTGAATGTTTAATTCCAAATCCTCATCTGCAATTCCCTGTCATAATACTCTTAATCCCCTTTACCACCAAGATCCTCCTGCCAAAGCGATTCTATCTCCTTATCCGGCATCAAATCCCCCGCGTGTGGTATGCTCCGATCCCTTGCATGTAATGGCGGGGCGGGGCCTGTTCTCCATATCGTAAATATTCCTTCCTCTTGCTTTCCACTCCTCTTATTACGTCGCTTATCTCTCGGTTTCATCGTTCTCTCCTCCTCCTCCTCTTTGTCCTCCTCTTGCTTGGTTGTGCTTGGTCTTGTTCGCATTTTCTCTCCCTACCTCCCTCCCTCCCTCACACACGCACACACACACACACACACACACATTCTCCTACTTTGTAATTAAACTTATCCTTTCTTCCATATCTCCACTGTCACAAAGATTCTATGCAAGTATGTATGTATGTATGTATATATGTATGTATGTATGTACTGTAACGGCCGGCTTGTTCACGCCTGATATGGACGGGGCAACTCTGGTACAAATGATCAAATAAATCGCAGAAGTTGTATTTTACGTGTCATGATGGGCAACCAATACATAGAGCCGAGGAACACCAAAGCCCGTATTTCCGTCGGTTAAGGAGGCTCCCTAGCACCTCTTCCTTAGCGATTTATTTTTAGATATGGGTGTTTAATATCCTTTTGTACGCTGTTTTTGCAGACTAGGACGATATTACAAGGATTTATGTAGTACAGAGGACGATAAAGTGTAATAAACAAAATGAATCGCTTAGGAAAAGGTAGTAGGAGATGTTCATGTGGAAATATGTCTTGGAGGGGATGTGGCTATGAATGAAAAAAAAAAAAAATTGTCTAGGTAACCGTGTAAATCTCAGGACCGTTCAAAAGTTTACACATGAATATATATACCCTAAACTGCACCCTATTTTTTTCTGAGCTATAAGTACAGTATGTAGTAGCTGATACCAGTCAATGTATGTTTTGATAGTATATACAGTAATTAGTACATGAAATTATATATACTACTGCACCCTAAAAATATACTACTGCTCCCTAAAAATGGTCGCCATCAAGGAAGATCGAACCAGGATTGGGAAGGTCGATACAAGCACACGATAACCGGATTTCTAGAAGTCAAAACAAAACCAAAACAATTTTTTCTTCTTCCTCTCTCACCATTTCCCTTCCTCTAAATTTTACTATCATGCAAGTTTCTTTTTCCTCTCTTCAATTCCCTTCCTCTAAACTTTACTATCAAGCAATTTTTTTCTTCCTCTCTCTCCAATTCGCTTCTTCTAAAGTTCAGTCACATCACATACAAGACTTACCTTAAAGAGATTGACAAACAGTGTGGGCAAAGTTATCTAGAATCTCTTATACATGCCTACCGCCATTAAATTCACCAGATAGAGCAATAAAATAATAATTCTCTCTCTCTCTCTTTCTCCACTTTGTCTCTTAATCGTCACACATTCTTTCCAACCAAAACCATGTTAAATCATTATCTTTCCCATTTATTTTTATTTTTTTATTTCCTTCGGCCGACCATTGCCATTGCCCCAGACTTAACATTTACGGATATATCTTGAAATAAATAAATGAATAAACGAATAAATAATATATAAAGGCACAGTTTCCCAAGCCTCATACACACTCCCCCTCCATTAAACTCTCAAGATGAAGAAATAAAACAACTTTTAAACTGACTCTATCATTTTCTACAACTCCTTTGATTTTCCTAATTCATGTTCTTATCTTCCCTTGGTTTACGCATTCTCTTCTGGACACAGGCTATCCAACCAATAAAATAATAATAAAAAGGTCTAGTGAGATTTAGGTTAAAACAATCAAGTATCATATTCTTCTTTAATCAAATTTACCCTAATCAAACCGGATTAATCCAAAACATGCTTAACTAGAGCAAAATCAAGCCTATTTTCTCATAATTTATCAGTGAGTTTAATTTCTTCCTAACTAAACTAAATCACACAAACATAGCTACTCTTGAAAAAAAAAAAAAAAAAAGCCTAATCCAAGCTAACCTAACCGTATTTACTCTAATCAATCTATTTAACAACAATCATAAATCAAACCTCAGCTAACTTGATCCTCTCTAATCTAACCAATCCAGTTTTAACCTAAATTAAATTACTGCCAAAGCCTCTAACTCCACCTTCCATCACATAAGCAATCGTAAAATAATTGAACAATGATAAACTCTCTTTACAAAATGACCCTCTCTATCTTCCTCCCACACTGCAATTACCATAATTTATATTTAAATTCATATAGCCTAACCCATTATTTCAACCCTCCACCCCCTCCTTCCCTTAGTTCAATTACTGGTTTATTCATATCTTCTTTAGCCCCATTCTTTTTTACTTCAATTCTTCTTCAACTCATTTTTCTTTAAATCGAGTAAACTTTTAACATATTTCCCTCCTTAAATACTCCATTCTTTAATACAACTTCTCTTTCATTAAATCTTTAGCAATTCTTTTTTTATCTTCATCTCCATCTGCTGAATTCTCCCTTAAACATTTTTTCTTAATTCTTTGACAATAAAATTCTTTCGTAACTCAGTTCAACTTAATCCATGCTTACTTCAAAGTCTTTTTAACTCCATTCGTTTCTAGTAATCTCTCCTTGACTAATATTATAAATAAATCCTTAATTCCTTTACATCGACGACTTATTCTCATTATATTCTTGAAACTATCAGACGGATTTATTCAACTCTCTCCATTCGAGGTCTCTCCTGCACGGAATAAAATCGTTTGTCAGTAGAAAAAATAAATATGAAATACGAAATTCTAGTGAAGGTAAAACTAATGATCTAAGTAATCTAAATAACTCAAAATAAATGACCAGCACTTAATCACACCCAGTTTATGAAGGTGGTCATTAAGCAAAACAACACATTAATTACAACACTACACCAATTTAATCACACACGCAAACAAATCATCTCAGTAAATCACTTCTCTCTCTCTCTCTCTCTCTCTCTCTCTCTCTCTCTCTTTCTCTCTCCAACATATTTATTACAAGTGCACGTTCAGGACTGGTTCTGGACGTGACGGGAGGTGGTGGTAATCATCCTCTAATGATGCCTCTTGGGTTTTATTTTAGGGTCAATGAAATTATTAAAGAGAGAGAGAGAGAGAGAGAGAGAGAGAGAGAGAGAGAGAGAGAGAGAGAGAGAGAGATTATAAACCCTGCCTAATACAGACAATCAGACACGCCGAGTAACTGCTTGAGGGAAAACCTTATATTAGCGAGAAAATAGGATGGAAGGCTATAACAAAAGTAAAAAAATAAATAAAATAAAATAAAATAAAGAAGGAAAAATGGTAACTGTGATCGTAAAAAACTATATAGATAAAAAGACTGATTGCCAGACAGATAGATAGACAGACAGACAGAAAGACAGGTGAAGAGATAGACAGATAAACAGATAGATATAATGAAAACCTAGCACGGACGTCAAAACTCATGAAGAAACTTATCCTAGTGACAAAAAAAGGGGTAAAAAAAAAAAATTATATAGTGGAAATATTTAAGATACATGTATTTTTTTCCTCTCTCTCTCTCTCTCTCTCTCTCTCTCTCTCTCTCTCTCTCTCTCTCTCTCTCTCTCGCCTGACCACCTACTTTCTGGATGAGGCAGCTTCAGCGATCTATAAATTTATGTATGTTTTCTGCACCGGTAACGCATCCGGTTTTATGACGAAAGTAATGAACGGACAGAGGACATGTTTACCGTACAATTTCATACAGGAGTGCCCTGAATATACATTTTGAAATATTTATCTAAAATTGATAATAATTCGTAGTTATAGACTCGTTTACGTTGATGCTTAACACAGAGAAATGAAGTCTATAATTATTTCGGCTTATAAATCCTGCTACATTTATTAGCTATTTACACACACACACACACACACACACACACACACACACACACACACACACACACACACACACACTCTCTCTCTCTCTCTCTCTCTCTCAGGCCCACATGACTCAATCTCAGTTGAATAAATCGGATGGCAATAGTTGGAATAAGATACGATTAAAGACGCAACCGAGAGAGAGAACGCTTAAGGCACCCATGTAATACCTACCCACAAAATTACAGAATCACGACTCAGAAAAACTTATTAGGATAAAAAAAAGAAATGGAATTAGGAGTGTGCCATTACAGCTCGAGGAGAAATTATGATCATTTAAGAATACAGTAATAAAACAAGACCCGATGGAGTTACTGTATCCATTTTACTCTAACTTGGCCAAAAATTGCCATCTCTCCCTCTTGAACGTGAAGCTGCAGCAACAGATTGACACCAGAATGCAATGCTAATCATGAAGAAGTGCTAAAAGAAGGATGCAGGGCCACAGTATTATCTTATTCTGTCACTCAGTTACGTGGAAAGAGTTGCAAAAGGACAAAAACCAGGGCAAAGTTAGTTGAAAATAAATACGATAGTTAGGCACTGAAAACGGTACCATACTGATTAGAAAACGAGATTACAAGCGGAAACACATTAAAAGTGAATAAAATATGAGCAATAAGGAATACGATAACAATACAAGGCTTCACTGGTTACTGGAAGCCCGCACATAAACACGTCCAGGGGGAACAAAGGGTTACAGGAAGGGTTGCCATATATATGTCGAACCGTAATGGGACGATAAAATTAAAGAGAGAGAGAGAGAGAGAGAGAGAGAGAGAGAGAGAGAGAGAGAATGTAAAAGATGCTCTGAATATTAATAGCTGAGTTGATGAGTTTCTGGAAATGCCAAGGTAAATACGCCAAGGGAGAGACATAAAGGCCAATTAAGTCAGGATTATAAATATGCCAGATGTTCGTTAGTAGGGGTAGTTGTATTTAATCGACTTAATCCATTTATAAAGCGGTCATTAAACTTACTCTTGGGTACACATGATCCCTTTTAACATGAAGATTTTCTCTCTCTCTCTCTCTCTCTCTCTCTCTCTTGCTTAATACCCACAATCAACTTCATCAAACTTTTGAAGGATCTACATTGGGAATGGCTAATAAAGGCAATATCTAATCCCCTCCATATCTAATAATAATAATAATAATAATAATAATAATAATAATAATAATAACAACAACAACAACAATAACAACAACAACAACAACAATAACAACAACAACAACAACAACAACAACAACAATAATAATAATAATAATAATAATAATAATAATAAATCGTCTGTTGGCAGCACAAAATGAAATGAAAAAAAAAAGGAATCGAAGTGAGATGGTTAAGCTTGTTCTTGATCTCACAGGCAGCTGATTGCAGGATGGCCGTGAAGAGATGGAGGGAGAGGATGAGTGCATGATCAAATGGAGTGCAGTTTCCATCACAGACCGAGGGAAATGGATCGATGGAAAGAATGAAAGAAAGAAAGAAAGAGAAAAAAGACAGACAGAAAGACGGAATGACAGCAAGCAAACCAGAAAGAAAAGTAAACAGATAGACAGACAGATTAGTGAGCTAGAAGATAAAAGATAGACAGAGATAGATATATAGACAGATAGATAGATAGATAGATAGAGAGAGAGAGAGAGAGAGAGAGAGAGAGAGAGAGAATACCTGCACATACCCCCAGCCACTACCCTCATCTTCCTAACAAACGACTATTGCACACACAGCCTCGGGTGTTCAATGTTCTTCAAGGAGTTATGGACAGGAGAATATAATGAACAAGGTTTCCTACACCACACTCAAGATACTGGATAGTGTTACAGTTAGCTCAGAAGGCTATCTAATACTCCTGTCTAACACTCCTATCTAACACTCTTATCTAACAACTCTTCCTTATCAGCTATTTTTGCATATAACACATTAATATTCTCCTGTTTGTTATCAACGCATACAATGTTAATATTAAGCCCTCTAATACGACAAAGATTTTTTTCTCTTTATTTTTGCTACCGAGAGATTATTATATTACCCCTGTCGGTTAAAAAATAAAAAAATAAAAAATAAAAACAGGGAATCTTGCCAAAAAAAAAAAAAAAATACTGATCGCAGACAAGCGTCGTTAGGAGAGAAGTGGACTATGAACACTAACAAACAGCATGCAAGTCATACAATAAACTCTTTATGTCCACTATTATTATTATTATTATTATTTTTGTTGTTGTTGTTTTGTTGTACCTATTTCGCACAAAAATAGAGTAGTAAGGATCCAGAAATGGGAAACATAAAGTATAAAATTATGCGAACTATCAACAGACTGTCTAATGAAGAAGAGATATCCAACAAATAATATTTTCCACTAACACCCATATATAATCAAGATATAACGATCATAAAGCCACTCCTCCATCTTCGCTTCACAGATACATGAAACTTGGGAGATGACCTAACGCCTTTTCCTGAGCGATTTATTTTGCACTTTACACCTTAACATCCTCTTGTATGTTAATGTCGATAGTAAAAAATACTTTTAATAATATAAAAGACAAATATGAACTGAAATCATACAAAATAAATCGCCGAAGAGGATGTATTGCGATATCTCCAAGCCAACGAAGACATGGGTGGATAACGTAAGAGGGACTTATGAGTAAAGGTGCCATGATTTACACTTGCAATTGCAGACGGGTGTTGCAGGGCATGATGGAGGCTGCAATAAGTACTGAGAGAGAGAGAGAGAGAGAGAGAGTGTGTGTGTGTGTGTGTGTGTGTGTGACAGGTAAGGTGCCGCCTCTCACTTCACCTGCCTTACTAATCCCATTATCTCACGACACGGGAATGGGGGAAGAGGAAATGGTTGGGTGAGGGGAGATAGGTGGGGGAGGGAAAATGGGTGAGGAAGGAGAAGAGGCTGGGGTAGGGGAAATGAGTGTTAAAGGGGGTGAGGAATGTGGGAGGAGTGAGGAAATGCGAGAGGTAAAGGGAAGGAATGGGGAAATGGAAGGAGTGGAGGGGAAAATGGAAGGATGGAAAGGGAAATGGGAGGGATGGAGGGGGAAATGGAAAGGGTGGAGAGGGAAATGGAAGGGGTGGAGGGGGAAATGGAAGGGGTGGAGGGGGAAATGGAGGGGATGGAGGAAGAAAATGGGTGTGCTGAGAAGAAAATAAGAGGGAAAATAAGGATGGAAGGCAATGACATGGGACAAATAAAAAAAAGGGAAGATGTGAAGAAAAAGATAATATGGAAAAGTAAAAAATGGATGAGAGGGGAATATAGGAGCAAATTTGGTAAAAAAAAAAATGACATGAGGAAGATAAGTAATGAAAAAATGAGGAGGGTAAATGGAGATGGAGAGAATGTGAGAAATGAAATAATGAATGAAAGGAAGAGATAAAAATAAGCGGTGATATGAAAGAGAGGAAATAAAATAAGAGAGAGGAAACAGAAAGAAACTAGAGGAGCAGGTAAGGAGAAAACATAAAAAAAGGAATAAATGTTACCATAAATGAATGGTTGAGAAATTACAAACAGGTGTGGAGAGAAATGAGAGACGGAAATAATGCATGGGAGGGGAAATGAGTAAAAACACGTGACAAAATGATATAAAACAAATATTAAAAAAGAAAACGTATAGGTGAAATAAATATGGGAGAAGAGAGAGTATGGGAGGGGAAAAAAAAAAAAAATGTATAAAGAGTCAGTATGACAAAGGAAACAAAGGGTAGGGGAGGATACTGAAGCAGGCACAAAATGTGAGGAAACTGAAGGTAAATGTGAGACACAAGAAAATGGAGTGGGCGGGGGAGAGACGGAATGCAGGAGAGGGAGGGAGGCGTGGAATGGAGTGAGATGAGCGGAAGAGATTTGGCGAAGAAGGAGGGGAAGAATGTGGGTGAGGCTAAAGGAGGGAGGCGGGCGGAAGAAAGAAACAAGGGAACAGATTACGGAGGGGGAGGGGAAGGGAGGTAACCAAAGAGAAAGAGGAGTTGAAAGTTTATATATATATATGAGGGTGAAGAATAAAAATAAAAACCGGTGGAGTGCAGTAGGAGGAGGTGCTGGAAGAGGGAGTGGAGGAGAGAGGAATGCAACAAAAAAAGAAAGACGGAGAGAATGAGGGTGGAGGGGGGTGCAATGACTGAGGCAGATGGAATGAACTGAACAGCCGCGAGGGAGGAAAAGGGGAAAAAAATGAATGACAGGGAGACTCAGATAACACGAATAACAGTACAAACCAGAGAGTGAGAGAAAAAAGGAACATCAGAAGCAAACGGTAACACAAACCAAAGCTAAATATAAGCGGGAAGGAAAAAATAAGGTGAAACGATTATACGAAAATAACTACGGGGAATAACAGGAAAAAACGAACACTCATCTAAAGCAAATAACAAAGAAAAATTAATTGAAAAAGGCAAAGAGGAAAGAACTGAATAACAGATAATGACGTTATTAACAGTAACCGCGAAAACAGACAAAAGAAAAAAGTAAGAAAATGTAACAAAAAGCAAAAAAGCAAAAATCAAGAAACATAAAACAAGAACAAAACAATAAAAAGGGAAAAACGGAACAGAATGGGCACAGAAAAAAGAAAGCAAAACACAAAAAGTGCCCCGAAGATAGAAAAAAGAAAAGGGAAAAAAAGAAATCCTTCCCAGTAAAAGAAAATGGCACTAGTCTGAAGGAAAACGAGGTGTGGATCTAATGCAGGGGGACAGGAGGTGTAATTTTCCAGTTATCTTTCTTTTCCAGCCACCTTCCTGGAAATTAGGCCCTTCCAGAGAGAAAGATGGCCCGACAGATAGCTGGGAGGGAAAAAAAGATGGGTGAGCTGATACAGATACGTGGAAGGAAAGAAAGAATAGTAATTCAGTACAGGTAAATGGATAGGCAGACAGATGGATGCATGGATGGAGAGATACATGAACAGACTGACAGACAAACAGACAGACACATAGAAACAGGATTGGTAGATACAACAGGTGCTAAGAGACAGACAGACAGATAGATAAACGGGCAAAATAGCTACAGAAACAAGAGGATATATGTAGGAAGACAGCGAGAGAACAGAGCTATGAGACAGGGCTGAGATAGACACAGAGAATGAGAACAGAGCTTTGAAATGCACAGACAAATAAAGCCAGGCAGAGATATAAGGCTAGATGGGTGGAGAGTTAGAGAAATAGATGAAGAACAACATAAATGAATAGATGAGGTTTGTGGAGACATTGAGAGAACGATGGAATGGTGTTTTGAGATAGTGAGATGGGTAAATAAGGAGTAAATACATAAGAAGATAGACAGATAAACAGATAGATACAGACAGACAGATAGACACAAATAGATAATCTCCCTCCCTCCCATCTCAACCACCATTCCCCAACACACTGCTACCCAAGCCTATAAACCAACATTCTCTCTCTCTCTCTCTCTCTCTCTCTCTCTCTCTCTCTTAAAAATGATCATGCACCCCACCCCTTATGAACAATGATACCTTAATTAAACCCACGTGTCGACAGAAAATTTAAGCCTGTATAAACTCATCCCATTTAGCAATCAAATATATTACTATTTTATATGGTTCACAGATTTTCCAGCAATTACATACATTCAATCTAGTGAAGAATTATCGGCTTTATATTTATCCATCTGTCTATCTACTTATCTATCAATCTATCTGTCTATCTATCTAGGTACTTCTTCATCACGCGAAGGACGGACACAAATAAATGTTTCCCACAGCTGAATAAAACAACCTGGGTTTAGCCAAAATAAAATGTCAAACGTTTACCCCATTCACTAAAAACATAAACCATTTCCTGTAAAAAAAAAAAATAATAAAAAAAAACTAATTCTCCCCATATCCAGAGAAGAAAATTAAGCCTTCCATTAAGCTTCATTCAGATCTCTTCCTATAAATCACTAGTTGTTCATATTTGGCCTCCGAAATTAAAGCTTTTGTAACTTTCTAACCGGCTAAGCGTAACACCACCTACACTCCACGATACACTACGCCTACACCTCAACAAATATAAAACCTGTAATAAGCACAATCTCTCTCTCTCTCTCTCTCTCTCTCTCTCTCTCTCTCTCAAAAGGTAAGCCACTTTCATGAACTCAACTGCTTCACCGAAAAATATAATTCAACACACACACACACACACACACACACACACACACACACACACACACACACACACACACACACACACACACACACATTCCTCCTTATCTCCAACAGCATGCACTTGAGAGCTGCAACAACCCAGGTCCCTTTGTAGCCCCTGTCACCCTCTCTCTCTCCCTGGATCCGCCTATCAGAAGGTGGTCATCTTTAAGAAAGAAATTTTGGACAACTCCGCCATATTGGTTTTATATATTACCCCATTCTGTAGCATGACATCTTTCATCTTTTTTTTTTCACTAATGTCAAGAGATTTCTTTTTTTCAGCTCAGGGGAGACCCGAATTTGTGAATGGGTTTTAACTCTTTTACTACGATAAGGTAATATATGAATTTATTTTTGCTACCTCTAGATGATTTTATTTAACTAAAAAAATATATATGTTTTTAAAAGGATTACTGATGACTACATTTATTACGACCAGTTCCAAAAGCCTCCCCTAAGATAATCATGCAAACGTAGCGAAGACAAATAAATAATAAAAATAAATAAATAATAAAGCAATCGGACTGAAGGGACTAAATAGTAACCCCTTCACTACTAGGGCACTGTAATGTTGCTCTGGCTACGACTTTAATACGATGAAAAAAAAAAAGAAGATTAAGTGAAGAAAAATGGGAACAAGAAAAATGAAAACGAAAATAAAGACAGAAGTGCTGAAACTTAAAAATGACATTGAAAAAGATAACAGAAAATAAAAGTGGGACTGAATGTGTGGGTAAGGGATGGCCTCTGCAAGACTGTCGTGGCAAACTGATGATGATGATGATGATGATGCTGCTGCTGCTGCTGCTGATGATGATGATGATGGACTACGCAGGAAGAGATGACCACTGTTTTTACAATTATTTTTATATTTCTGGTTTGTGGTAAGCTGGCTTCTGATTTCTTCCTCATTCCTTCTCTCTCTCTCTCTCTCTCTCTCTCTCTCTCTCTCTCTCTCTCTCTCCAAACACAGATACCACGGAAGATAACATTAGACAGCGAGGCCTCAAGTCACAGTACGTCATGCTAAGTCTGGCTAAGCTTGACCTAAGTCCATACTAGTCAGCGTAAGTCAGGCTGGATCACCGTCAATCCCCGCCTCAGTCATCAGTCAGGCTCTGTCAACTCGCGGTAAGGCACAAGAATTTAACCACTTCAGGCCCATGACATCTTTTCTATTTTGATTTGGCTAACGTTAAATGATTTGCTTCAGTTCAGGAAAGACCCTCGTGATGAAGGGGTAAAATAAGGTACGTAATATGTCTTTGGTCAGACTGCATTGCTCTCAACCTACAGTCATATAAACGACGTCTTTCCTAAGCTGAATAAAATCATCGACCGTTAGAAAGAACAGAATTATATACACAGAGCTGGAAAATTTAGCGGAGATCACTTCTTATGCATCAATCTAAATCACCACAAGTCATTGTACAGTATACTACTAAAAAGTAACCTGAAGTCGCAGTCACAATTAACTCTACCAATTCGCAAAACTCAGTCAGTCTTATCAAGTCCTGGAAAGCCACATGTGAGGGCAAGTGAGGATACGCAAGGACAAAAAATGAAGATGGACCCCAACCCGAGTGAAGCAAGCCGCAGCAGGGGTGAGTGACCGGGTGGATGGCCTTAGGGGATGGGGGAATTGGTAAGGGGGGAAGGAGTATAGCAGGGACACACCAACACACACCTGTCCTGCCCCACACCTGCCCTGTCCTAGGCTCGTTTATCCCATTCCCTCTCACACCTGTCCACCCTCTCTCCCACACCTGTCAGTCTTATCCCTCTCACCTTCCACCCTCACCCTCCCCATTCCCCTCCCCACACCTGTCCACCTTCACCCCCACATATGTCCACCCTCTCCCCCCACACCTATCAGTCTCTTCCCTCTCAAGGCTGTTCTTCCTCTCCCTCCCCCTCTCACCTCTATCACATACCTTGGACACCCACCACCTGTCATCCTTCAATTATACCCTTCTCCCACAATGATTAGCTTCACCACATCCTCCACTGTTATTCAAATCACTCTTTGCTTAATGTCTCCCACTGCATTTGTTTTGATCACCCTTTCTCACAAACATTAACTCCACCTCCTCCAACCTCTTCTCTCTCCGCCACCTCCTTCTCTTTTTCCTCCCTCACCTCCTTTTCTTTCCCCTCTCCCACCCTATCTTCTATCCCGATCTCTTTTACTTTCATTACACTTACTTCTCTTCTTTCCTCCATTCAATCTCCTCTCCTCTCCCTCCTAAGCTCCTCCGCTTTCCCCCTACAGCTCTTCTTGCCCCTCCTGAACCTGCTCTTTTTCCCCCTCCTCCCCCGCCCCTACGTCTTCTGCCAGGTCACGTTGATTTCAGACACACGTCACAAGAACCACCATCATCACCTCAACCAAGCGACCGTGACACACCGCCCACATTACGCTCCCCAACTGTTTCATTCTTGTTCTGTGTTTACAACTTCAGTTTTACCGACCTGTTTTTACTGTGTTATTCAGGATCTTAATTTATCAGCAAAAATAATATTACTGATATACATTTTTATATCTCAATCTTCTTTGTATCACTACTCACGACCCCCTCATTTTTATTCCAATTTTTATTAATGTTCATATGCTTTAGTTTTTAATCTTAAAGTGTTCCTATTATTAGCTTGATCGTCTGTCGCTTATTTTAACTTACATTATTTTTTACTTAAACAATCTTTTACGTTTTACTTTACAGACTTCATTTGAATCTAGTACCATGTTGAGTGACTGTGAACATAATATATCAGAGTAATCATGGGTGGGTAACACGCTGACCCTCGTACCTACACCGGACTGACACGACGTTGGCCTAACACAACACCGCCAAACATGACCACAACGCTTTACCAGACTCCCATCCCATCACCGGGCAGACACCTTAACATCTTCACTACCTCACCGTCTTCATTATTTGATTCTTGTTACATACAGACATTTTTCAGAAAAGAGAATTAATCAGGTAACGAAGGGATTAATGCAGACAACGAGATATTTTTAATTTACATCAGGCAAACACTCAACTAGTGAAGAGATTTATGAAGACTGCGTGTAACCCCTCCAGTTCAAACAGTCCCTCTCCAGAGCTGAACAACATCAACTGCAGACAGCAAGAACAAAAGAACCCAGACGTTATCATACTGAAGGGATTAATGGGGCAGAACCAGACATGAGCACAACGCGATAACAGACACGAACGCGACCACTGACTGACCTCATGTCCCCCTGAACACGATGGCGTCTTATTTAGTGCGTTGCAGCGACGACCACACGCTTTTAAGCTTCTGGAAAAAACTCTAGTTGTTAGGGGGCTAGAAACAAACTCCATTAACCCCTCTGACTAAAATAAAATCGTCTGGGGACGTACGAATGAATTAAAAATAAACATCGTAGTGAAGAGGCTAATGGAACCGAATCACACAAAGGCCGAACATAACACGCGACATGAGCCATACCACTTGACGGCCTCATCATCGATGGCATATTTTCTAAACTAGGAGCATTGCAAGAACTTTGGAATTTCACTGTGGGAAGAACTCAATTTATAACATGAACAAGATTTCTATATTACTCATAATTTTAACGCAAAAAATTCCAGACATATTTAAAGAACATCTAAGAAAACCTAAGACAGACAGGATGGCTAAACTCGAGACCTTTGATAAACACGCCAACTTATGAATATACAATAATACTCTAAAAATAAACTAAACTAAATAATGCAACCTTGAACATGAGAAAAGAAAGAAGAAATTTGCTAGGGACTCAGTTCATTGCTCTCTGGAAGACCTTGAACACATAGGCGTACAGGTAAACAATACTAAATCAGATCTTGCCTTGAACTTGTGCACGACTTCAAGATTTGAAATACGGATGAACAACTCTCCCACGACTTGAAAAACACTCTTTATGGAAACTATATATGCAATATGATTTGCAAATTATGATACTCGTACGTAAGACTTACCAGAACTCGTTTTTAATACCTAACAGATACTTGTCTAAAACCCCATAAACATACTCGTAAGCAATATTTAATACAAATACCATACAAACTCGTGTGATGCCTAACAGATACTTGCCTAATACCTCACAGAAACAATCACTCCTGCCTAGTACCAGACTTTTAACTAACACCTCACAGAAAAATAACTCAGCACGTACTCGTCTCAAACCTCACAGAAACACAACATACCCCTGCATATTGACAATTTTTGTGTACTACCTCATAGCAACACAAACTCGTGCGTAAACTAAGACCAAATAGATAATTCGCATTTAATACCTGAGATAGTACCATACAGACAATTCACATTTAATATCTGATAAATACTTCGATAATTCATGCCTAATCCCAACTTCTCCCCAGCCCCACTGCCCCTAATGATGAGACAACAAAGAGGGGATGAAGTTGGACTCTACGCTGGCAATGGACCGTCTTGGGCGAACTCAGGTTACCGACCTCCGATCTGGCTTTCCTGTTCCCCCACCAGACCAGTTTTGCACAGGGAGGATGGGGGGAGGAGGAAACCTGTGCTAGCTACTTGCAGGAGGTGAGGGATGGGGAGGAAAGGGGAAGGAAAAGATGGTCTAGAAAAGGGGGGGATGATGGGTGAGGAAATGTGGTAGGGGGAGAGAGTGTAGGAGGGGTAGAGAGGGGGTAGATGAAGCAGGAGAGGGTGAGGGATAAGAGAAGGGCCAGGAGGGGTAGGGAGAGGAAAGAGGAAGAGAAGGATGGTCTAGAAGAGGGAGGGATAATGGGAGAGGAAAGGTGGGTGGGAGGGAGAGGATGAAAGATGAAGAGGGAGTAGAAGAAGAGGTAGAAGAGCGAGAGGAAGGAGAGGAGGGCGAAGAGGGGTAAGAGGAGGAGGGAGGAAAGGAAAGATGTTTCAGAGGACGGAATGATATAAGGACATGAAAAGTGGGTGGAGAGGAGAGGGTGAAGGATGGAGAGGGGGTAGAAGAAGATGTAGGAGAAGGAGAAGGAGGAAAGGAGGGCAAGGAGGGGTACGGGTAGGAGAGGAAATGATAATTTAGAAGAGAGAGGGATAAGAGGAAAGGAAAAGGTTGGTATGACCGGGGGCAGAGGTAGAAGTGGGAGAGGGAGGGAAGAGTCGTCTACGATGAAAAAATAGATAAAGGAAGAGGAAAAGGGGGATAATACAGAGGGGGCTAGAGAAAGGTAAGGTGTGAGGGATGAGCAATGAAGAGGGGTGGATGAAGAAAGATAGGAAAGAGGGTATTATATTTTACAAGGAGGAGGAGGGGGGGGGGGAAAGAAGCAGTGGTTGTTGCTGTGGTCCCAAGCTCATCTGAACGTGAACCCGGAGGATTGAGGTTAATGTTGCCATTCTCCTGCGGTCCACCATCCTCCTTTCTGCGGGTAGGGAGCAAGTTATGGGACGCTTGTATAACTGGGCAGTTATATCGGTGTTACCATGTGAGGGCGACCTCCTTCAGCACCTCAATGCTTGTAAGGGGAATAGATAAACGACAGACGCGCATGAAAACAAGATAAGGTAAAAAAAATAAAGAAGCTAACACTACAGGCCAAAAAGAAATACGAACGTAGCAGCAGGGTGGTTTGTTAAAGGGGAGGTAGGAATGGAGGGAGAGTGGTGGGGAAGGAGTGTACTCGAGGGAGAGGGATAAGGGACACTGAAGTGAATCTAGTTAGGTGGAGGTCAGGGAGGCTTTTAAGGCAAGTGTCCATATGGGGAAGGGTCAGCAAGGACGGTGGGTGGATGTGAAAGGCTGGCTAGGCATAAGCAGGCAGAGGGCAGGCAAGACAGAGGGGAAGGGAGGCAATGCATAAGAGAGGCAAAGCAGGGTAGAGGCCAGGCAGGGGGAAGGCGCGTCAGAAAAGAGGCAAGGATCAGAGCAACTACTCCCAGCAATGATACTGGTGAGTGGCCGAGAAAGATTTATGAGAACAGTCACAGTGGTAGACAAAAAGATTATTCAAATGAGCTCTGACAACTGTCGCCCTCATCAGTAGCCGACAAGAGATATAGTCAGAAATTACGCCATTCTCTGTCCATATTTCTTGCTGGCCATTTAACCGTGCCACAGTTGTCGCCTAAGTAGCTCTGAATAAACTTTTCGTCTGCCTTGTGTTGTTCCTCTCTTACATCGACGATCATGTGATTCTGGTTGCTTAGCCACGATATGTTTACATTCCCAGGCCATGAATGGTGAACGAGTAAAGACGGTACGTTTCCTGTTCGTGACAGGTTGATGAGAGGAGATATATCCAGTACTGGGATACGTTAATCACTGAGGATGCCATGTTTCAGGATCATGATTGTCAGCGAGCCAGTGTTTTACGTTCCTGCTGCATGACTGGTGTCGGGGAGGGTGTATTGTACTCTTGCTTATGACTGGCTGACAAAGTTGGGTATTGCTGCTGTCAACGTTGTCACAGATCAATAGCCCGGGTGCTGGAGGTCACACTACCAGGAAGTGAGCTAAAGTGAGATGAGAAGGAGAGGTGGGTGGAGGGTGAGGTGAGATGAGGTGGAGAGTAAGGCAGGGTGGAGGGTGACGTAAAATACAGTAAAGTGGAGAGTAAGGTGGGGTGGAGGGTGAGGTGAGGTGAAGTGGAGGAAAAGGTTCGAGGGAAGGCGATGTGAAAATGAAATGGAGGGTAAGCTATGGTGGAGGGTGAGGCAAAACAAAAGCGGAAGGTGAGATGAGTTGAAGTGAAGGGTAAGGTTAGTGAGAGGAAGGAAGGAGGGGTGCGTGCAGGGAGTGAATGGGGTGTGTATGGAGGTAGTCAGGGAAGGGGTGTGGGGTGTGGAGGTAGTCAGGGAAGGGGTGTGGGGTGTGGAGGTAATCAGGGAAGGGGTGTGGGGTGTGTGGAGGTAGTCAGGGAAGGGGTGTGGTGTGTGTGGAGGTAGTCTGGGATGGGGTGTGGGGTGTGTGGAGGTAGTCAGGGAAGGGGTGTGGGGTGTGTGGAGGTAATCAGGGAAGGGGTGTGGGGTGCGTGGAGGTAGTCAGGGAAGGGGTGTAGGGTGTGTGGAGGTAGTCAGGGAAGGGGTGTGGGGTGTGTGGAGGTAGTCAGGGAAGGGGTGTGGGGTGTGTGGAGGTAGTCAGGGAAGGGGTGTGGGGTGTGTGGAGGTAGTCAGGGAAGGGGTGTAGGGTGTGTGGAGGTAGTCAGGGAAGGGGTGTGGGGTGTGGGGGGTTGGCCTGACAAGTTCCACACACAAGGTCAGTGCTCCCTGAAACAGTTACCTCGCCACTCCTTACCTCAATAAAAACACAGCCAGACAAAAACCTCAAACCCGCACATTCCTTTACTTGTATAATATGATTTTTTAATGGTGTAGCGGCTGTGAGTAAATTTTGTAGTGATTTTGTCTGTCTGTCTGTGTCTATTTCTCTCTCTCTCTCTCTCTCTCTACCTACCTACCTACCTATCTATCTATTCCTTCTTCTTCCTGTTCATCTTTCTTGCTTCTCCTCTTGTACCTCCTCCACCCAAATTCCCTTCTCTCCACCACCATCTCTGATCTCCATCTGATCCACTCTTTCTTCCACTTCCACACTCCGTCTTTCCCCAGCCATTCCAACTCTCCGATTCCTGAAACCCCGACCAATCGTTCTCCTCTCTTCCTCCTACCAGTAATTTTTCTCTCCCTCTCTCTCCTTCTCAATGCTTTCCTCCCATCATCTTCGTCAAATATTTTCTCTCCCTTTATTCGTCTCCTTTCTTTCTGTTCTTATCTCGTCTTCTCCTCCCCTTTCCTTCTGTTCTTCCTCTCTTGTCCATCCGAATTGCAGTAGTTATATGTTGCCTTCATATTCCCTTCTGTGTGTGTGTGTGTGTGTGTGTGTGTGTGTGTGTGTGTGTGTGTGTGTGTGTGTGTGTGTGTGTGTGTGTGTGTGTGTGTGTGTGTGTGTGTGTTTTACGTAAAGGCATTCCAGGTGCCGCAATAAAACTGTCTCCACGGTAACCCAGCACGGACATAAAGCCTCTATTTAAGCTCTGTAAGTATGCCTTCTTGCTACCGATCCCAGTGTCTTCTTTTTTTAGCTGGACTTTAGCTTTCTGGGTCAGGGTCACAACTTATACAGCTACAGTTTGCCTGCCATCGACTCTCAACATACACCTTTAGCTGGCTCTTAGCTTCCTAGGTCAAGCTTTCTAATTTTACAGCTATAACGTGTTCATTCCTTTAGCTGGATCTTAGCTTTCTGGGTTAAGGTTCCTACTTCTACAGCTAAACTTGATGGCTGCTATTTTTACAGCTATTTCTTGAAGCTTGCTATTTCTTCGGCTATCATTACTAATTTCTTTAACTGGATCTCACCATTTCTGGGTCAAAATATTAAATTCTGTGGTCACTGATTTTCTGCTATCGTTTTCAAGTTCGTTCTTTAAGCTTTTAACAAGTAAAGTATAACAAATCAACGTTTTCGCACTTCATCATTTCTTTCCAGCCTGCCCCCACGATTAAGTTAAGCGAGGGAAAAACCTACTGTCCAAAGGGTTTTAAACATCATTATTATTTTTCACTGTCATGGATCATTGTCGCAACTGATCAATGTATCATCTTAACCCTCCTCCCTACTAATACACGAGGTCGGAAGATTTTGGAAATAGGAAGATGAAAGTATTAAAAAAAGGAGGGGAAAAAAATCGAAGAACTACCAAATACCAGCGTCCGGTGCAACGAATTACACATCCATTTACTCATCATTCAAATCTCTGAAATTCTCAGCTCCATCTCACAAGCCGAACTATCCATGCAAGACAACTGAGCTTCATAGTGCCAGTAGGAAAACGCCATTGTTGTATTTAATTCGGGATAACATGACAAATTATCTAACCTTCCTCTTCTTTACTGTCGATCTAGCTATCTATCCATCTCTCCTAATGCCATTCCTTCACCGTCATCCATATCTAAAAAGCAATCTATCAATTTTATTTCATTTCTCATCTAATTTCCACCTGAAAAAAACTACCATCAATGTTCTCGTTTGTCACACGCTTCATCTCCATCCTTATCCATCTATCCATCCATCTTAACGCCTCTCCATCATCATCATCCATATATAACTGGCAATTTATCAATTTTACTTCAACGTTCATCACTGGAACTATTTTACTCTGTCTGTATTTCCTTTTGCCTATGACCTCCGGTCTTTTAAACCCAGTGCAACCAGGTATCTCGAAGTGAACGGAACTTGAATTTGGCTTTTTTTTTTTTTTTTTTTTTTCTTGAAGAGAACAATCTTGCTGGCATCCAACTTTTGGTTCCTTCTACCTTGCATTAAAAAACAAAACAAAAAAATCTGTCCATCACAATCTTCATCTCCTCAAAAAATCACCATCAATATTCTCGTTTACACACCCTGCTGAACCTGCAATAAACAACACCAATACCAGTCCCTCCACTAATTTACATATCTCCATCTATATCTATTCATAATCCACGCCCGCAACACCTAGACCCTCGTAAAACATTAATTCTTATACTCCCTCCATAACCAAAGCCTCCATCACTATATAAGATGCTATCCACCTCTACAGTATATCTCCCTCTATAAGATTCAACCCACCTCTATATCTCCCTCTGTAAGATTCAATCCACCTCTATATCTCCCTCTGTATCTTTTCGTAAATCCCCACCCCCTAACACCTCTGCCTTGTAAAACATTAATTCTTATACTCCTTCCATACCCAAAGCCTCTAGCGCTAACATCAAGATCTTACCCACCAATAAGACCATCCAAGTCTATTATCTCAGTCATCTGCTGACCAAACATTAATATTTTATTCCCAACTACTCTTATTACAGCTATATAATTTCTTACTGTTTCTGCCACTACACTTACCGCAGCATCGACCACACATTCCCACCGCAACCACCAACTTTGTCTATCCACCTCAGTATCTATTCAAAATCCTTCGGTGTTTTCGCTCTGACCGAACTAGTTATTAGAGACATTAATTAAAGCTCTCAGGAACTACAAAAACCATACCCAGCACGAAAAAAGCAACAACCACAGCTGCCACAACAACTGCTGATTCGGTTATTAAATTCTCATTCAAAAGTTCTTTCCCTCATTAGAAGCGCACTACAAATCCATAAATAAATAATAGCAGAAAATAAATAGTATCACCACAGCTCTCACCACAGCCTACTGCAACTAACACACACCCGTCTGCTGCATTCTCAAATCTAAATTACTTATCAGTTCATTAATTTACAGAATTGGACCAGGTGTGACTAGCTATAAGAATGTAAAGATCCACATAATCACTACCTAACACCATCCACCTTGTACCCCATTATTCTCTCCTCATATATTAAGACCATTTACAAGAACTGGACCTCGTTTTCCATTTATAATAACTGACGAACCACATAATCATCACTACCTACCACCACCACCACTGCCACTGCTTACCATTACCACCTCCACGACTACCTACCTGGATGACCACCTTAACTACCTACCACAACCACCACCACTACCTCTACCTACCACGATCACCAACTCTTTACCTAAATTCTTTCTCTTACATATCACTTCCATTACGAACCGTCGGATCTCACGTCCACACTAATGACAAAAGATAAACAACATAAAATAACCACAATCTACCAGCACCACTACCACCACCACCACTACTACCACCACCACCAACTCTGCGTCTTATAACTTCCCCTGACACATCAATCCTGCTACAGGGAGTTGGATCGCGTGTTATCTATAATTATAACTGACGTCCTTACAATTTTCAACACCATGTTCTGTTCGTGTTAATCCTCCCCCTTAATTTAATCCTTATAGAGCTGCATCTAGGTAGTTCAGGATCCATACAATCACCACATCTCACCACCATCACCACATCCCACCACACTCGCCATATCCCACTACCATCACCATATTCTACCACAATCACCGCATCCCATCACCATAACCATATCCCACCACCATCACCAGAGAAACAACGAAGACGGTACCTCTTCATTAAATATTCATTCCATTACAGAGTCGAATGCCACGTTCCCAGTAATGATCATTGACTAACCACATAATCACCACCACACCCTCCCACCACCTATACACCTGGCTTCCCCTCCCTTATACATCCCATCCTTTTGAACAGAGTTGGATCTCGTGTTTGTTGTAATCCTCTCCCTTATTAATTCCTCACAGAGTTTAATCTTATACACCTTGCAAATATCACTCCCGGATAATTTAATCACAATACCCAATAACTACACATACTCACCACAACCTGCCACCAACTCTTTACCTTATAATTCCCTATCTTCCACATAAACCCTTTCAAACACAAGTCGATCCCATATTCTTGTCTACGAAATTGACTACTTCTACAAACACAATCTACCATCAACTCTGTACCCTGTAAGCTCTTCCTTACCCATGAAACCCCTTAAACAGAATTCGATTTCACTTTCCCAGTTACGAATTGACTACTCACACAAACACAATTTACCATCAACTCTGTACCATGTACAGTACCTCCTTCCTAACGCACCAATCCCCTTAAATAGAATTCGGTTCCATATTCCCAGCTACGAAACGACCTAGCATCTACCCTGTACCTCATAACCCTCTTCCTTCCTTATTAATCGCCTTACGGAGAGCTGGATCCCGTGTTTCCTGCTGTGATGATGGGCTTGAACTCTCCCGCCACCACCCCGCACAGGCTTGGAACCTGTTTGAGTCCAGAACGCTTGAAGGAAGGAGGGTTGGAGGGCGGGGAGTTAACTTATGGCGAGAATTTAAATGCAGTATGTACTATTAAAACTTTTCATTTTTGTTTTACATTAACTTATTTATTCTCATTTTCTTTACATTTCTCACATGCCTACAGCGTTCGTTGGAATAGTCTTAACGCTGGTACTAAAAGAAGAAATTTATTGTTATATACATTTTGCTTCCCTTTACTTTTCAATTATTTCTTTAACTTCATACTGGGATATTATAGATCCAGAAAATATGCTTATGTGGTCTAAAATTATTTGTGGCAGGCTATTATTGTGTGGCAACTTACACTTCTATATCGTCAAAATCTATTACGATCATAACTTCTTTTAACTTAGTAGACAATATATATTCTGCTTCGTTTAATTTCATCATGCTTTTTTTTTTTTCCCCCAGTTAGACGATTCATATAAATACATCAGTTTCGTTTAAATCTGCCACACGTTCTTTCAACTCATTACATGATTCATATTTACTTTTGACTTATAAGGCGATTCATATATAGTCTGGCTTTGTTCCATCATGCTTTCTTTTGACCAATTATCATTTTTTCTGCCTATTATTTCTTTTTACTCATTATTCAAGTCAGGAGAACCAGTTGGGAGTCGTAATTTATATGCGGTACGTCAGTGAGATAGCAACGACTTTAACGGCTTTATGTTGCATCCCCAGCCTCGTTCAACTCTTTTATATCTCTTACGGTCATTGGGCATTCAGACAACGTGTTTTAAGTTCGGTGTTCCAGTGTGGTACGTTCGTTCTTACTGCATGTATGTTATTGTCGCATTTTGATTTTTCATGCATATATCAATCGTAATACTTCACGGGTCACTGAGAGAGAGAGAGAGAGAGAGAGAGAGAGAGAGAGAGAGAGAGAGAGAGAGAGAGAGAGTTTATTTTATGATCTTTAAGTGTACACCTTTGCATTGTATATATTATTTCTATTACCAGACAACACTGCTTAGCTTACGAGAAACTTTCGGAAATGTAGCCTCCTTTTCACCACTACAGATCCTTGCTATGTAAAAAAAATAATAATAATAATTAAATAAATAAAAAATAAAAATAAATCGCAAGGAGACAGCAAGAACGAAATAAATTAACAAGTACTCCAGTTGAATGGAATGCATACTTTATCCTTTATACTCCAACCATAATTTTATCTTAACTTCCAGGCGATAACACAAGTAGTAAAGACAGATAATGTATTCAAATGTGTTGTGCTGATTTTACGTACTTCACTTTGGTTCTTACTTTATTATTTATTATTCATTATTTATTGTTTTAGGTGGATGTTACGGAGTTTGCGATGGTGTATAAGAAATTAAATATTCACACCGAAATTATGAGTATTGTGAAGATGCCAAATTCAGTCCCTCTGTTTCTGTATAAGTCCACATTAGGTCTACAGCAGGACTTGACCTCTTTCTCGGAGGGAGAGCGATAGTCAGAATTAACCATTCTCCATGCTGGCTAAGTACGAATGTGAATGGAGTGTCTGTAGTAGAGTGATGCATGTCAAAGTGAAAGTTAGCTATCATTTACGTGAATCAGAGTCTGTATACGTCATCGGTAGAGCTGACAGGATGCGAAATTATACAAGTCTATGAAGGGACATACTACCAGCACCCTATTGAAATGTCTGCACCGGTATGGGCTTGAACCCTAGACGCTGGGGACGCAGACACATGCATCACGGGATTAAGATGTAGCTCTGATGTACAGGTTCATAAGTAATTGCCATCTAGTCTTACACAATGTGCAGTTCATTCCTCTCAGTGCTATTCATCCACATACAATGCCCAATTTCTCATGCTACGTACTTATTCATTCTTTATCTTATCTCTGGTCATCCTTATACACTTTATCTGTTGTTATTCATCTCTCTCTCTCTCTCTCTCTCTCTCTCTCTCAAACTATTTTTACGAGTACAGTACTATTATCTCTATAAAGAACGATGGGGCGGGGGGTTGTGGTTGGAGGGAGGGGTCAGTGAGGGTGAGGTACGTGCGTGGGTGGAGAAAGAAAGGTGTGTGTGTGTGTGTGTGTGTGTGTGTGTGTGTGTGTGTGTGTGTGTGTGTGTGTGTGTGTGTGTGTGTGTGTGTGTGTGTGTGTGTGTGTGTGTGTGTGTGTGTGTGTGTGTGTGTGTGTGAGAGAGAGAGAGAGAGAGAGAGGAAGCTAGTGTTTAAATGCCGGCTAAGGTAAGTAAGGGTGTGGAGGGGAGAGGAGGGGTGGGGAGGGAAAAGGTAAAGAAGGGAGGAGGTAAGGAGGAGGGGCTGGGGAGATAGAGAGGGTCAAGAGTAGTTTTACCTCCCCGTCCCGTTACCTTCTCTACTTTCCTCCCCCCAGCCCCCCTCCCTCTCGGTCCCCCCTCCCCCTCCTCACCGCACCCTTACATAACACATCCCTCCGTTACCCACCCTCTTCTGCTGTATCATCAATTATACTTCACATAAAATACCTAACATTTATATACACAATTTACACACACACACACACACACACACACACACACACACACACACACACACACACACACACACACACACACACACACTCACACAAACACACACACACACACACCGGCCCTACATGCTACAACACAATACACTAGCGGTGAAATCCCAGGCAAACACACTCTGCACAATGCCAACACTGCCCCTACTGGTATGACTTAATGTACACCCCTTCAAAACTACATACTAACAGCTGTAATTAACTCAGTCTGCCCTTCCCTCCCTTTGCTCACCAACCCTCTCCCTCTACTCTCATCTTGTCCCTAAGGGCGGTGTGGAGGCAGAAACAGATACGAAAATAGAGTCTAAGGAATGGGTACTACTTAGATGTTTATACGGGCGACTGGAATGCAGTATCTAGCAGGAAAATAAGCCTTACGGAAAGGGTACTTCTTATATGAGTGTAAGGGCGGTGGATACACTAAATTTGATATAAAAATGAGCCTTGAGGACTGGGCATTACATATAAGTTTGCAAGGGCGATGGATACATTGAATTGGATAGAAAAACGGGCCTAATGTAGTCTGCGTTATTTATACATTTGTAAGGGCGGTGAGGTAAAAAAAAAATTAGACAGGAATATATGTCTTAATGAATGGGTAGCACACGGCGGGTTCTTAAGGGCGGAGGAGATACAGAATTAGAAGGGAAAATAGTACTTAACGAATGAAAAGTATCTGAAGGCTCGTAAGGGTGATGGCGACACGGAAATAAAAAAGGAAATTAGGTCTTACGTAACTACCAGCGTTTTCGTGGTTTCTTAAGGGCGATGATGGTAGGAAACTGGATTGCAAAACAGGTCTTCAGGAACAGGTAAAAATACAAATGCTGCTAAGGGTGGCGAGGATACGAAATTAAACAAGATTATGAGCCTTAAAGACGGCACAGAATTTTGCTAAGCAGTTCACCCCATCAACACGAGAACGTCATCTTTGCTTGATTCTTGCCACTCCCAGAGGATTCCATTCAGCCTACTAAAGTGCTCTAATAGTTAACAGGGTAATGAAGGTCTTATATAATCCCGTCTAGAGTTTGTGGAGGGGAAAATTCGGGAGTTGGGGAGGGAAGAGAGAGGAAGACGGAGGATGGGGGGAAGAGTCATTACAAACAGCACTACAACACTAACCCCCGTGTGTGTGTGTTCCTTATGAATATCTGGGTGTGTACCTATGTCTACCTAAAGTTTGCTAATGAAGGTGTGTGTGTGTGTGTGTGTGTGTGTGTGTGTGTGTGTGTGTGTGTGTGTGTGTGTGTGTGTGTGTGTGTGTGTGTGTGTGTGTGTGTGTGTGTGTGTGTGTGTGTGTGTGTGTGTGTAAGGTAACCCCAGATTCTTCGTACTGCTACACGATTTATTTTTGGTTTCAGGGAAGTTCCATCAGCAGAGCAGTTAAAAATAATCTCCATTGGCTCCTTCACAAGCATGTCGTTTGTTTTATTATATTCTTGCTATAGTCACACATATTTAGTTAGTTTCAGCGTTGCCTGTCATATTAAAGGGACGAAAAATCATAACAATCATCGTCCAGACAAAAAAATAAATAAATATATTGCGGTAAACAGTGACTTTCTAAACACTACACAATCGAGGGTGGAGGGAGGGTGAGCTGAATAAAATAGTCCAACTGGGAAGGCACATTCTGCGGGTGTGGGCTTAAGTGTGCAAGCGGGAATAAAAAATAAATGACGCAGGATACTGATTACGCTGAGCCGTCCCCACAAAACACAAGAAATCGCCCAGTAAGGATGATGTAAAGGACGCCACAGCTCTGAAGATGCCACAACGACCTCTCCACAAGGGGGGATGGGGAGTGAGTAAGGGAAGAATGGGCTCTGATGTGGCTGGGTCGTACGGGTGGAGTCTGCTATCAATCTCGCCATAAAATCAACCTTATATGACTCTGACTTCTTTACTACCACATGTGTGTTGGCATCTCCGCATCCTGTGTGTGTGTGTGTGTGTGTGTGTGTGTGTGTGTGTGTGTGTGTGTGTGTGTGTGTGTGTGTGTGTGTGTGTGTGTGTTACTCAAATTTTACACTGACATCCCCTTTTTTCAGTAAAGGGATTCTAGAACTCGTAAAAGACAGGGAGGTACGACGAACGATTTATGGAAGTGGACATGACAAGGCCGTAAGCCTTTTAAAGCTTGATGGTCGACGGATGGTTTTGTCCAACAGTAAAAAGCATCTATTTTACTACTTCTGAATCCTGCCGCCCCATTTATTAGCAGGAAACACAGTGACTGAAATGATGATGATGATGATGACGATGATGAATTAAGCAAAAAATAATCATGTGCATTTTTAGGATACCGGTATATTCAAATAAGTCTATGTAGTCAAACCCCAGCAAACTATTAAAAACATGCATTTTCAATGCACATAAATTTTCAAAAGCAAGTACCGGGTATGATATTCTCTCCTCGTCACATGGATTACTTTCCTAAGCAGGCCAGTGACCCCTTGAGGCACAGGACGTCTTTTTGGACGAAGGAGCATCTATGGGGCCGCTCTGTCTATGTCTCTCGCATTAATGATTTTCGAACGCGAGGTGCTTCACTCTCGTAGACTCCAGGGTCTTTAGCGAAGCCACACCACACCACACCACACCACACATCATACCATACTTTCGCATCACACTATACAGAATCACCCTCCCACATTATACTATATGAAAGGACTTTCGTATTTGCTTTATATTTTGGCTACAGGCAGATGATTTTTGTCCAGCTTAGATGATACTTGGCTGTGAGGAGAGGTCATACCTACATAAATATTCAATGTTTTGCAGTTTTTAAATCAATCTAAAACACTCCTTCATGTGACCAAATTCCATCCCCCATTTGTTTTAATGACAAACAAGAAGGGCTTAGATGTACATTCTTATCCAATGTCCAGATATCTTCATACTGAATATAAAACTATTCCTTCACGAGACCAATAACTCATCATCTCGCCAACACCCCTGCCCTCCATATCATTACCATCAATGACATATTTCTGTTTCATTGATAAATGCCTGAGGGAAGGGTTAGATACATTGAAACATTCTATACAAATCCTCCAAAATCAGTATATGTACTTCCTTCCTCGCGTGACCACTAACCCTTCACCTGACCAATATCTCTGCCCTCCACTATCATGATCATCAGTGTCCCATCATCACGCGCAAGTGTTAATTATCCTATCATCGCCCATTCGCGTCACTAACATACGGTACGTCTTTGTGCCCTTCAAAATCGCTATAAATCCATTCCTTTATGTGACTAATACCCCATCACTTCACCAATAATCCATTATCCCATGAATACCCTTGCCATTCACCTTTCATCATCAGGTGCTCATCTTTATCCCCGTCTGTGTTAATGAACCCATCATCACCTTTCGTGCCACTACATCACCCCATCCCAACCCACCGTGGTACCCAGGCCCTCACAATACCACACTGGGTACCCGCCGTATGCAAATCAGCCTTACGGTATCTTTATGGCGTATGCAAGGAGCCCACATGAGGGGAGGGGAGGATAAGGAAACAGATGAGAGTGGAGGGAGGAATAGGAGGGTAAGGGTATGAGAGGGCAGGGGTATGGAACAGAGGGACGGGGATGAGACGATAGCAGGGTTAGGGGAGGGTGGGAGGGGTGGTATTGGGTAAGGTGGTGTGGTACGAACTCTCTATGCATGGTAATGGTGGGGCAGGAGCCATGGTACACCTGCAGACAGATGACTACATGCCCACCACACCTCACGACACACTCGCCACGCACACACACACCGCAGCATCCATAAACATTCACTTACAACGACAGATATAAATCTGTTCACTCTTTCAGAGGCTGAAGCACACTTGGATTACATGTTAGCAATGTCAGACGAAAAGATGAAGGCAGTCTCTCCTAAATAAGAGGTTAAAATCTTTCACTACTGTGGACTCCTTCCCTCTAGCTATTGTTACACAATTATGTTCAGTAAAGCAGAGTCACAGCTGTCAAAGGCTTACACTGGTCTCATCCTAAATTAAATCTGATAAGTATTAAACACGTAAATTATAGGAGGAAAACGCAAAGAAAGTACATCGACTTCAGTATCGCAAGTTGCTGATCCTAGAGTTCGATTATTTAGAACTTTTTTTAGTCACGTATAAACCAACACAACACATATTTACACTACGACCAGTTTTCAGTTATGTTATCTGAACCAGCTTCTGTAATATGACAAAAATGTTTAAATAAAAGAAATTCATAAATCTTATCCACATATTAGGTTCGAAGACACAATTATTCGCTAGCTTCGTACTCCTGCCTGATGTGAATGAAAAATCGCCTCTAAAGGTACATGACATCACAAAACATTAGTAATACTAGGCACACTGAGAGAGAGAGGTCATGCGTTTCTCTCTCTCTCTCTCTCTCTCTCTCTCCCTCTCAGTATGCATATTACCCTGCCCGTCTTCCGATCTTATCTCACCTCTTAACTCTCGTGCAACCCTTTACAAAATTACTATGCTAAATTCTCTCCATGGCTTCAATATCATTATTATCATTATCATCGTCAATAACATTATTATTATTATTAGTAGTAGTAGTAGTAGTAGTATCATTATTATCTATAAAAACACCACTGTTGATTTCCTTAGACTCATTCGTTTACGCTGTTATTATTATTATTATAATAATTATTATTATTGTATTATTATTATTATTATTATTTTCGTCATCTTTACTACCATCATCAACATCCTACCCAGTTTCCCTCTTTCACCTGAGTGGGCAAGTGACTGGAAAGGGGGAAAGGGGGACGAAAGGAAAAAAAAAAATCACCATCCTAATGAAAAAATCTGTATATAAAAATCGAGAATGCATTTCTCTGCAGTGGTTAACTCGTTCCCAATAAGGCCATATATTCTCTGCTGTCGAGATAACCAGCCATAGTTATTTATGAAAAGGGGCGTGACGTCACAACATGGCCGCTTTTGTTTACGTGGGTGCGTGGTACGAGGTGAAGCGAGAGGCTAATGTGGATTTATGGCCCGTATTATGAGATGGACATGGTAATAATTCAGTTATTATTCATTTCAGGGGATGTATAGCTATTATTCACTCCAGGGAATGATTTATTAT
>NC_137051.1:3832500-3897500 GCF_032717465.1 Coenobita brevimanus
AGCGAGGGGGAGGGTGGAAATGAAGGGATGTGGAGGAGACGAAGAGGAAAGGTTAAGGACAGGTGGAATGATGGTGATGTGGAGCCGAAGGAAAGTGGAGGGAAGTGACGGGATGTGGAGAGGAACTGGGAGAGATGAAAGGGAGATGAAGGGAAGGTGGAGGGAAATGGAGATGTGAAGGGAAGGGAAGGTGGAGGGAAGTGGAGATGTGGAGGGAAGGGGAGGTGGAGGGAAGTGGAGATGTGGAGGGAAGGGGATGTGGAGGCATGTTGCTCCGGTCATACCTACAGGCTAGTGGATCCAGCCTGACCACTTACCCCCTCCCTTCCTTCTCCTCCCCATTTCAATCTCCTCCTCCCTCCCCCTTCAACCCTCTCCCTCCCTTCATCCCTCTCCCCTCTCCCCTCTTTCCCTACCCTCAGTTTCCTCCATCCACTTCCAACTCCCCCCCCCCTTCTCTCTCTCTCTCTCTCTCTCTCTCTCTCTCCAGCCATTTTTGTACTACTTCCAGTTAACATCTATTTCCTCTTCTCTCATATTTTCCTTCACTTGTGAGAGAAAGAGAGAGAGAGAGAGAGAGAGAACATGCAGGTTAGGGAGACAGGTCGCATGGGGTGAGGGAGTGGGACAGGGAACAGGGAGCTGGGAAAGTGAGTGGGAGTGGGAGAGAGGGAAAGATGGGGAGAGGAAGAGGGGAAAGATGGGGAGGGGAAGAGGGGAAAGAGGGGAAGAGAAAGGGAGAAAGAAAGATAGAGATAAGTTGAGGGAGGTGGAGGGTAAGAGGGATGAGAATAAAAAGAAATAAAAAAGGCAAACAGCAAGAGAGCTATCAGTCCTTTGTAGGCTGTTTTTCTCATAGGGTAGGCCACGATGAAGCTATCTGATATAAGAGTCCATTATAAGAATAGCAATACGGGAAGACAGGCATGGAGGGAGAAGGAGAGGGAGGACGAGACAGAAGATGGAGGGAAAAGAAGAGGGAGAAGGAAATGAAGATGGAGGGAAAGGGTTAGGGTGAAGAAGAGGGAAGGGGAGAGGGGGAGGAAGAGTGAGTGAGTGAGTGTGTGAGGAAGGACGAGACAAGACGGAGGGAAAGGGAGAGGAAGAAGGAAATAGAGATGGAAGGAGAGGTTGAGGGTGAAGGTGAGGAAGAAGGGATGGGAGGATGAGATGAAAAATGAAAGGAGAGAAACGAATCAGGAAAAAGGGTAGAAAGGAAATGGAAGATGACGTGAGAGAGAGAGAGAGAGAGAGAGAGAGAGAGAGAGAGAGAGAGAGAGAGAGAGAGAGAAGTGACGGGGAACGGGTAAAGATGGAGGGGAGTGGGGTGGGGTTAGATGGGGAGAGGGACGGAGGGGGGGGGGGTAGGAGTAAGAAGCTGGTTTTAACCGTCCCAAGTCCAAGTTCAGGGTCAAAAGACGATCATGTATCACCATCACCACTACCACCATCACTAACAACAACTACCAACACTAACCACCATCACTAACAACAACTACCAACATTGAAACTACCAACTTCCAACACTAACCACCATCACTACCAACAACTACCAACACTGCAACTACCAACATTACAACTACCAACTTCCAACACTAACCACCATCACTAACAACAACTACCAACACTGCAACTACCAACATTACAACTACCAACTTCCAACACTAACCACCATCACTAACAACAACTACCAGCATTGAAACTACCAACTTCCAACACTAACCACCATCACTAACAACAACTACCAACATTACATATACCAACAGTGCATCAAAAACATTGCAAAAACTAACATATGCACCTCGACTGCAAAAATTACACCAAACACCGCGGCCACCATCATTACTGCCACCACCAATCCAAGTACTAACAGTGCCATAACCACCATCCCAGCCACCATCTTACTACAACCAACAAAATCCCTTCCACCACCTACACACAACGACTACCACATTCCACATTCATATTCACCACCATGCTTACCACCGTCACAACTACCGGCATTACCAAAACCCACCCCCACACCTCCTACCACCAAAACTACCTCCCCACATCCACAACCCCCACCCCACCACCACCACCAACACTACAACAACTCTTACACCTGCCAACCCCACAACCACCACTACATCCAAAACTACCACCTCCACAACTACTACAACCACTACACCACCATCAACCACCACCACCATCCCACACCCCCACAACCCCCACCCCCACCACGCTGTCACCCTGGCCTCAACGGGCAACCACCCTGCAACAAAACACTGCCTCAATATTTTTGCAACAGCAGTTTTTACTCGTTTTTTTTTTTTTTTTTTTTTAATTCTGAGGGACTCCGTTACTTTACTCCCAAGATGGTCAGGCATTTTACTAGGCTTTACTATTGCTGTTGTTGATTTTATACTATTATTATTATTATTATTATTATTATTATTATCCCTCGCACTCCAAAAATAAATTCCACGCATCATCTCCGATTCAATCACCCCGCACTCCACCCATCCCTGAAGCCACTCCTCTCAGCCTCAATCAGTCACCCAACACTCCTCTCTTCCCTCTACGGGCTTCGAGTCGGCAATTGGCTGGGGGTGAAGAACGATAGCAGGAACGTACTGTCGGATGCAAAAGTCCTCTTGCTTCTCTCTTTAAGGACTTTGAAAAACAGGGTCGTATTCGTAGTGGCCTTGGTGATTTCGTAAAAGTTCTTCCTTAGCCATATATTCCGTGTGTTACATCTTAATATCTTCCTATATGTTACTAATGCAAATTATGTCGACGGTAAACTATAGTAATACCATACAAGAGAAGTTTAATGTGACTACATAATAAAAAGCTAAGTAAAGAGAATCACCGTCTCCTAAAACACTTAGAATCTGAAGTAACCCATTATAGCATCTAGAATCCGAAGTAATCTAGACTAATGACACTAATATGTGGCCAGATGTAGTCGTCAGTGTCAGGTGCTGCAGAATCACCAGACTTAATTGATGTCCAAGGAGGGAGGAACGGAGGGACCACAGGATTTTTGCTGTATATACGGTAACTACTAAAGAAATATGTACAAATTTGACATTGTGTTCCCTTATTACCCACATTCTCTATCACGCAACAGCTAATCTCTATCTCACTCTATGTATCTGTCCTGTCTTTGATCTCCAGTGTCTATAAACAGTACCCAAGGATCATGGCATTAGCACATCATATTTTGGACTTACTTTGTCTGATCCTCTTTGAAAGGAATATATTGCAGAGGCGTAATAATAATAATAATAATAATAATAATAATAATGAAAGGAATTAAACTCTTACCCATGACGTGAGAAGCCAGACTACTTTAATGTGCTAACCTGGATTAAGATATTCTGGCCTCTTAAGACAGATTACCACAGTGGACACAGTCTTGCCTGACATCTAATAACCTCAGATTTAAACTCCAGGAGACACAACTGAGATAATTTGGACGTTGGGAATTGTGTGTTGTACGTGTTCATGTCCCATATTATATTCCGTGCTCCTCCTCCCCCTTCGTGATTTAAAGGGTCGATATGACTGCACACACTAAATAAGGATAATAATTGAGGCAAACCCTTTAGGTGGCACGGTCTCACTTGCGTATTTTATAATGTCACAAATGAATTATTCTTCTAGCTATGGAGCATCCTTACCTTCAGTAAGTTTAACAGTTGAAATTGTGTTTGGGATGCTGAACTCTGGCTAAATGTGAGGTGTGGCTGAGACAACAAAATCTCAAGCTTTTACACATTTGGTGTGCACGGTGACAAATGTGAAGCAGAATATCAAAAGTGTTTTATCATGTCTGGCTGTGAACCCAACGACCACCAGGTTCAATAACATTAACATCCCCGGCAAAACTCAATGCCTAAGCGTTGAGACAAGGATAAAGATAACTGCAGCAAATATAGCAGTGGATAAATATGCGTTCTCAAAAACAGCTTTGGGCGAAGAGTGTAAAGTATTGTGAGGAGAACAGCAAGTGAATCCAAGCCCCGCCCTCACTGCTCTGGTCCCCAGCCTGTCCTGCCCACCACACAAACAACACTGACTCACATAAATATGAATATTAACTCACTCTGACTGGACAGTGAGTTATATACGTGGGGTATGCAAATTCTCACACTGACTGAAGAGCAAGTTAAATACGTGTTGTATGCAAATTCCTTAACAGATGCATTATTATCTCCATAATGATCAGACACATGAATAAATAAACAAACAAGCAAACAGATACATAAATACATACATACATACAGTATATATATATATATATATATATATATATATATATATATATGAGAGAGAGAGAGGGAAGGTAAAATAAAGAATACATGAGACCACACAGCAGGGAAAAGTGTATGTGTCAGGGCCGTGCGCATGATTTTTGAAGGGTGGGTGGGTTAAAAAAAATATATATATATATTTTCTTTCATGACAGTTAATTCACTTTATTTCATTCATTCTTTCATTCATTATCTAATCCTATCCTATCTTGCCCGTGAGAAGCGTAGGAGCCCGGAGCTATGCAAGTTGGTCCTAACATTTAAGATGAGAGTGACCAGCCTCACTCATCCCTGAGTGGCATTCCATGAGCAATAAACCCCAATCATCCCTTGGATGTAAACCTAGAACCCTGGATGTGAAACAGAGAGTTCCGTCGTTTACATGACATCTTTCACTAAAAAATACAGGAAAAACAAGAGAAAACACTTCTTCGCTGAGTAATTTCTAATCGTAAACTAACTCATTCTGCACACAAGTACCGTTTATATACCCATATGAAACATTCTAGAAAATTTCACAACGTTCTACAGATTTCCATTTTTTTTCAATAGCCTACCACGACCTTCCGTTTATTCTCTTCGGTAGCAAAACCTTCTAGAACCCTCGTGAAACTTCTTAATTCGTACTTTCTTATATTTTGTACAACTTTTATAACTTTTGTCTATATCGTCACAGTCTTAACAGGATTTAATTAATTTAATGAGCTGCGTTTCTAGCAATATTTTCATTCGAATTTTCATTCATTCCAAATGAGGGGATTAAACCCGCCCCCCGTGTGCAAGGTCCTGGTGTGTGTGTGTGTGTGTGTGTGTGTGTGTGTGTGTGTGTGTGTGTGTGTGTGTGTGTGTGTGTGTGTGTGTGTGTGTGTGTGTGTGTGTGTAAATCAACCCTCCCACGCCATGAAACACACGACAGCTGCTAGGCCTACACCACCTCCACTGCCACAACCACACTCTCACTATCACTCATTCATAAGTTAGCCTCGGTAATAATGGTCAGAGAAAGGATAAAATAACAACACACCCTCAATCAGGTAATACATGCAATAAAAACAAAAGACAGAGTAGAATTACGTGATGAGAAATACCTACAGCCACCACAACCAAGCTCTTTATTATTCCCCTTGACATGGCCGCATCGATAATAAATGCCATAATCGTACTGTAGTAATAATACGAATGTTTACGACCAGGAAACGGTCCTATCAAAACAATGGTTACTTCTGTTTGTACTAAAGCTAATGATGAGAACAGCAAAGAATGTAATAACAACACTCACATTCTGTCTGACATCGAAAATAATGATATAATTTGCTAGATATTCAACGGAGACTTAAATGAACATGAAAGTACTTATCGGTCCCTGTGGCAAATATTACAGAAATAATATTGCTACGAATGCAGTATTTCTAATTTGTGCTAAGACACAGGTAAATATAAGCCTCAAAGAACAGGCAACGACAAAACATCAATAATAATAATAATAATAATAATAATACCCACTGGAGAGAACCTTCAGAGACTTCAATGAATAGCAAAGTACTTATCCACCTCCAGGCAAGAACCCAGAGACGAATAAGGAAGATAATGCGTATGACGGAGTGGTTGGAGAGATGGAGGGAAGACACGGAGGAAGAGGCCAAGAGGAGAGAAAAAGGAGACGGGAGGAGAGATAGTAAAGAGGGGGGAGATGTGGAATGAAGAGGAAAATAAGAAGTGGAAGAGGACGGCAAAAATCGAAGGAGAAAATGAAAGAGGGGTGGATGAAGTAAGAATTGAAGAAAAATAGAAAAGACGAAGAGTAAAAGAAAATAATTGTGAATAGGGAAAGCATAATTATGAGAGAGAGAGAGAGAGAGAGAGAGAGAGAGAGAGAGAGAGAGTAATAGCTCTCGAGGTTTGGTGGGAGAAAGAATGCGCCCTGAGGAAAACGAGAAGAAAAGGGAAAAAAAGAAAATGAGTTGCAGGAGAAAGAGAAAGGAAAACAGGGAAGAAAGAGTGAGTGAGTAAGTAAGCACGAGGGTGAGGAGAGTAAGAGTGAGTCAGCGAGGAGCAAGAGTGAGTAAGAGTGAACACAAGAACGAATATGTTAAGGAATGAAGAAGTAAGCAAGAGTAAATAAGCAATCAGGAACAGATGTGAGAGAGCAAGTGAGTGGGTGGGCAACCAAAAAAGTGAGGGAGCGAGTAATCGAGTGTGAGTAAACGAGGAAGAGAGTAAAGTGGTTAATTTGAGAGTGAGTGAGTATTCGTATAAGTGTACTGTCGAATGAGTAAGCGAGTGTGTGAATGGAAGAGAGTAAGTGAGGGGGGTAGGTAATGAAGAGAGTTAGAGAATGACCAAATAAATATGCAAGCAAGTAACTGACCGACTGAGTTAGTGAGTGAGTACAAACGAGTAAGTGACCAAATGATTGAGTAAATGAGTATCGCGTGGGTATGTGCCAGTGAGTGACTGAATAAGTGAGTCAAGAACCAAGTGAGTAACCAAATGAGAGGGAGAATGGGTGAGTGAGCGAGTGAGTGACGGAATAAGTAATCAAGTGAGTGAGTGAGTGAGTACAAGCGTCCATCCAGTGTTACGTCCCAGACATACTGATGAGGTTATTCACACCGTCACATTTTTGTTTAGTTGCACCCGGGCCATCCTGTTGCCTACCTTCTTAGTCTACCCTATCCTACCCTGCTGCTGTCCTACCTTGTCCTGCCTTACTTTGTCAATGGCTTACTCTCCCCTGTCACTGTCCTGCTCTCCCTTACCCTCCCCTTGTCATTATCCTTCCCTTCCCTACCCTGTCGCTGTCCTGTCTTGTCCTAACCTGCCTTGTCCTTCTACACTTCTGTCGTGCCCTGCCATCTCTTGTCCTCCCCTGTCCAGTTTTATCTTGTCCTGCTACTGTCCAGCCCTGACCTCCCTTACCCTGCTGTGTCACTGCTTCCACAACTTACCCTGCCCTGTCCTACTTTACCTTAACCTGTCTACATTTCCCTGACCTCTCCTACCTCATCCTACCCATCCGATAATCCCCCGTCACTACATCGGACTCCCTACTGAGCTCAGATATTCAAACGTGTCCTAATCTTACTCTTGCGTCCTCTGCCTTCCTTCTTCCTAACCTTACACTTCTGCCGCAGCCTACCTCAATGCCCGATAAGCACTCATTCTCACTTGTTATTCTGAAAATCTTGCTGACTTACTCTACCTGTCCATCTCTGTCTGGCTCTGTCCTGCCCTGCTGTCTAGTCCTACCCTACATGCCTTTTCTTGCCCAGCCCTTTCCTGCCCGGCCTTACCCCAAATTGCCATGCCCTGCCCTTTCCTCGAATACTCTGCCTTTTCCTGCCCTGCCCTAATACCAAACCCTCATGCCCTGTCTTTTTTATGCCCTGTCTCTTCCTGCCCTTCCCTGCTTTACACTTACCTGCCTTCTGCGCCGCTTCGATCTTATCTCTCTGCCCTACCCAACGGTTAACTCGTTGCCTGCCCTGCCCTGTCTTCCCTGTCCCGCGATTTCCTGTCTTGGCCAGTCCTGCCCTTAACCTCTCCATGCCCTTCCCTGCCCTACCTTAGATCTGAGCTATCTTCCCTCTTAATTCCCGTGAAGCATGCAATTTTCTCTGCCCTGTCCGTCCTCTCATAAAACATCTCATTATGCATTCACTCCCATCGTGCCCTGCCCTGCCCTACCCCTGCCCTGCCCTGCCTGCCCCCCTGTTCTGCTCTGCCCTGTCTTGTCCAATAAATTTTACCTTGATCTGCCCTTACTGTCTCACCGTACCTGCCCTGTCCTACCTGAATACTTGACAGCCCAATCCTCTTCTCTCCTGACCTACCAATGACGCACTCCTACTTTACTACGCCCTACCTCAACACTCCCAACCTCCAGTTCTTATTCTCTATCCTCCTCATTGCCCTGTCCTTTCCTATTATACCCTCCCGTACTCTGTCCTGCCTAATTACTCGAATTTAACTTTTTACCATCTCCTCATTTGCCCTAGGATGAGAGTACTCTATTTTGTACTTCCCTGCTTCACCATACCTGTACTCTATTTTCTACCGTCCTACCATTACATACCTACTCCTCAACGTGTAATTATACCCTGTACTACATACTCTGCCCTGCCCTGTCTTGCTCTGCTCAACTCCATCCTATCCTACAGCACCCTTCCCTTCCTAAACACCATACATTTTATCACTTTTATCAATGAAAGTATCATGCTTTACCACGCCCTAATTAAACACTTCTCATCCGATTTCCTATTCTTTTCTGCTTCATTATGTCTTATTACACTAAGCCTTGCCCTGCCCTGTCTTACCCTACCTAAACCTTCCTTACCTTACCAAAACAAGTTCCTTACCTTAACCTACATTATCTCAGCATTCCCCACCCCCACGTCATTCCATACTATACCCTTTGTTACTGCCTCTCTACCCTGTCCAGCGTTGCCTGCCCTGCCCTAGCAATGCACGTACTCCAGCCTTATCGCACCCTACCTCAACATGTCTGCGTCATACCATAACCCCCGCTATTCAATCCCTGTCTTACCTTACCTTGTCCTGTCCTGCCCTAAATAAATCTTCCGAACCTTCCCTTACCTTACCCTAACATTATTCACCTCCATGTCGTAGCATTTTATCATCTACTCACTTCTTGTCCTACCTTATCTTGTCTTCACGCTCCATGCCCTGCCCTGCCCTACCTATACAAGTAATTTTAATCCTCTCTACCACAACATCTTCATTCCATTAGCTATCCATTCCCTGTCCTAGCTGATCTTACCTTAACGCGTTGTGCTCTGCCCTGCCCTGTCTAATCTAACTCTCCTTTACTCTCCCTCATCAAGTACTGCTACTCATACACCTCATCGCAACCTACCTCAACCTTCTCCACCTCCACAGTGTATCATTTCATTAGCTATTCACTCCTTGTCCTACTTTATCTTGCTTTAATGTGCCATGCCCTGTCCTGCCTTGCCCTGCCTAAATCCCCCTGCCTTACCGAAATCTCCCTGCTCTACTTATAATTCCTCTGCCCTACGTAAATCTCCCTTTCCTACCCAAATCTCCCTTCTCTACCTTAATCTCTCCTGCCCTACCGAAAGCACTTGTGCCCTACTTTAATCTTCCCTGCCCTTGTGAAATATCTTTGTCTACCTTAATCTCCCTGCTTTACCTAAACCTCCCCTCCCCTATCGGCCTTAGTACTTAGCTCCCACCCTACCTCAGCATGCCCACATCAACGTCACGCCATCCCATTAGCTATTCATTCCTTGTCTTACCTTATCATGCCGTAACCTGTCCTAATAGAGTACCACCCCGTCTTTAACACCGTATACCTGTCCTGCCTGATGCCACAAAGCCGGCCTCTGTCTCAGCCCTGTCCACCTGCCCTGCCTCTTATGTAAGCGCCCGTCTGCCTACCCCAGCTCAACCTCTGCCCTTTACACCCTAGCAACAGCCCAGCCTCTCACTGTCCTCCCGTCATTACAGAATCTTTTGTGACCTTAATCCCTTCTGTAACATGACGTCCTCTCTTTACTGTACTTTTGCTCATCACAGGCCTTTATACTCGGTTTTGGTGGGACTTTTGGTGGTGAAGGGGACAATGAACAACCTCTCTACCGCCTCCATTTCGTAAAGTCTGTCCTACCTTGAAATAAGTCGTCTGGATCCAGGAGTAAAATAGAAAGAAAAAGGAAAGAAGAAACTCGTATATAAGTCTTCCCTTTAAAAATTGTCCTCGGGTAGCAAGAAAGAAAATGGGGTCAATGCAGTGTAGGGGATGCCGTAAATTTAATCTCTTCTTCTCGAGGTTTTGCTTAAAAAAAAAACTCCTGAGCCGGTGTTCCCGTCAATTAAAGAAGCTCCCAAGCACATTTTCCTTAGCAACTTATTCTGCCTATTGCACCTTACTTTACATTCCAGTGTTACATAAATCATTCTCATACCTCCATACTCTGCATAAATAACATTCTAACGGATATTAACCAGACATCCAAAAACAAATCGCTTAGGAAAAGGTGTTACGGAGCCTTCAAGAATACGGGCCCTGGAGGTATAAAGAACAGAATAAAAGAATGAACGAGAGAATACCGGTTGTAATCATCAAGGACGCGAAGACCTGATAAAAAGTGGGATGGGTGAATGAAAGAAGACGGAAAATACGCAAGAGAGAGAGAGAGAGAGAGAGAGAGAGAGAGAGAGAGAGAGTAGAGGAAGTTCGAAAGAAGAGAAAGTGGGGGAAAGTAAAGGTGACAGCGAGAGGATGGGGGGGAGGGTAGGGGGGCAGGAGGGAAGGGGGAGAGAAAGTAACGGTGAGAGAGACAGAGTGAGAGAGTAAGGTTTGGAGGAATGGAGCAAGAGAGAGAGTAGGGAGGGAAGAAAGGAGGAGAGAAAGCGAGCGAAAGTAACGGTAATGGGGGCAGTACTGGAGAGAACGCGAGAGAAAGTAATGGTGAGAAAGGGAAGAAAAGAAAGAAAGAAAAGTGGAAGAAAGTAAGTGAGGGTAACGGTAGACACGACTAGAGAGAAAGCGAGTGAAAGCAACGATGAATGAAGGTGAAAGAGAGGAAGAAGAGGGTACGGAGGAGAGAAAGCAAGGGAAAGTAATGGTAAAGAAGACAAGATCTGAGAATGCTAAGAAAAGTAATGGTGAGAGAGAACGAGAGAGGGAGGGGAAGGAAGGAGGGAGAGAGGGAGGAGAGAGAAAGCAAGGGAGAGTAACAGTAAAGGAGGCAAAACTGAAGAGAAAGCGAAAGAAAGTAACGGTGAGAGAGACAGCTGGGAAGAGATGGGAGGGTAGGAGAAGCAAGGACAGAGAAGCAGAGGGTAGGGCAGAAAGAAGGCAAGAAAAATTACAGGGAGAGAGTGTAACGGTGTGAGGGAGGCATGAATCGAGAGAAAGTAACGGTGGGTGAGAGGACGGGTAGGGGGGAGGGAGAGAAAGCGAGAGAAAGTAACGGTGAGAGAGAGCGAGGGAGGGAAGGGGCGGGGAGGCAGCAGAGCGGGGCGAGGCAGAGCGTACACATAACCTTGAACTTGACCACCAGCGCCCCGCCACACCTCCAACACACACACGTTTTCCTTCCTCCACGCACACCTTTCTTTCCGCTCTCATTCAGGAATTTCTCTCTTCTTTCTCAGCCGCATGCCCTTCCCTTTACCCTCATCAACATGCTTCTCTGTTCTCTTTCAACACACCATCCCTTATACATGGACCTCTCATCTCGCTCACAGCACACCACTCCACGGTCAATGACTTATATCTCTCCTCTATCCCCTAAAACCTCCATGCACCTCTCTCTCTCTCCCTCTACACACCTTTCTCCCCATACCTTTCTCTCCACACATCTCATCAGACCACACACATACCAACACCACAACTCGTAACATCTCACCACAGAACGTTTCTCCAATCCACCTTTCACTTTACAAACCTCACCAGGACACAACCATGCATCTCCCCACCCTGCTCACATATTGTATCCATCCTTCCATTTCTCTAATGCATCACAACTTGCAATTTCAGCAAACCTCGGCACACCTGTCCCTCTCATCATCACCATTAGCACCTCCTCCTCCTCCCCAACAACTAACTGATAACATGCACCTGCCCGCGCTTCTCAAGCGCATTTCAACACACCTATCCATCTTACAGGCACACCTCCACGCACCTCTACAGCCAACCCTCTACAAGCTTCTCAACACACTTCTGAAGCAGCTACGAAAATGCCTCATAACGTATTGCACAGTGCTAGAAAGCACCTATCATTTTACAAACTTGAATCCTGTGCTTGGTAATGATTCGGTGTAAAAATCTTTAATCTTCATTAATGTTTGTGTTACATATTGCTATGACAAGAAGCTCACAAGGAAAAAAAAGAAAATATTACACAATATTATACTGAAAACACAAATATAGCCTATATAAAAAGTACAGCACATAATACTACCTAAAACATATATATTCAAACAGTGAGAATGAAGAAATGAAAAATTTACATGTCAGAATTTTTAAATTTTCCACCAAAACATAAACACAGGTGGGGCAAGTATATTTTTAGTACTCAGAAGATGACAACCTGCGGTACAAGTGCGATGTAAATATCAACTTGTCACGGATTATTGCCAAGATATCGTGTGTAGTGTGTACTGATATGGTTACTTGACTGATATGGCTACTTGAATCATTAATACGATTAAGATGTGTTACAGGTAAGACTTCATATAAAATTTGGAAGATATAAGTGCGGCAGGTACCAATATGTATAAATGTTACAGATAAATGAGTCTACAGTGTGGTACGTACAATTAACTCCGAGAATATAATATATATATATTTATGATCCTGAAGCGCATGTGTGGTAAGTACTAACATAATTTTATAAAGTGTAAGTGTGCTACATAAAAGTGTTAAGTGAGGTAGACAGATAATTTTCCAAAATGCGTGACTTTCTGATATATATGTGTGTGGCACATAAAATTAGTACAAATATAAATATCATAAAAAAATTCCCATGAACACAAGAATATCAGTAAGGTAAAGTCACTTACGTTTTATTGAGAGTGGGAGTGTACTGTATGTGTTGTAGGTACGATTTTTAAGAGCCGAAATGTAAGGTGTGTGTACGTACCTTTAGCGCCTGTGATCTAGGACAGCAGATGCCTCCCACTACCAGCAGACGACTGTAGCAGCGGCCCCCTTACACCTGACTGAGACTAGCCTGCCCAAACGCACCTCACCTCGTCTCGCATCCCTCCACCCCAACCCACCCCTCCCTTCACTATACCCTCCTTTCCTCTCCCCTCTCTACCCTCCTTTCTCTCTCTATCTTTCTCCCTGATACCCTCCCCTCTCCCCTGTGCCTACCCTCTCTTCCCCTCAAACCCTCCTCTCGCAACTCTACCCACCTCCTCATACCTTTCTCCCCCTGCCAACCTCAACAGTGCCCTCCCTTCTCCTCCTCCTTCCGTCCTCTACCTCCTATCTAACCTTTTTCTTATACCTATACCTCCCCTCTACTTTCTTCTGCCCTTTCCTCCCTCTCTCCCCTCTCTTCTCCTCCAACCTTCCTCTCTCTCCTCTCTTCCCTCTCCTACCCTCTTACCTCCTCTGCCAAGCTCCTGCTGTCCTGTTCTCTCCCCTGTCCTCCCTCCTCTCCGTCCTTTTGTCCTCCTCCTCCTATCCTTTATCCTCAGCCGTCTTCTTCCTATCGTTCTCTCTCTTCTGCCCTCTTCATCCTACCCTTTTCTCTCTTATGCCTTCTTCCTCCAATTCTTCTCACTCCTGTGCTCACCTTCTCCTATCCACCTCTCTCCTCTAACCTCCTGCCTTCCCCTTCCCTGCTCTCATCATACCCTCCGCTCCTCTTTCAATTCCTTTGCACTCCTTTCCTTTTGTCCTCCTCTTTCCCTTCGGTTTTCCTCTCTTCGTCTTGTCATATCCTCCTCTCTTCTTTCTTCTCCTGTTCTCCCCTCTTCTCTCCCCTCCTCTAACCAAGCCACTGTTTCCTCTTTCTTCCTATATATTTTCTACTCCTACCATCCACATCTCCTCTCTCATTTCCTTATCTCTCCTCTCAGTCTTTTCTCTCCTCCTCTCTCATGTCTTAAATCTCCCCTATATCTAATACCAATAAAATAGCTTCTTTCCCTTCTCACCTACCCCCCACCCTACCTCTCTTGTCTTTCCTCCTCTTCTCATCTCCCAGTCTCTCCCCCTCCTCTACCTCTCCACTGGTCATACCCTCTTTTCTCCAATTAAAACCTCTCCTCTTGTCTCAGTTCCTCGTTTTCCTCTTCTTGTTTCCCCTCCTTTCTTCCTTCATCTCTCTTCTCTTTTGTCTTTCCAATATTCCCTCATATTATTTTTCCACCCTAATCCTTTCTCTTCTCCTTCCTTTCTGTTCTCTCTCTCTTCTACCTTGTCCTCTCTCTGTCTCTGTCTGTCTCTCCCACTCTCTCTCTCTCTCTCTCCACACACACACACACACACACACACACACACACACACACATAAGTACACCTCTCTTACTCCTCATTACTGACCTATACTTAGACCTCCCCTTTAATCAGTCCCTCCCATCCTCCTCTCCCTCACCTACCCTCATTCCTAGTCTCCTTCTCCTCTTCCCCTCTCTTCTTCTCATATCTCTCCCCTCCCGTCCTCTCCCGCCCCCTCCCCTCCCCTCGCCTCCCCTCTCTCTTCTTCCCTCCCATCTCTTCTCTCCACCCTGTCTTTCCCGGTCACACTCCTACTCTTTAAAGCCTGCTTAGTCCTTCCCCCATCCTTCCCACTTTCCTTACTCCCGCTACCCTCTCCTTCTCCCCTCCCTACCTACTCCTACTCCCTCCCTCCCTTCCCACTCCCCTGCATACTCCCCGTTCCTCGTTCATTCCTCCCTACTCCAGTCCCTCCTCCCTTCTCCGTGTCCCTAAACTCATCCTCTCTCTCTCTCTCTCTCTCTCTCTCTAACTTATACAAGTATCCTTCAATCTCCTTTCCTCCCCACTCCCCATCCCTATCCCTCACTCCTCTCTTCTTCCCTCATCCCTATCCCCCCTCATTTCTCACTCCATTACTTTCCTTAAGATTGCCAGCCCATCCTTACTACAAAATACTACCATCTATTTTCACTTCAACAAGATCTTAATAAATTAATATAATGGTGTTTGGGAATAAAATAAATCCCGAAACTTGTAACTATACTGTATCACTTATATTTTTGCCGTACAGTGTTGGGCGCCGAATTCTTCAAACCGGGTGTAAACAAACCTGAGAGGAAACCGTCTCGGCAAAGTTCGGAGCCAATCAGGGGCGTGATGGAGGTGAGTGGTGGCCAATCAGGGGAGAGATGGTACCGGGAAGCAGCCAATCACGAGCCAGCACCCCGCCTCTCCTCCGCGTCACCAAGCACGACCAATGGGAACGAAGCGGGGCATGACTACAGAGCCGGATTGGTCACTTGCAAACAGCCTCTTCAAATCCGACATTACAAGGCTCTTCTTTTTCATCAGTAAACACCGAAATTACAGAATTTTAGGGAGATGGGAGGCGAGATACGGAGGCCCCCAAATTGAAGATGTGCCCGCTTTGATGAGAGAGCCAGTAAGTTACATATTTACAAACTTCCTTGAGCCTAAGTTGTACATTAAGAATATTTATACTCTCACTCATACAACTACCATACACTTCACAACCACACTAGAGTGAATATTACGAGAAAAAATAAGATAAACAAAACAATTTCTGATGCAAGTAAACTGAAGTGGGGACTAGTTTACCCTATAAACTGGTGAAGATCCTTGATAAATATGAAGATCGAGGTCGATGGCTTTGGTTTGGTTGTGGTTGGTGAGCGGATGACGTTTACGACTATCAGTTACGTGTCTTTTATCTTTCATATGCAAAACAGGACAAGTGTGCCACTCGCCATTGCATGTTTCTACCTGACAAAGATCCCGGACACTTTTTCACTTCATTTGGTGGCCAGATGCAGTCCGACTGGATTGCTGATTTGACTAGTGACCAAGGACACTCAACATATAAGGAAGGTTTATCAAGTTTCAGGCTGTAACAACTTATTATTCAGTGTGTGGGTTTAACCAGGATGAAAAATGTCAACTACAACAAAATATCCTTCACAGCTTTGAAAAAGACATGACTAAGAGAGAGAGAGAGAGAGAGAGAGAGAGAGAGAGAGAGAGAGAGACTCACAAAGAAAATACAACTTATACACAGGGAAAAGATAAGACTCACAGCTACTATGAACAAGACCCAAACACACACACACACACACACACACACACACACACACACACGAAGCAGTTACGAAAAAATACTGGGTTCGCAGTTAAGTATATTTCACCTCTCACAAAGAAAACACTAGTGGGAAAAATACATATCGTAGCTAAGATGAAGATACCACACGACTCAGCTACGAAGAATTTAGAGCTCACAACGACGCATCTTTAATTCTATGTAAAAAGGAAGATGAAAATAATACGTCTCACGAAGAAAATACGACTCAAAGCTACGGAAAAATATATAAATCGCAGCTAAAACACAAATACGATTTAGTCACGAAAAATAGAGGTCTGAGACGAAAAAAAAAAAAAGGAATGAAATCATGAAGAGCAGAGAGAATATAATAAAAGACTGTGATGTTTCTGTATGGAAAGGGTTGCAATTATTCTCACCGGCATAAAATGTGAAAACTAAGCATCTCGAGTCTAACTTCAAGAAGAGGGGGAAAAAAAAAGCATAATATGAAAGCTATAAAAAAAAAAAAAATAAAAAAAAAAACACGGACTTCACTCATAAAATATACAGACAGTTTTGGAGGTGTTAGTATGATTTACGAACGTCTGTCTGTCAGCACCCACCCCTCCTTCTCCCAAGGGAAAAAAATCGTAATTAGATTCGCAAGTATCAAAACAGAATGTAGTCTCACTGTTTCTGAATAAATAAATAAACCAATTAACTAACTAGAAAGCACTCATTGCATGCCTCCGTCAACGTTAATTAAATTACTATAATGATTTACTGCTATAATTCATCTTTCCTACCAGACCAATACTTTTAAGGTCCCAAGTAGTAAATTAATGCTATGGCCTTAGTCCGCCCTGTTATACTACATCAAAGGGCGCATACCTTCGCCAACGACACTAAAATTTATTACTTACAGTATTCCTGCATCGTGATCCGGGTCCACCTCTAAATCTAATCAACTCTTCCTTGACTGACTACCTCAAAATCCACCACAGTTCACTGAAATCGATAACATCTATTAAAGATATCTTGTATACAAACACAAACTGACAGTGATGAATGCAACATGAACTCCGTTCAACTTCGTGGGCGGAAGTGATGAAATAAGCATTAACCATTAGAGACATAAATTTCCTCTAGCCGTCTTTTCTTGTCGTTCCTGCAAAAACAATCACAGTTACGACAGTCAATGGGTAGTAAGTGTAAACTGTGAATCCAGGACCAGATTTTCGCTCGCTTTCACTCTCTTCCGAACGCCGAAACTTTCAGATGTTTGGACTCGCTTTCACTCTCTTGCATATCTCACAAGAACTGAAACTTGAGCCACACAAGAGGCCCTAGAATGAAGAAGAATCAAACCCTTCACTATGATGACATACCTCACTTTTTTCTTGCTATCTCCAAACGATTTCATTCAGCTCAGGAGTGATTTATCGAGCTGGAGGAGTTAAATAAAGCCTTCGTTAATTTCTTTACTACAAGGGTGCGTCTGCAAAGAATTAAATATCTGACATCTTCGAGCTGACGGAGTTTAAACACACACACACACACACACACACGCACACACACACACACACACACACACACACACACACACACACACACACACACACAAACTCTCTCTCTCTCTCTCTCTCTCCAGTTCTCAAAGGTTTTCCCCTCGCTTTCCCCCTGCCTTGCGTAACTGTCCAAAGAGCTGACACTAGGCCATACCACACGCCCCAAAGCATTTCCTTGTCCGTCAGGCAGGGGGCACTGGAGGTCACCGGCACTAGATGGCGTGACGAACTAATAGCTTTTACGATCCAGGCCAATTATGACACTTCCCGCCTCAGTGGCGTGTGTGCTAATTATGTAAGAGCTTTTTTGACTACCATTTGTGACAGGGAGAAGGACGAAAAAGTGCCACAAAGTGATGAGGACTTTTTACTGCACAAAAAACGGGATTAGGCTTGGTTAGGATGTAAATTAGGTTAAGAGTCAAATTATGGGCAGGTTGGTTAGTTCATGTTCAAGGCTGTGTGAAATTAGGCCAGCTGGTTAGGTTAAAAACGAAATTAGGTTACGGTGCTTAGGTTACGAAAAAAATAAGGTTTGGTTGATTAGCTTAGTTTATACGTTAAGCTAAGGACGGAATTAAGTTAGTTTGGTCAGCTTAGGTCAGGTTATAGGCTGAGTGAAATCTGGTTAGGTTAGGTTTTGAACTGTCCACAATGGCAGTTTGTAGGTTAGGTTTTGAACTGTCCACAATGGCAGTTTGTCTCTGAGCCCAACATTTACAGGGCGGACAAAACTGTTAGTTTTACCACTCTTGCGTTCACAATCATGTTTCTGGATTGTACCCATCCCATTTACTGCTTGTATATGATGATGATGATGATACTTGCGCACAGAATGTACATACATACACAAGTCAGCGATCTGAAGTGGTTGAGGACAGTGGGGATAAGTTGTAAATGGAGAAATTTGATGACGACGACGACGACGACGATGATGATGATGATGATGATGATGATGACGAAAATTTGCTTATGAAGAGAACACACAAACAAGAGGGTCAGCGACTTGGACTGGTTATATGCAGCAGTGGCGATGTGTGGTGATACGAGCAGCCTGGAGTCATATATCTCACGACCAACCCTGCCACAGTGGACTCGAAGATTAAGTGCCGTGTTACTGAAACTAAGAGCGCCAAGAGTTGCACGGAGTCCTGCATTTTTGTTAACGATCTGTGAAACATGGGATGATGAGAGACGATGCCTAACCTCTCTGTATCGCTGCTTACTACATGACAACAATAACAACAGCAACAACAACAAAAACAGCACCAGCAGCAACAACAACAAAAACAGCACCAGCAGCAACAACAACAAATACTCAGCAGCAGTAACAACAATGCAGCAACAACCACAACCACCACCACCACCGCCGCCACCAACACCACAACAACAATTCCTACTACTACTACTTCCCAATAACTCTTTGGCTGTGGCGGGTTACTCTCCTCTGAATAAAGTAGTTTGGCGTCAGGTGGAATAAAAACACAAACCTTTTCATCAACAACCACAATGATCATTTTTTCTTTCTACACATTTTGCTTCAGCTGAATAAAATCGTCTGCCGTTTGCCGAAAGAAGAGAAAAAATTGCATATCGCAGTTCCAAGCTTAGTTAATGTTACTTTTTTTTTTCTTTTTTTTTTTAGTGTTTATATCCTTTTCACATGGATGTAGATTCCTGTAAAAAATATCCATGACTTTTAGCCACCTTTTCTGTGCGGCGACATCTTTCTGTAGCCATTTTTTTTTTTTTTCTACAAGTTGATTTGATTTGGTTTACGAGAGTTATCTGGTGGAGAAGGGGTTAAGTGTGAACACTTTTCTAGGCCAATAAATAAATAAATCTGAACTCAAATAGGGTTTTACACACACACACACACACACACACACACACACACACACACACACACACACACACACACACACACACACATACACACACACACACAAGGAAAATAAGGAGGCTTGCGTGACGGGATGAGACACAATCGAATCTCAGGTATTTGTTAATGAATACAAATGATCCTCACTGGGGGAAAAGAAAACAGCAGGAATTGATGGTAAACTGAAAGGCATGAGACGGGGACAAGGGCTGGAAAGGGCAGGTAAGGGGTGGTAAAGGACAGGTAAGGGGAGGTAAGGACAAGTAAAGCTGTTAAAGGACAGGAAAGGGCTGGTAGGGACAGGTAAGGGCTGGTACAGGACAGGTAAGGGCTGGTAGAAGACAGGTAAGGGCTGGTAAGGACAGGTAAGGGCTGGTAAAGGACAGGTGAAAGCTGGTAAGGACAGGTAAGGGCTGGTAAAGGATTGGTAAGGGCTGGTAAGGACAGGTAAGGGCTGGTAAGGACAGGTAAGGGCTGGTAAGGACAGGTAAGGGCTGGTAAGGATAGGTAAGAATTGTAAAGGACAGGTAAGGGCTGGTAGGGACAGGTACGGGCTGGTAAAGGACAGGTAAGGGCTGGTAAAGACAGGTAAGGGCTGTTAAAGGAAAGGTAAGGACTGAGGGCGGGTCATTCACCTGGCCGGGACCCTCACGTGGCAGCCTTATGAAAGAATCTCCTTCCTCCCTACCCCTTCCCCTCCTCCCTACCCCCTCCCCATCTTTCCCTCTCCTCTTCTTCTTCTTCCATCCCTTCCCTCCCTCCCTCCCTCCATCTTCCCTACTCTCCTCCTCCTCTTCTTTCCCCTTTCCCCATCTCCCTCCCTCTTCTTCAATCTCCCCCCTTATCCTCCTCTGCTCTTCGTATCCCTTTCACTCTTCTCCCCTCTCCTTCCCTTCCTTTTCTTCATCCCTCTTTCTTCTTCACCCTCTTGTCCCTTCCCTCATCTCTCCTTCTCCCTCCCCCTCTACATCTTCCCACGTGCCTCTGTTGACTTCCCTCCCTCCTCTGCCCATACCACTCCCTTCCCCCGACCTTTGGTCTTTCCTTCTTATACATATCACCAACTCTCTTTCTCTCTCTCTCTCTCTCTCTCTCTCTCTCTCTCACACACACACACACACACACACACACACACACACACATCAAAACCATGTTTTCCTTTCCTCCCTATGATCAACCTCCCTTCCTCCAACATCTCCCTCTCCATTCCAGGCCCTCCCTCCCTCCCAGTGAAATACCTCCCTTGCTCTACACCCTCTCTCCTGCCTCCCTCCCTATCCGTCCTACTTATTTTCCTATTCCCCCATCCCTCTCCTCTCACTTCCATCTCTGTTTCTCCCTTCCTCCTTCCCTACGATGCACTTTCACTCCCTCTCTCCCTCTCTCTGTAGGTTCTTCATATTTCACTATTAATCCCTCCATCTCACCTACCTCAAATCCTCCCTTCCTCCCCATGCTACGAGCCACCCCCATTCCTCCACTCCCTCCACATCCACCCTCTCTGTTTCATACTTCCATGTGACCTACCTATTTCTCCCTCCCTCCCTCCTTCCATCACACTTCCTTTCTTCCTCCCTTTCTGTAACGTACTTCCATCCCCCCCCTTCTCTCTCTCTCTCTCTCTCTCTCTCTCTCCCAGTAAGGGGCTACGCACCTGCGTCGACCTTGTCAGTGTGTGTGTGTGTGTGTGTGTGTGTGTGTGTGTGTGTGTGTGTGTGTGTGTGTGTGTTGTGATCATAAACGCAAGCGATGTGTTTGTCAATGTTTTAACTCCATCAGTATAATAATTCACTCCTAAAACACACACACACACACACACACACACACACACACATCATCAGACGGTGGCAATACAATAAAACAGGCGGACGCCTTCACGTGGTGGCACGGATATAGCTGTCTGGTTCTGCTGCCCGGTTATACAAAGGTCCCTCATTTCCCCCCGTATCCCCTGAAAGGACGATGGTGGACTGCAGGGAAATTGGAACCTCAGCCTGCAGTCTACCGGGTTCGCGCCTGGAGGAACCCGGGGCCAAAACAACAAGAAAAACAAAAATGGAGTCATGCTGAGTTAACCCTTTCAATCCGGTGACTCATTCATTCATTCATTCATTAATCTATTGCTATCACCAGACGATATAACTCGTCCTATGGGAGACTTCCTTCGGTGAATGTAGGTGAGCACATATGAGCATAAGTGAACACACCTGAGTAAAGAGGAACACAAGTAGGCCCACGTTAGTATGGATGAGCAGAGGTGAACACAATTGCATACACAAGCACACAAGTAAACACAATCACACATACATGAACATAACTGAACACAATTACACACACAAGAACACAAGTGAACACAATTATACATGCGTTAAGTGAATGCAAGTGAACATACATGAACACTACGGGTAAAAAAAGGGGCCATGTTAAGTCTTTTCAAGCAACCATCTCACTCATTCGGCCAGGTAATCTTACGCGCTCACCCTTAAAATTGAAAAATACCTGAGGAACCGATCTCAGGTGCGTGTGGGGAGGTGTGGTTTGGGAGTTACAAGGTGAGGTGTGAGGGGTGGCGCACGAAGATGTCAAGTGTGGGGTGTGATTTTGAAGTGTGAAGTGTGGGTTTGAAGAATGGGGTGTGGGACTGAAGTGTGAGGAGTGGATCTGAAGTGTGAGGTGTGGGGTTAAAGAAAGAGGTGTGGTTTTTGACGTGCGAGGTTTCAAGTGAGGTGTGGCTTTTGATGCAGGTAAACACGTCCTCAGGCTGAAGGGGTTAATGAGGTGTGTAACGTGAGGTAAGGTGACTAAGGCTAGATGAGGCGAGGTGAGGTGAGAGTTACAGGTGTGAGGAGAAAGGCAGGTGAAATGACAGGTGTGATTCATGTGCGGCAGGTGTGTTGTGAGTGACATGTAAAGCTGAGCTGAGAGAGAGAGAGAGAGAGAGAGAATGTGTGTGTGTGTGTGTGTGTGTGTGTGTGTGTGTGTGTGTGTGTGTGTGTGTACATGAAGACCTGATACCAAAATATACAGTATGTGCACTTATTTTTTTTTTTTTTAGATAAGCGAATACATAACCAGGGAATTTTGAAAAAGCATTTGAATGAGGAGGTGCGAGTTGGAGGAAGGACAGCCACACGGCCAAGATGATCCTGCTCATCGAGGAGGACACGGAGAATGAGGAGTTCTGTTTATGGCCACCCTCTCCGAGATGAAGCGTCAGGCTATCTATATATACATACAAACAGCCGGAAAGACACACAGACAGACAGACAGAAAGACAAACGGACGGACGAAATAAGTTGATGGTAAACGTCACATTATCGTTCATTTATTTCACCATTATCTTTATTAACCTGGATAAATCATTGGAGGAAATAATTTATCTGAGGTCATGGGTGGCCACGGTTACCTCACATCCTCCCTAAAACAAGAAAAAAAAAATAACCTCTCCAGTCCCGTAATTATCACAGTATTCCATTTTCCTAGACGATTTTTTCAGCTTAGGAGAGGCTTTTCTGACTGGAGGGGTTAGATACAGCTTTCATTAACCCCTTCAGTACCAGAGATCCTTTCCAAACTGAACAAAATCGTCTGAAAGCAGCAAGAAAAAACAATAATTCAATTGTTTCAGGAAATTGAAACACTTTCCTATATCAAAGTCTCTGCTGGATTAGGCCCGTCTTCTATGTGGTTTGTGGAGATATCGTGATGCCTCTTCCTTGGCAGTTTATTTTGTGTGTTATAACTTTACGTTCTCATCTTTTTTATTCTTGCTACACCCAGACGATTCTTTTAAGCTTCCGGGGGACTCCTCACAGCAAGAGGGTTCATGGAGTCTGTGTCAGTATAAGTATGAATAGTTTTTAATACACTGACAGCCATGATTTCCTTACGTATAGGATTCAGTTTAGAATCACCGACCAAACTAGACAGACAGACAGACAGACAGATAGATAGACAGACAGGCAGACAGATCGATTAACACAAAAACTGGCTGATTAATAGATAGACGACAAACAGACAGGTTAAGTACAATAGGGTAACAAGTGATGTGGTGTTGGCCTGAACCTAATACGTCAGTGGCTTCGTCTTAATAAAAGGGTTAATGACCAAGGAGTCGTCAGCTCCCTGTAACACAACCCACCCACCCCTGACTCGCCTTACGTAACCACCCTCAATGTCACCCTAAACAACAACAAAATATTTAAATAAAGAATAAATAGATAGATAGATAGATAGATAGATAAATAAATAAAATAAAATAATCATGCTGAACTTCTTCAACACTAATAAAGTGGGTGAGTAAATTAAACCTACCAATATTAAACGAAAAAAATGAAAATAATTATAATCCTATTTACCAATAATTGTCCTTTTTTGCACTAATAAATGGGGGGACAAATATTTATAATAGATATGCAAATTACTAAATCATCCTAATTTTCTTTACCACTAATGAATGGCCTGAGTGAGTAAATATATTAATAAAAAACATAAATCTAAGTTATCTTACCCCTATTTCCGACAAATAAACGGTGTGGACTAATTATAACCCTGACACAGAGTAATGGCAGTAATTACAATGTAGATGAATAAAGAAAATAATCGAATGTAACCACTAATTAAATCAGTAAATGCAAAAAGGAAAGGAAAAATAATAAAATAAACATCAGTAATTATAAAGTTGATAATGACACTAGTAAAAAAGAAAAGTGAACAATAATAAGTTAAAAAGTTTATAGAAAGTAACACTGCAACAGGCAAAACAGAGGCAATCAAGGCAACATACGAAAATAAACTAAACAATTAAAGCAATACACCCCTTTAATATGACTTTTTAAAATAGAGGATGGCACATATCACGCTCCCCTTCCATTTTCCTTAGTGATTTCTCGCGTGTTGCAGGGACGGCTCAGTCAGCGTTATCAGTGTCTACCCAAATCACTTATTGATCTTCTACTCCCACTGTCACACCCACGTCCACACCAGCAGACTGAGCCACCCCACACAAGAAACCGCTAGGCAAGTTTCCAGAAGAAGGCTATTTACGTGCCACCCTGTAAATCGCCGCAAGACATAAGATCAACTGCAAAAACCACTAGTGACGATCAGAACAACTGGGGGATTCACCGCTGCAAGATAATCAGATAACTGCATAATCCACTGTGCCAATCAAATCAGCGGCAGGATCCACCTCCACAATCCACGAGAGCAAAAAATCAACAACTTATAGACTACTACTCTGGTAAAAAAAAACAAACAAGACAAAAAACAAAACTGCATAATCCATCGTAAAATAAAACTTGGGAAATAAGTCAACAGTGCAAGAAATAATAATGATAAAAAATAACTATATAATTCGTTTATGCACAGACTATATACTAGATACATAATCCACAGGTGCAATAAATCTGAGTAAATACAGACTCCATCCGTACAAGAAATCCACAACGAATATAAACCAAGTGCGCAATGAATCAAATAACGCATAATCCATTACTGCAGGGTATCAGCTACATCATAATCCATCGGTGGGAAAAAATCCGCAATTGCATTATCTCCCAGTGCATCCAGACCATCAATCTGCATGATCCGCCAGTGCATGACATACGCTAATGCATAACCATCGGTGCAAGAAATCATCAACTGCGCTGTCAAGAACATCGTCTGCGAGTATGTCAAAATTTTACAGAGATCCCCGAAGAAGACAGATTCGATTTTTTTTTATTTTTTACACGTATCTCTTGACCTCTGGGTTTTTCTTAGTTAAATAAAAGTATCTGATGTTACTCCGAATATATTTCCTACAGAACAGATTACTCGAGACAGTCCGTAACCCTCCTACTGGTACAATTTCTATCAGCTAATCTAAGTCGCTTAATGTTTTCCTAAATTAATATCCAAGTGAGTCCATTTCAGGTTCGACTTTCATGCTAAAAAGTGAGCTTCTGGCTTTAGTATCATTATATAATTTTGTCTCTGTTGGTCCTACATCGATCGCATTACCAACAACATACTGGTTGAGACTACCTTACACTGTGGAAAAAAAAAAAAAAAATGTTGTGCACTCTTAACTAAACTGTTCAAAATTTTGGCAGTAAACTCCAGGAAAAATTGGAACTAAACACAGCGATTAATGAATACGAGTATATTGGATAGCGGGCACTTAATAACCATGTCTGGAAAATTATATCAATAAACACGGCAAACTGGGTATGATGATGATGATGATGATGATGATGATGAAGACTTACCTCTGCACTCGGCTTCTCTTTCCCCTCTGCTTACTCCTTCTAGTCTCTTCCCTCTTCCTACCTCCCTTTTTCCTCCTCTCTCCACCTCTCCCCTCCTCTTACACTTCTTCCATTTTCCCTCTACTCCTATCCTCCTTCGTTTTCCCTCTCTCCTCCTGCCCTTCTTCCAGTTCCCCTCTCCTCCTAATAGTTTTTTTCTTCTTCCCTCTCACCCTAGCCTCATTCCTTACGCTTCTCACCATACTCTCCGTTCCTCTTCCCTTACTCTCCTTTCCTCTTCCCCTACTCTCCTCTCCTCCCCCTTCTCCTCCTACCCTCCGTTCCTCTCCCATCTGCCCTTGAACCCTCAAAATCAACACACCTGGATCACTGCCTCAGATATGTCATGCGTGTGTTAAGTAGCAGAACCAGAAGCGATCCACCGTCCACAGTCTGGTACAAGGGTAGCTGGAGGTGAAGCAGGGATGGGATTGTTCTGGTATATGAATTTTCATGTACTGAACTGAAGGATACTGGCCGGGGACAATGTAATATTAGCACTGGAGGATTGACTTTCATATGTTTTTCTTCCGACGCACCTCTACCCAAAGCCCCAGCAGCCTCCCTCACTCACCGCCAGGTACGCAGTGGTGAATGGTGACGTGTGACGCATTTCAGGCTGGACCTACAGGACCACATCTTAACACAAACACACACACACACACACACACACACACACACACACACACATTTACGCAGCAGCATTTTAGGCGGTGTATCATAAAAGTCAGCTTTGTAATCACATGTGGTTTTGTGTCAGTCAGAGCAACAAAGACTTTTATATATATATATATATATATATATATATATATATATATATATATATATATATATACTGTATATATATATTGTCAGTCAGAGCAACAAAGACTTTTATAAATATATATATATATATATATATATATATATATATATATATATATAAAGTAGTCAACTAACATAATTTGAAATATAATAAATAAAACAGCAATGAACAAATATAATACCATTAAGTATTATAACAACAATAATAATATTCTAGGGGCTATAAAAATATAATTTTATTACTATATTTCAATATACAGTAGGTGCTAACTGTAGATGAAGTGACTCTACATTCAGGTGACAAGCCATATGGATTCCTGTACCCATGGACACCATTTATTACGCAGGTGGGAACGGAATAGGCAACAATTAAACACTTTGTGATTTAGTGGATTAAGGTGCTTCCAATGTGGCCCATAAGTGTTCAAGTTGGTGGGGAGATTGACGTTTATTACTCTTACAACGCTGCTAATGGACGAGTGACCGATCATCCTCACCTTCAGTGCCTGGACTAAATTGTAGGGGCCCAGGTCCCTACGGTCCTGATAGAACAGTACAGGAGTGGATGATGAATGGAGGGATGGAAGAATATTACTGCTTTAACTATAATACAATTCATCAACATGACCTAGCACAAAGGTCTTGTGGATTATTTTTCACATATTTTTTACAGTGTCACAGTGTTAAATGGACAGATGTTACTTTTTCTTTTTTTGTTTTCATTATCTTTTTTTCTTTTTTTTCAGATACTAGATCTAGTCTACGCTCGATTACAGCTGGTGTTTGTGGACGGAACCTTATCGAACCCAGCACAGATCAGCTGCCACCTCGAGTCACTAGTCACTGTACTGCTACACGTTCTACAGTGCATTTATTCTAACCTGACAGAAATTCCTAACTCCTTTCAGCTCGGTTGATGACCAAGTTTGTCTGACTGGAGGGTCGATGTGTCTATTAACCAAGGAGGCTCATTCCTATCCCATAACCAAGGCTCATCGAATTTCTTGCAACAACTATAATACTCAAGTTAAGGGAGGGGACTAGTTTCCTCAAGCGAATACAAACCGGCTATAAAGGGTTAGAGTGTCCTAATATATCTATCCCAGACACCAATCACATGGCACAATGGTTATGTCAGGGGGGGGGGGTTCAAAGGCACGGCATTACGATATAGACAACAGTAAATATTATCAGTAACAGTAGTAAACACAACAGTTAAAGGAGTGAAGTAAATATAATAAATAAAATAGTATTAAGTAAATAACAGATATATACACTGTATGTATATATACATATATATATATATTACTGAAAAAGTAGTAAAGTTATTTAAAAGACACTCAAAATCTTGAAAAGCATCAGTACACGCAACAGAATACCTCAACAGAATTACGATTTTTATGTGTTAGCGGCCAACATTAAAACATAAAGGTGGAATGAATGAGATGGCTGAAGTTGAATAATATCAAACAGAGTGACAGGTTTGCCTCTGTGCGGCAGAAAATACCGAAATAAGTCAGTCGAGATACTAATGTTCCCTTAGCTAAAGCCTTCTAAATGCTTGCTTTTAGAGGTCATCGGTTAAAAAAAAAAAAATGCGTTATAATGAGTGACTTGGTTGATTTTGAGAAGTGCTTTATACAGAAAGAAACCTGAGGCGCGAGGTAGGTTGTAAAAGGAGCAAACATAGAAATACAGCAGTTAAAAAAAAAAGGAAAATACCCTCCACTTTAGGTATTTCTTCTTCATTCTTTTTCATACATCGAAATGAGTGAGTGACGTGGCTGACTGTAAAAAGTAGAAAATATGGAAATAAATCAGTCAAAACTGTTCCCTTCCCTCTGCCAAATCCTTTACCTTTGTGTGTGTGTGTGTGTGTGTGTGTGTGTGTGTGTGTGTGTGTGTGTGTGTGTGTGTGTGTGTGTGTGTGTGTGTGTGTGTGTGTGTGTGTGTGTGTGTGTGTGTGTGTGTGTGATCATCTCTAAAAACGCCAGCCCCCCAAGTAAGACTGGTGGTTGTGAAGGTGAGGGTAGGTCGCAGAAGCGGCATCCTGTTCTGGGCCGAGCGAGGTCATTTCCCCTCACACTCACCTCTAAGCCCAGCCAAGGTCAAATCCACCCTCTCACCCCACTCTTCATGCCCCCCATCCCTCTCCCTCCCCCACACACTGCTTATTACACCTCTCTCATCATCAGTGTCTCCTTTTGACTTGCCTTTTTCTTCTCTCCTACTCTCCCCTACCACTCTTCTCTCCTCCTCCTTCCCCCTACCCTATCTCAGCCTTCTCCCCACTCTTCCTATTCCATCTTCACCTCCTATTTCTTTCCACACCCCCATCTCTAACACTTATCACGTCTCTCAGTAACATGTCGCTCTCTTCTTCCTCCCATTTCAATTACTATATTTCTTCGCATTCCCCTCACCCTCTCACTGCCTTCCCCTCAGCCCTCACTCTCTTCCCCTCTTATTCTTATGCATTATCCCTCTAAACTCTTGACTCCCCTCATTCTCCCTCCGATTCCTCCTCGTCCTCCTCCCCAGTTTACCACACGGCTTGGGTCATATTTTTATTAGCTTTTGTGACTCCCATATACCTTCTCTAAGCGATTTATTTTCAGTACCACAAATGAATACTGCCTTCTTCGCTCTTTATATATTTTAACCACAATACGATGGCTGACGACTAAGGTATTTTACTCTGACTAACGCCACGCTATATTATTCGCCACAGAAAGCTCCCGTGGTTTGTGGTTCCAGGGATAAATAGACATAGTTTGCATAAGCACCATACAAGGGAATCTCAAAGTGCCACATGCAGAAATACGATTAGGAAGAAGAGCTTAAGAGTGTTTTAAATTAAAGAAAAAGGAGGGAAAAAAAACAGGAGGATGAAGGAGAAGAGCTAAAAAGTACTCTACGTTAAAGAAAAAACGATCCCTCATCTACTCTCCCCCCCCTCCTCCACCCCACTCAACTCCCCTCATCGGTGAATTCCCCCTCATTCCAGAGCCAAGGTCAGTGTCCCCTCCTCTCCCCTCACCCCCTTTCAACCCCTCTGGTCCTCTCCTCACACCCCCTCCTCTCCTTTCCCCTCCCCACGCCCCCTCGTCTTCTTCCCTCCCCTACCCTCACCCCCTCTCACCTTGATATTAATCCAGAGTCCAGTTTGCGCATCTTCTTCGATACCCTCCCTCCCCATGAACCCCCTCCTCCCTCCCCAGCATTTTCTACCCCTTCCCCACCCTAGTACTCTTACTATTCCCCTCATTCCCCAACGTTTTAATGCCTTCCCCATCCTAGCAATGTTTTATTCACTTATTCCCTAACCTTTCCACCCCTTCCCATCTTCATTATTCACTCGTTCCTCAACAATTGTAATGTTGTCCTCACCCCAGCATCCTTTACCATCAAAAAAATTCTACAAACTTACTGTCACATTCCACCTATCTGATCCACTCATTCCCCAGCCTTTCTATTACTAAATCATTCCCCACACTTACTGTTACTCCCTCACCTACCGATTCACCCATTCCCCAGCCTTTCTGTTACCAAATAATTCCACATACTGTAATTTTCCACCTACATGATCCACCAATTCCTTACCCCTTGTATCATCAAATCATTCCCAACACTTACTGTCGCTTTCCACTTATCTACTTCACCTATTCCGCAACCTTTCAATCTCGTCACAATCCAATCACCATTACCACAACCTATTAAAAAAAAAAATTACCAAGCCAATTGTGTGTGTACAGTTGCACAACCAAAGGAGACTTGGTAAACGAGATATGGTATTCATAAGGTGTTAGGCTGTGTTCACAACAAAAGCTTGCTGGTGCAGGCGGGAGTGGTAACCCAAAGAAGTTCCTGTGGACTCGCGACTGCCTCCAGTGGGGCCACTTGTATAGGATACTGTGATGCAAAATTTTCGCCCGCACCCGCCCTCGCCAGCAAGCATTTGGTGTGGACGCGATTTTATGCACGTCGGTAGAGGAACGTCACTAAAATTACCGCATCCGTCCGTTCACTACAGGATGCGGTTACAAACATGTACGGATTATTAATCAGAGCTCGTTGTCTAGAAGAATAAGTTTTTTATATTTCAAAAACATCTGTTACACTGCAACTGAGTATAGATAAAGAAGCATAATACTGAACATTATTCTCACTAAATGTAAGAGTATATGCTGCTACAACAAAGTCTTCATAAGAGATACGAGCACGCTTCCCATTCCCACCCACGACGTACTGAAGTTTACGGCCTATAATTATTCGTAATCTAAGCAATCTGAAGCAATAACAAAACATTGCTATTGAAAAGGAAACGATGTAAGTTATATTGAGCGCGGGCTAAATATATGAAAATTTCGTGTAAGCTATACTAGTGATGCTTACCCCTAATTTCACATCCTGGTTTTCTCCCATCATCACACTCTTCGCTCTCCATCAGTGTCGTAACTCCACCCTTTACTACACATTCAACATCTCCCTCTCATCATCACTATCATCGTCCATTCTTTATGTCATAATTTCTCTTCCTTCTTTCACATCCTGATTTTTTCGCATCATTACTATCACCTCTCCACATAAGTATCAAATTCCTCCCCTCTCTCTCTTACATTCATAGTTTTCCTCACATCATCACTTGCCAAACCTCCACTAAACCTTACACTCCATCTCTCTCTCATCACTTTCTCTATTCGTCATCCCTACTACCACCTCCACACCTTCTCCCCTCATCCCTTTACCCTCTGCTACCCTTATTATTTATCCTGTTAGCTCCATCAACCCCATTACCACCTCCACACCTCCCCTCATCCCATTATCCTCTATAACCCTTACTATTTATCATCCTTCATCTGACCATCCCACCTTCACTCTTTAATTACTACAGAGGTTAACTCATTTACTACGAGAGGTGCTTCTTAAATCTTTCAACTCGAGGAAGTTATGTGTCACTCTTGATGCTACCAGACAAAATTATTTACTTAAGGAAAGCGTCCTAGTAGTGAAAGGGCTTAACAGAGGCTAATATTTAACTTTTCCATCTCAACATGTCCCTCCTGATCTAAATAAAATAATGAAGGCGTTAAATGACGAGGTGGGGCGTAACAAAATCGTCTAACAGTAAAATGTAAGTGGTAAATCCCGTACAAGGCATCACTGAACTGGATGGAGCTGAGTGAGAGAGAGAGAGAGAGCGAGAGAGAAAGAGAGAGAGTCATCGCAGTCGAGGGGTTCACAGCACACCTATCCAAACACCACCTAACACAACTCGTTCTACCCATGATCATCCTTCCCCTCACACTCCATACTTCTTTTAATCATACTGTCATCTTTCCTTCCTTGTGTTCTTACCTTCCTTCCCTCACACCTTATCATCCCTACCTCATACCAGTTTTCTCTCCCCTCACACCTCTATTACCCTTCCAATATACCTAACTTATATTCTTTCATTCCTTGCTTTCTCTCCTCCATGCATTCACATCCTTACCTCCATCCCTCCCTTACTCTTCCATCACTCCTTTCATGTACCCTCATCTTTCCTCCCAACCACCTTCCCTCATACATATCCTTCCCTCCCTTACACATCCATCTTTCCTCATCCTCCCCTCCTCCATACCCTTATAATTCTCCCTCTCCCTCCCCTCCCTGATACCCTGTCACTTCTTCCTCATCCTCTCCTCGCTCATACCCTACCACCTCCTCCTCATCCTCCTTCCTCTCCTCCCCTATAAGTAGAAATCTCACTCCTAACTCAGTCTCCCCTCAGCTATTCTCTCCCAGGATAGCCTATCATCATCTGACATCACTTATCTCTCACCTCTCATCCCTCCCTTCCCTCTATCCCCCTCCTCACTCCATATATCTTCCTTCTCTAAACTCCTCTTCCTGTCCTTCTTCCCCGCTATCTTTCTATCTATCCTCCCTCCCCTCTCCCTCTATTCTTCTGCCCCTCTCCCCTCTCTTCATCCTCCCCTCTCTCTCTCTTCTTCCCCTCTCTTCATCCTCCCCTCTCTCTCTTCGTCTTCCCCTCTCTCTCTCTCTTCTCCCCCTCTCCCATCTCCAACCTCCCTCCCAAGGCTGTCCACTCCCCCCCCCCTTCTAATTTTAAAAACCTCACCAAGAAAAAAAATGAAATAAGGACAAAAACATAAAAAAGGCTAAAACAGAAAAGCCTTCAAATAAGTAAATAAACTCTGCGGATCCCGTCTGCCTCATTCCATTCCAAACACGACAATACAACCCTTCCCTACATTTCGTACACTCCCGCCAGAAAGTATTGGAACGCTCTACGAATTTTGATATATATGACCCCTCAAAAAAATCTAAACACAACGCTCATCTAAAAATCTGAAAGAAAAAAATATATATATCACCTCGTGTGTATCTTAGTTATGGGTTTCAAATTACGCCACTCTACGATCAGTCACTCAACCATTCCGAGACGACAAGTTATGCTCGGACCAATTTCACATCCACTCTGACCAGGTGTTCGGGGAGGAGGAGAGAGAGAGAGAGAGAGAGAGAGAATATTACGAGTATACTCACCCCGCTGGAACAAAACCTTATTCCTAACCTCCGCCCCCCCCTCTCTCTCTCAGGGCCAATAACAGTCTCCTTGAACACACCACACCAACACCAGTACCTGCCCCAAGCTGTGATCGTACCCGCCTACCCTTCACCTGTCCACGTACACACGCAAGGCAAAAATATCACAGGGGAAACAGGCTTGGGGTGATGATGATGATGATGATGATGATGATGATGATGATGATGATGATGATGATGATGGTGGTGGTGGTGGGCAATAGCTCATGATGATGATGATGATGATGATGATGATGATGATGATGATGGTGGTGGTGGTGGTGGTGGTGGTGGGCAATAGCTCATGATGATAATGATGATGATGATGACGATGGGTAATAACTGATGATGAAGATGATGATGATGATGACGATGACGAAAGAATCTACCCCTTCCTATCCGACATCTTAAAAGAAAATGACAAACTCGGAATAAGAACATGAAAAAAATTACCCAATACCTCTGTTAAATAAAAATGCCCCTAAAATCACACTATAGACCCGAACCTAAAATAAAACCCAATAAAAGGAAAATATGCACTGTAGGGTAAAAATAAAAATAAAACACAAATCTAAAACCATAAATAAGATGAAAAATACCGAGCAAAATAAAACTTGTCTGTGGCTGAAGCAATGTGACAATGACGGAAGGCGAGAGAGAGAGAGAGAGAGAGAGAGAGAGAGAGAGAGAGAGAGAGAGAGAGAGAGAGAGAGAGAGAGAGAAACTGGCTCACTGATGTTATCGCCACACTGAGAAAACTAAAGTGCAAAATTACTCTGCGAAAGACAGGACGTTAACTTAAATTCGTTCATCAGCCTCTTTAGTGCGATCACGTCTTTCACATTTCTTATTTTCTCCCTTCTCTCTCTCTCTCTCTCTCTCTCTCTCTTTACCATCATATGATATTATACCAACCCGGGTTCAAACCTATGAGACTGCGTGCATTTTAGTACAAAAATAAGTGTACAATCAAGGACAAAAATTCGTATACTATTCCACAGCGTCTACTTCACACACTGGGCCACGTTCGCCACACTCCTCTCTGACGCATCATCTACGAGCAGTGAAACATACCAGGCCTTCCTCAGTATCAGCCGAGAATGGAGAGTGAGAAGGCTAAGGTTTGTTCCCGACTGTACACAGACACATATACATTAATAAATAAATAAATAAATAAATAAAGGACGAACACCAAAGAACACACGATAAAAGGTTAATCTATGGAGTACTTACCATTTCCCCTTCCCCGGCCGCGTTAAACGAACTATACAGGGTTTCCGATTCATCTCAACTGGCCTCTCTGAAATAAGCAAAAAAAAAATAAGCTGGTCTACTTGACGGAATTATTATAAATTATTAGGTAACATAAACACACACACACACACACACACACACACACACACACACACACACACACACATGAAAACTTAATGAAAATGAAAACACACTGAAATAGTAAGGAAACTAAAAACATGAAAAAACTTACACACACACACACACACACACACACACACACACACACACACACACACAGGTCCTACAATTACCAGAACGTACACGCTCATTAGCTTACCTCAAATTTTTTTTTTCTTGAAATGACCATTTTGACATGATCACAGGTCGTAGGGTTAATTACTAAGAGAGAGAGAGAGAGAGAGAGAGAGAGAGAGAGAGAGAGAGAGAGAGAGAGAGAGAGAGAGAGAGAGGCAAACAGACAGACAGGCAGAACAAACATCCCAGTCTGACACAGCAACGGGGTAAATAGGGAGGTAATGCGTGGGAGACAGAGTGAAAGAATTTTGAGAGAGAGAGAGAGAGAGAGAGAGAGAGAGAGAGAGAGAGAGAGAGAGAGAGAGAGAGAGAGAGAGAGAGAGAGAGAGAGAGAGAGAGAGAGAGAGATGAGATGAGGAGGGGAAGACAACGAGAAGAAAGACAGTGCGTAAGAAGAGGGATAAGACAAAGTGTATGAGGGGAAGACAAATATAAAAGAGTAAAATAAGATGTCAGGGAAGAGTGGATGAAAGGGAGGGGAAGGAGGAGGAAGAAAGACAACAGGAGACGAGAGAAAACCAGATGGAAGAGAGGAAGAGCTGATGGGGGAGAGGGCGGGGTGAAAGGATAGGCGTAAGAAGTGAAGACGGGATGGATAAGGTGGTGTATAAAGGAAGTAAATGGGGAGAGAGGAAAGGTGAAAGAAAAAGTGTAAGAGGGGAAGAGATGGGAGCTATAAGATGCTAAATGAAAGAGGGGAAGGAGTGGAAGAATAAGTGTAAGAGGGGACGACAGGGTGGGTGATGGTGATTGTGGTGGGGAGGGAGGGAATGTAAGAAGCTGAAGACAATGTTTCCAAGTATGAGAAAAGAGAGGTGGAGGACGGAGAGAAAATATGAGATGAAAGGGGGGGGGAGAAGGGGAAGATGAGAAGAAGAGGTAGAGGGAGGAAAAGGTGTGAAGAAACGAGAGGGGGGAAAGGAAGAGAGAAGGGGTAGTGAAAAGAGGCGGAAAGAGATGACGGAGGATGAGGAGGGAGAAAGAAAGGCTGCTTGTTAGAGAAAACTATGACTACAAGATCTGAACTCTCTCATGTTGAAGGATAAGGATAGGAAAAGCAAGGCTCCCCCCACCACCAAACCCTCCAGGAAAAAGTGAGAAAAACCACCATGCAGCATGGAAAAACTAACATGGAAATTTTATAGGAAACATTGGAAAGGAAAAGTCACATTCTATAATACTTTATCTATAAGCTACCCGATAGAGTAACATGAAAGAGAAAGTAAACAAATAAAATAATAGTTACGGCATGACATTATAAACCAGTTACATTGAGTTAATGGGAAGTCTGTGGACATAACGTGGAAGCTACACACTGCACAGAGTGGATGTTTAGGGGTGGTGCGGCAACCTTCCCTGGCGCTTTTTAGGTAGGCAGCAGTCAGTCAGGCAATAGCTCCGTTCACTCCACTGAGACAAAGAACTCTCCCATGTGGGACAGTACACAAGTTTCATCCTGAAGCAGTGACCCCTGGTACATTAAAAAAATCCCGATGGTGGTCACTTGACTAACAGGGACCCTCAGTGATCCACAGCCCATCACAGGTCGAAAGTAAGAGTAGTGACCGTTAACTCAGGGTTATCTGTGCAGATCCTAATCTGTGCTTATATTGCTTTGTTTGCACCGGATAAATTGAAAATGTATAATATCGTGACGCAACACTATGTACGGGTACATTGTTTACGGGGTGTCTTGTAGACTAAGGGGCATGAACTACATGTACCGTAGCTATAAAGGCAAGTTATTCGGACAGAAAAAGAGTCAGCTGAGGATTTTCGTGCAAATACTTGTCTAATTTGTTTTTGAATGTCTCAATTGAGATACTGTTCACGGTATCTGAGAGTAATCTGTTCCAGATATTTACAACTCTGTTAAAGAAGAAGTATTTTGCTTCGTGGGATTGGAATCGTTTTCCCTTGATTTTGCAGCCATTACTTCTGGTTTGACTCGACCAGTCTATATCAAAATATTTATTCATGTCTAAGTTGTCATATCACTTCATGATTTTGAAAACTTCAATAAGGTCCCTTCTTAACCTGCGCTTCATTGGGCTAAATAATTTAAGTTCTTCAAGGCGTTCCTCATATGGTTTGTTTCTAAGTCGTGGTACCATTTTTGTGATTCTTCGCTGAATTTTCTCTAATTTTTCAATGTCCTTTCTGTAGTACGGAGACCAGAATTGCACACAATACTCAAGATGAGGCGCACTAGCGAGTTGTACAAGGCAAGTATGACTTTTTCCGATTTAAACTCGAAAGTTCTTCCAATAAAACCCACTAGCTTGTTTGCAATTTTTACCGCATCGGTACACTGCTTGCTTGGTTTTAGGTCATTTGATATTATCACACCAAGATCCTTTTCACTGTCTGTACTTGATAACTGAATATTGTTCATTTTGTAATTTGCATGGACATTGTTACTTCCAATATGAAGTACTTTACATTTTTCTGTGTTGAATTTCATTTGCCATTTTTCTGCCCAGCTTGCTAAAGTATTAAGGTCATTTTGTAACTGCTGCCACTGTAATTTTGAAGTGACTTTACTGGTTATTTTAGTATCATCTGCAAATTTGGATACTTTACAATTTAGACCCTCATCAATGTCATTTATATAGATAATAAAAAGTATCGGTCCAAGTACTGAGCCTTGGGGAACGCCGCTGATCACATTACGCCATTTGGATTCCTTTCCGTTTATCACAACTCGCTGTTTTCGGTCTGACAGCCAGTACTTGAAGGAAGATGAAAAGAGGACATTGAGGAGAAGCAGAGAGAGGACAAACGGTAGGAAAGAAGAAAAGTGGAGGAATATACGAGAAGAGGGAAGATGAGCAAAAAGGTCGAGTGGAGGGGAGATGGCAGGGAAGACGATGGGAAGATAATGCGGTGAGGGGGAGTGGAGGTAATTGGAAATATGAGGAGAGGAGGCAGAGAGGAGAGGTGAGAGAGAAGAGGGGAGGTTAAGACTGGAGGGGAAGTGGAGGTAAGATGAAAGATATGGAGATGAGACAAGAAGGGGAGGAGAGAGACAAGGAGAGGATAAAGGGATGCTGGAGAAAGTGAAGGTTGAGAAAACAAGCAAATGAAGAGAGGGAGAAGCGAGGAAACTAAGGAGAAGAGTGAGAGGGAAGTGTATGTGCAGAGGTGCGATGAGGGGGAGGAAGAGGGCATAAAAGAAGTAGAAGAAAAAAGGAATGGAGACAGAAGAGAGAAACTAAGGAGGAAGGAAGAAAGAATATAAGGTGTTGGGGTGGGATGAGGGGAGGGAGAGACGACTAGGTGTTGGGAAAGGAGGAGGATGGGTAAATGGGAAGGAAATGGAAGAGTAGGAAGACAGAGGAAACCAAGGAGCAGCAGGAAAACAGGGCGTGGGGTTAGGGAAGAGGAAGGGGTGAGGGGGTAAACGGGTAGGGAGGGTGAGGAGTGTGGAGGAGTGGGTGAGAAGGGATGAGGATGAGGGAGTGTGGAGGTGGGAGTAAGATGAGGGGGCAAATGGGTAGGTCAGGAGAGGGGAGGGTGCGGAGGTGCGGGTGAGAGGAGGTGAGGTAGGGGTGGGAGTGAAAGGATGAGGGAGTGAACGAGTAGGTGAGGAATGGAGGAGGGTGTGGAGGTGAGGGTGAGAGCGGGAGGGGGAGGGGGAGGGGGAGGGTGTGCAGGTGGGGGTGAGGAGGGGGGGCTGTATAAGCGTGTACCTGGCCCCACAGCTTAAGATCCCAGGTATGTAATCAGTGGTGAGCCAGGTGACTGACCTCACCTCCCCAAGCCAACCTCCAGCCTAGTCTAACTGTCCAAGAGGGAGAGATGGTGGGGAGAGCGAGGGGAGTAGGAGAGGGTGGAGGAGAGGAGGAGAGATGAAGTGGGAGGAGAACTGAGGGAAGAGGAGGAGATATGGAGTGGGAGGGGGTAGAGGGTGAGAGATGAAGTGAGGGGAACAGGGGGGAGAGGGAACTGGGAGTAGGGACTGACTATGAGGAGTGACAGGGAGTGGGGGAGACAGCGAGAGTGGGAGGGGGGAGTAGGGGGAGAGGAATACTGGAAGTGAGAGGCTGCAGGTGAAGTGAGGGATAGAGAGAACAGGAGGGAGGGAAGAGGGGAGATAGTGTGAGAGTGTGGAAGAACGGGGTGGAAGGAGGGAGGAAGAAGGGCAGAGGTAGTGGGAGAGAGAGAGGGAATGGGAGGGAGGCTGAAGAGAGATGGAAGTAGGAGCTGAGGGTGGAGGAAGGAGCCAGAGGAGAGAGGTAGGTGCGATGAGGAGATAGAAGGGGGAAGGGGAGGCGTGATGGGTCGGAGGGGGAAGAAAGGGGAAGAGGAGAAATGACAGGGGAGTAAAATGAGAGAGAGGTAAAAGGGAGGCGAAGGAGGGGAAGCGAGGAGAGGGAAGCTAGGGGAGAAGAGGGAAGGGAGAGGAAAGAGGAGTAAGAATGGGGTCTGAAGAAGAGGCACTTAAGTACATAGACTATACAGACGTTTATGGTCCTTAGTAGGCGACAAAACCTCAATAAAAGTAAAATATTCTGATATCCAACACTACAGTGAGATAAGACACGAACACTAGAAGCTCTCTCTCTCTCTCTCTCTCTCTCTCTCTCTCTCTCAGGTGAGAAAGAGAAAAAAAGAAAGAAACTGGAGGGAAATGGTGCAGAAAATTGGGAAAATGGGATGGAGGAGAAATGGTTAGATAAAAAAAAAATCACTCTGGGGAACAGAGATAAATAAGTAAGGATAAAAGATAATGAGGGAGAATGAAGGAAGATGAAAGGACAGAGCCGAAGGGGTAAGGAGTGGAGGAGATAAGGAAGGAGAAAAATGAGAAAGTAAAGGATGGACCATTAAAAAAAAAAAATGAAAAGTGTACAGAAATAAAAGAGATCAGACATAAGAATAATAAAAAAAGGGAGAAACAGAACAGAAGGACGAGAGAGAAAAAATGATAAAGATAAGGAATATGTTAAATAAGAGAAATATGGAAAACGAAAGACAATGAAAAGGCATGAGGAAAAAGTAAAGGAAAAGGGAAGGCTGCATGGAAAGACTGGGTATAAATAGGAAAAAAGGAACATGGAGGAAAGAAGATAAGGACGAAGGGAGAGGATACGCTAAAAGGAGATAAGGCATATGAAAGAAAAATAAAAACCAGAGCAAAATGAGGTAAGGATAAGAGAAGGAAAGGAAGGAAAAGAAAGAAAAAGAGAAAATCCGGAAAAGTTGGAGAAACCTTTGGAGCGCAACACACACACACACACACACACACACACACACACACACACACACACACACACACACACACACACACACACACACACACACACACACACACACACACACACACACACGAACGTGAAAAAAGTAAATAATCTACCTTGTCACTTAGCATGGTATCCTGAAGGTCGTAAAGACACCCCCATACATGGAGATGCGGTTAACCCTTCACACGACCCCTTGTCTCAACGATCGGCCACCCTGCACTACCCCCATTAGCGCTACCAGGCACAACACCTAGCGGCCCTGTCACGTCTCTCATTTGTTCTGTTTTTCATGACCCCCCTTGCAATGACGATGTTAATATTCTTCTTGTATATAACCGATTCAAACTGTCTCGATGTAACCTTTTAACCAAGAAGGAAAACCTATCAAATATGAGTTAAAATGATAATGGTGACCGCTTAACTGTCATATTTAATCCCTTCAACAAAAGACTTTGCATAATTTATTCTTGCTATCACCAGGCGTTTATATTCAGCTAAGAGATATCCCTCGTAAGTGTCATCCCACTTGAAAGATTACGATCTTGAAGACGATCGTCTGTTTTTAGCCGATTCTGCCATCCTATTTAGACGAATTCCACTGTGATGATTACCATGTGTATATTAAAAAAAAACACAGACAATAAGAATAAATTAGTTGTGAATATAATACTCTGATAGAGATTACAGAACGTGTAAACTTAATGTAAAGAAATGGGTCGGTTGATTTTTACATATAATTCAAGCTTCATCTGGCACACACAGGTCTCCATGAGGCTTGCTGCACAGGACATTTAGATCAGGTACGGTATTAAAATCGTCTGTGCATCAGAACCGTGGGAAATTCCGCTCCAGTGTTGCTTGTCACCAAATAACTTATCGTTAACAAATGTGTCCTTTATAAATATGGTTTGTGCCAGGAGCCAGAGTAACCATATCTGTTATTACAATCTGGTCTGGTCTGGTTAGTTCCACTCAGAAGGAGTGGAGCTAACTAACGTGTCATTTCAGTCATCAGCCAGTTACCTGCCTACTTTGATTACACTAAGCAGAGCAGACACCGAACTGCCTAGGCTCTTTTAGAATGCCAGATGTGATAGTACCGGCAAATCACTTTCAAACCAGTGGCTTGACACTTACGCAGTATGAACGGTGCTACCTCTCAGTTACGGAGATAGACACAATCTAACAAAGATCTCATTAGGTTCTGACAGATCGCATAAGTGTAAAAGAACAAAAGAGGAGATATTATAAGCCTTGCAACCCTCCTGAACAGTACTGGATGGCTTAATAAGATCTCATTTGGTTCTGGCCGTTTGGAGATTGTGTAAAGCAACTACTGACCGGGAATGTACCTAACTGGCACTTGTCCACTGGGTCCCACCCAGCTAACTGTATCCCGCCTCCTCTAACAAGACCGTATGAGGGGGGAGGGGGTGTTCTATCATTACTAATTATATTTATTAACTCGCCACCAGCCACAACCAAGTCAAGCTTCATCCTTCCCAATTACTCCCACATCTCACTGGAGCTTTGATCGGCATCTGCACAGGGTTCATGCACAATACACATACAACCCGTGCCAATCATTTTGCTTGGTTTCATTACCACTAAACTAAAATAGCAAAATACATCAAATTCTGTCAGCCCATAACTCGTCCACCGTATGACTGGAGTTTTCTAATATGGAGGAGTACATCATATGCTACCCATTGTGTTTACTGTATTCTGAAGACACAACTGTTTCGGTCTAACTTGGTCTCTTTTCTGGTAGTAAAAAAATAAAAAAATAAAAAAAATCAATCTCCCTAGAGCATTACATCTCATCTTCCATATTTCTCGTTCTTCCCCGATCGCCAGAGTGTATCCTTCCCTCTCAGAGTATATTTTGTACGTCATACTGCCATCACATGCCATTATTTCCTGCAACACCCTCCATCACCACGGCCGGTAAATGTCGGTGAACTTTGTGACTGTATGGTACCTGGTAAGCACTCTAACACCCAGCTAATTACCTTAACTAACGAGCTTCACCACTTACTGCCTCACCTGGCCATCCACCTCAACACGGATGTAGTCATGGGCAAAAATTCGCCTAATATTGCACTGCGCCTTACACTCAGAGCATGTTCCTTTTTTTCCTACCTGATGCAGTATTTCAAGGAGAATCATCTATGGGCAGGAACGCATACCACGACTTTCTCAGATTATGAACATTGGCCAGAAGAAAGAGAGAAGAAGAAGAGGTGAAACAGTAAGCGAACTTCTCTATCAGACTGTACAGAGGAGGATAAAAGCTGCACAACTCCCCCACCCCCACCCACCCACACACACAAAAACCCACCGCAGCCTGAGCGTTGAGTTAAGTGGTCAGTGTGTGTGTGTGTGTGTGTGTGTGTGTGTGTGTGTGTGTGTGTGTGTGTGTGTGTGTGTGTGTGTGTGTGTGTGTGTGTGTGTGTGTGTGTGTGTGTGTGTGTGTGTGTGTGTGTGTACAGAGTTAAGTGCTCAGAGAGGGGGGGAGGGTAGGACTGATGGATTATAAACTTGCACGCGCTTAAAATTTTCCAATGCCTACCCATTCTCTATCATTATTTCCCACGTTTTTTCCCATCAACACAGGGGGGGTGGGGGGACTATTATTTCCCTAACGATTGATGAACACCTACAGGCAATATATATAAAACATTATTATTTTGCTAACGCTGGATGGGCAATTACCAGCGCTATTTCCACGGTGTATTATTTTACTGCTAATCAATGGAGAAGTTGCAAGCGCTATTTTTAACATCTTCGGCATAAGGATGTAACTTTTTCATTCAATTATATATATTGATGTTATGCGATTTTTATTCATCTCAGGAGAGCACCCTAGAGATGGAAGGTTAAGAGGACGTGTTATCTGACCATCCAGATTAAAAAAAAAAATCAATCAATCAATCAATTAACTTAGATAAAATTATAATCGTCTAAAAGTAGCAAGACTGAGCGCTAAACTATCCCTTCAAATTCAAAAGGTCTCTTCGAAAACAGGATAAAATAGCAGGACTAAATAAAATCGTCTGGATACAGGAGAGAGAGAGAGAGAGAGAGAGAGAGAGAGAGAGAGAGACGCCATCGTGGCAAAAGGGTTTAAACTTCCACAAACATGCTGGTAAACAATTAACAAATAAATAAACAAAATGCTTGGAGGAGTCTTCAGTGTCTGACAATTCTTTTTTCCGCATTTCAAGGCTTAAATTCTGAAGCCTTATAATTCCAGTGACGACAACGAACCTTTTGTAATATACGTTTGCAAATTCATAAGCTGTGACACGCCAGTTGTATAATATAAAAGAAATACATAACAATTTCAGATACCAAACTTGTCATTCCAGGTTTAAAATTTCAAACTTCGTAATTTCAGTAACGATGGAGATTTCTGTAATGACTGCACACTTAAAACCTGTCAGAAGTCAGCAGAAGAATATAATAAAAAAAAAAAAATTACATGTATTTCTGACAGACAACCCATCATTATACGTACTTTTCATACTTCATGCTTATACCTCAAACGACAGCCAACAACTCGAGTATTTTTAAAGTCAGGCGATTTTCTCCACCACAGGGAGGCCTCCAATCACCCAAGGGTCAAAATTCCATACCACATAATTTTACTAATTTCAGAAAATTCCAATGTCTCCATTTGTCTATTTAAACTTAGGAGACATCATTTCACACACACACACACACACACACACACACACACACACACACACACTAGCCATCATAACTATCTTTTACATTTTAGACAAAAACTTAGTCTCTAAGTTTCCGAATCCACAAACGACAGCTCTTGTGACATTTATGCTAATTTTCGAAAAGAAGAGAAAAGAATCTACCTCAGCCACAACAGTAAATGTAGTAGTGCAAAGACTCAAAACAAAGATGTGACTATCTAAATATAGTAGATACAACCACAACCATCACTACCACCACCACCACCATCATCATCATCATCCACTGCAAGAGTAATTTGTATCAGCCAATTCCGTACCATATTTTGAGGGGCCACGGAGTTCCAGAGGATAGATTTCTGTAGCCCAGATCAAACTACGTCCCAGGCTGGCGATATACATGACTGAAAAAAAAAAAAAAATGGGATTCGAACCGTGGCGCATTAGCACAAAGTTTCCTCCATCCACTACTACTACTGGTACTGAATGATGGGACAACGATATACAGTGAACATAACGTAACAACTGTACAATGTCAAAGTAATGTAGTAATTATCTAAACACAACTGTCCAAAAATGTAGTGGCTGTCAAAATAATGTTATGATTTTTAATAAAGAATGAAAAACTGAAGTTGTGAAAACAGAGTCAAAATACTACAGTGACCGTCAAAATATAGAAAAATATAAAACGTGGGTGTCAAAAAGGTCAATGGGGATGTTTGTCAAGGTGGCGGATCAAGGTGTTCGTGGGAGTGAAGTGCGAGGAGTACCAGTCATATGAGCCAATCAGGTTACTAGTTTTAGGAGCCAATCAGAGTTATCCGTCAAGAGAGACTGGTTGGTTATCTGTCTTATCTTTTGCAATACGAGGACTCCCCCCCCCCTTCTCTCTCTCTCTCTCTCTCTCAACAGTTACGTCGTTTTACTTTATTGCTCCCGCCAGAAGATTTTATTCAGCTAGTAAAACCCCACTTAGATTTTACTTCTGCTTTCGCCGGACCACTTTAGACAGCTTTCGGCAACACTAAGCAGTGAAGGAGTCAACACTATTTTTTTTTTCATTCACTTCATTATCAATACGCCACTTACGCTTTAACAGGAGGGACGTGGGGTAAGAAAAGGGTTACATGCTGGGTCTGTACCGTACCCGAAATAATAATAATAATAAAAAAAAAGGCGATAACTGTGACTACATGCATCAGTGGTAAGCCCTTAAGCACATCCCTGCCACATGACCGCACAGCCTGACATAACCTGCAGTGACCACGATATACAGGATGGGTAGGTTCAGTGCGAGGTTGAGAGGTAAAGTATGAGGTAAAGAGGTATGTAGATGCAAGAGCTGCGAAAAAAATGCATCAGTGGTAAGACCTTAAGCACATTTTTGCCACATGATTGCACTGCCTGACCAAACCTCAAGTGACCACTATTTTCAGAATGGGGAGGTTGAGTACAAGGTCGAGAGGCCGAAGATCAGGCTGAGACGCTGAGTATGAGGTGATGAGGTTGAGGCTGAGGGCGAAATGCAGTGGTGGAGAACGACGTTAAAAGCTGTCTATGGTCTTGAGAGATCGAGAGCGATGTTCAAAAGTCAATTATGAGGTTGAGGGGTAGAGGGTAAAGTAGATAGGTAAGTAAAGGCGAGAACTGTGAATAAACTCATGTGGTAAGACGTTCACCCCTTCACCCCTGATGACTTACTCTTTATGACTGGTACACCTAGTTATTAGATCAGCTATCATCAGACATAAGCAAAAGTTCGCCGACACTTCTCTGCCGCCTGTGGCAATGAAAGGCTTTATATGAACCATTCTTATGTGATGGTATATGAAGCACACACACACACACACACACACACACACACACACACACACACACACACACACAATAAAAGCATGAAAAGGAAGGATAACATGTGCTATCTGAGGGGGAATGAAAATATGAAACAGCAGGACACAATGATGGCACAGAAATGTCAGCGAATTTTTGCTTAGGACTGTACTTTTCTATCAACAAACTAGCCACCGCGTGACGTCATACCTCAGGAGGCAAGACATCCGGGAGTGTGGTAACAAAAAATATCTCCACGCGAAATAATCCTGCCCCTGCTGAAGAAGTCCCTCCTCCTTCCACTCCAATACCCTACAGGGCCTACACCATACTCCTCATTCCTCAGCCATGCCCTCTCCATCTCCTCCTACCCCTCATTCTATCATCCAGTTCGTTATTGTGTCCTACAATACAAGCAGGTACTAAGGTGCAAGTATTGAGAAGTTTCCTATGCTGACATAAGTAAGGAACGTTGTCATTCTTCACACTTTCCATCATCATCATCATCATCATCATCATATCCCTATTTTCTGCTCTTTGGTTTCTATTACACCTCACTTTCAGATTAAAAAGGAAACCATAGGCATCCTAAGCACATCCTCCTCCCTCACCTTCCGTGTCGCTGGAGGTACGATGCCGTTTGCGACGCTGGTGATGGTGCCTTAATATCGTCATAATATTATCACTAAATCACAAAGACGAGGGGTAGCGTCTGGCTCACACTCCTTTTCATTCGCCCACTACAACACGCAAGACACAAGAGGATGAATTTTCTCACAAACACAAGAATTCTCTATTCCTTCCCAATAACCAAACCATCCTAGTGCACTTCTTTATACAGTGATTCCTCAACCATTCTCATATTTCACCACTATTAAAGAAAAAAAAAAAGGAAATATCTTACGGCCAGAACTAATTTCACAGTCGAGACGATAAAGTAAAAAAAAAAAAAATCGCTAGGAGGATAGCATAAGGGTATAAGAAGCTTTACGCAATGACCACTTTACTGTACTGTATATGGTGGTCATCAGAGTTATACTGACTGATGAAGGCTATTTGAATACTGAAGAGGTATTGACCCCCTGTGTGTGTGTGTGTGTGTGTGTGTGTGTGTGTGTGTGTGTGTGTGTGTGTGTGTGTGTGTGTGTGTGTGTGTGTGTGTGTGTGTGTGTGTGTGTGTGTGTGTGTGTGTGTGTGTGTGTGTGTGTGTGTGTGTGGATGGGGTTAAGAGACTTGAGGTTTGAGGATGAGTGTTTACACAGGAGGTGCTGTATTTAGTCTTGGTAATGCTTTTCTAATGTACACACACACACACACACACACACACACACACACACACACACACACACACACACATTCTCTCTCTCTCTCTCTCTCTCTCTCTCTCTCTCAATTAAAGTTCGAAGTAATATACCCACATCTGTACGTAAGCTACACATATTTAGCCCCTTCAGTAGGAAAAATCTCTCATAGCCAGAATAAAATCGTCTGAGGGTAGCAAGAATTAATCCAAAACAATACTAATGAAATGATGACTGAAATAAACATAAAATCGTCCCCATACTGAATGAAATCGTCTGACATAAAAATAATACTGAGAAATGTAATTGGACTGAAAGGGACCAAATGCATATAAAGAGAATCACGTAAAGCTTCTTCCCTTTCAACGTCAGGGTAGCGATGGATCTGTCTAATCAATTCGGGTATGTTTGTCTTTGCATTTGGTTGGATGGGTTTTGCTTCCAGAACAAACACTGGGCTCATTCCAAGACAGGCAAAGTTCTGTGATGCATATTTCTCATCTGGCATAAAGAAAGTAAAAATAGAACTTACACATTACAACAAACAAAAGAAAAATACACATACAGTTTACACACACACACACACAAATCACCTAACCCCACCCACACCAACATATACAAAGCCCTCATCCCCATACATCACCCCACCCGACACACACACACACACACACACACACACACACACACACACACACACACACACACACACACACACACACACACACACTCACACACAAGAATCACCCCCACACACACACGAATCACCCCACCACCACCCACACAAATCACCCCCACCACCACACACAGGCATCACCTCCACCACCACCACCACACACACAAATCACCCCACCTCGTCTTACACACAAACACCGCCACCTTCCCATCTCTAATCCTCAAACCAACGACCAAAAGCGAAGTGCAAGATGGATGTGAGGTAGTGATATGCAGAGGTGAGTATGTGTGCACGAGGGACGCTCAATGCCGGGGGAGGGGACAGGGGGTAGTGGAGAGACGGTGAGAGTGGGAGAGGAAAGACAGGGGAGAAAGGAATGAGAAATAGTGGGAGGGAGGAAAGCCAGGGTAGAAAGGAACGAGAGTGAAATAGATGAGGGAAGACGGAGGAATAATAATGAGAAAGAAAAGGGAGTTGAGGGGGAGGGGATGAGAGTGGGAGGGAGGAGAGGAAGGGGAGAAAAGAATGGGAGAAATAGATGAGTGAGGACGGCGGAAGAATAAAGAAGGAAGAGAGAAGACAGAGTTGAGGTGAGGGGAGTGTAGAGAGGAACGAATGGGGAAAGGAGGGAGAGGACGATGAGGAACGAGAGGAAGATATGTAACCGTGGGAGAAAAGCTAATGGCAGGAGGAGGGGGAGGGGACAGGGGAAAGAGAAAGAGAAGTACGTGAAGGCGGGAGGAAGGAGACAGGGAAGGAGGATAGAAAAACGTAGAAGCGAGAGGAAGAGGAGAGGAGAGAGACGGGGTAGCGAGGATACAGGTTAAGATGGGGCAAAAAAGAGAGGGAAAAATGGCAGGGGAAAAAAAAAAAAAAAAGTAGGATGATAGACAGAAGGAAAGACAAAACCAGGAAGAAAGGAAAAAAAAAAAAAAAGCTGAGAAAGGCAGATATTAGAAAGACGGGGCAAGGAGAAACAGATGTAAACAGAGAGAAAATAAGACAAAGGAAAGGGAGAACACGGGAAATATGTGGGAGGAAACGAGGGATGAAGGAAGACAGAGGAAAATGGGAAAAGGAAATAGGGAAAAGAGAAAGAGGAAGAGAGGACATGGGGGTAAAGATGAATGGAGAAGACACGTGTGAAGAAATACGAACAAAATACAAGGAGTGGAAGAAAATGAAAGGGCAGGAACAAAATAAACCAAGACAAAAGGAAAACGCGGCGAGGACGATAAGAGGCTAAAGATGGTGAAGAAGATAAAAGGGAGAGACGAAGTGAGAGGACAAAATACCTGTCAGAAGTTATTATGAGCTCCACCTCGCAGAACCATGGGATCCACCGCTGATTTTCGACAACTATTTATCCTTAACAATCTTTAATTTTTCCTATTTTAATTTTACTTTACCTTCCTTTTACCAATCGTAATTTTGTTTCAATCTTTAATTTTCCTCCTTTATTTTATTTATTTTTTTACTTTATTCATACCAAGCCTGAATTTTCATATTTTATTTTATCAACTAATTTTTTCGACAAGTATTTATGTTTATGTTCGGCAGCCTCAAATTTTTTCTGTCTTATTCGTATTTCATCTTCTCGTCAGTCTTTGATTATCCCAACCATGTTTTTTTGTTTTTTTACCTGAGATTCTCGACAATTACTTATTTATTTTGACTTTTCTTTCGTTTTATGGGACATTTTTGACAACTATTTATTCTTAACAATCTTATTTTCTTCGACAACCATTTATCCTTATCAATCTCTAATTTTCCCATCAGCCTATTCTTTTTACATGATACTTTCGACAATTACTTATATTTGCCGATCTTTAATTTTTCTTTCTATATTTCTTCTCACCTGAAATTTTTTACTACTACTTATTCATAATGACTTTTTTTATTTCATATTTTTGACAACTTTCTGCTCTTTCTTGTCTTTAATTTTTCATATCAAAGTCGTTTCTCAATATTTCCGATAAATACTTAATCATACCGACATTTTTTTAATTTCTTACTTGGCAACTTCGAAATCTACCCGTATTTTTTCTTCTTTCTTACCTAACATTTTCGAAAACTACTTATTTTTACTTTTTCTTTAGTTATATAACAATTATTTCTTTATTTATAAATATTTCTTAATGTTTTATGTGTCCTTCAAACATGGATTTTACAAAGTTCAAGAACTGAATTATGCATAACAAGTGGATTCAGGTAAGGTTTGTAACAATTACTTATTCTTACATGTGCTATTATTTTTACCTTTTCTTGTTTGCTTTTTTTTTTTTAATAACTTTTTCATTGATTCTGAAAGTTAAAAATGTACTTGCACAGAATAAGCGACTTACCAGAAACTTCCAACAACTACTTTCTGTTACTAATCTTTTAATTTTTCCTCCACATCCTTCCTCCGCCGATTTTTAAAACTTAATCGTGGCTCTACGTGGGTCTCTTCACAACAACTAATTTGTAGTTTTTTTTTCTTTTCTTTTTTTCTATTAGTCCATATATTTTCCATTTTTTCCTACATACTCTTACGGCCTGGAATTGAAGCGCATGAACCTAACCATGCAGAACCTCATATTTTCCTCAATGTTATCTATTATTTATCTGCTTTTATTTATTTACACATTTTTCTTTTAGCGAGTGGATTCACCTGGGGTTTTCGACGACTACTTATTCTTATTAACTCTCTCTCTCTCTCTCTCTCTCCATGGACTCTAAAGCTTCACCCCTTCACCACCATGACGTCTTACCTTTGTTTATTCTTTCTACCACCAGACGATTTTATTCAACTTTCGACATATCTCGCGCTGAAGGCCCATCCAACCTCCCCCTCCCTTTCTTTTTAAAAATCTCTCTTAAATCTGAACATAATACTCTGAATATACAGTAGCTACATTTAAGAAAGGTAGTCAGGCAGAACAAGTGGATGCGCTAAATAAGGGAATTTTGACAACTTAAAATCTTCATAGCTCTGATTTCAATTTTCATTCTTTTCTGTTTTCTTCTTTTCATTACACAGTCTTCTTGGAATCTGAAACCTAATCCCTGTAGCCCAAAGGCGTCTTTTTCATCATCATCATCATCATCATCATCATCTTCATCCATGCTTCTTGTCCCATCTAAGAGTGGAGTGAGGTGAGTCCTAAGAACAAGAAAAAAAATATGCAGGTGGAGAAACTTACCAAAAATGTGTCCAGCTGAATATGGGCCACACTCTCATTTACTCACTATTCAAGGCCTCGGAATCCAGACTCCACCTCACGGACATAAACATCCACACTTATGCGCTCCCAGTTTTTTTTTTTTTTCTTTCTTTTTTTACGAGAGGCTTTTTAAACATAGGGGCACACAGCCTCCATTAACCTTTTGGTAATAATGATAATAATAAAATGGCAAACTACATCCTCAGCGTGAAGGAGTTTAAGATGTAATCACGTAGAATGAATGACTTGTGATTTTCGACAATTACCTTTTTTTCTGTTATCTTTCTTGATTAATCTGTTTCCTTTTGCCTTTTTTTCTTACTTACTCAAGCCGTAGATTTTGAAGCTAAAGAATATACCGGTAATCACGAAGGGTTTTCGACAGTTTCTTCTTCTTCTTCTTCTTCTTCTTCTTCTCTCTCTCTCTCTCTCTCTCTCTCTCTCTCTCTCATATTCTTCCCCGACGGAGTTTGGAGCTCAGGAATGTACCCACGCAGAACGAGTGACCACCTGCCATTTAAGACTACTTATTTTTACTGATCCTTATTTTTTTCTGTTCTCTTTTTCCTTTTTATTAATTTTGCTTTATATATCTATGTCTATCTATCTATCTAAAATACATGTGTTTCCTTTGATATTTCGCTTAAAAATGAGCAGGTCGGTTGTGTCAATGATTTAAGTAAGTCATTACAAAAAGGAAAAGTCTTCTATAAAACAAGAAAGACAGTTAAGAAAAAGCGAAGTGACAAGCTCAGTAAGATATTATAACTCCTTCCCTAAGCGAGACTATTTTTATGCTGATGAAAATCGTCTGGCGGTAACAAGTATAAAAATTCGTCATCGCAATGCGGGGTTAAGGAAAAACAGGCCGTTAATCCTTTCTCTACGAGTGTCCTTTCCTATAATGAATAAAATCATCTTGGGGTAAGTAGAATAAAGAAGGGTCATCGTAAAGACGGTGATCGCTAAACACTTAACTAAGAGAGCCCTTCCCAAATTCAAATGCTAAATAAAATAGCCCGGCAGTAAATATATATATATATATATATATATATATATATATATATATATACATAGAGAGAGAGAGAGAGAGAGAGAGAGGTCATCGTAGTCAAAGAGTTACTGGTTGAAGCTGGGGTGCGAAGTCGCCACAGGGCAGTCATGTGCAAGGGCTGCTCAGGGAGGCATGGAGGAGAGACATGGGGGGATTTGGTGATGGGGTGAGGGAAGGGGAGGAGTGGGGAGGAGAGGGGAGAGGAGAGGGGAGGGGAAAAAGAATAGCAGAAGTGTGGGAAAGATTGAGAGAGAATTAGGGAAGGATGAGAAGGAAAGAGAGAGGGAAGGGGGAGGAGAGGGGAGATATTTCTGGAACTGTGGGAGTTACCTAAATCCTTCATTAACCTGTGCAATGACCTGGGTCTTCCTAAGGCAAATAATAACCGTGTGCTCGGATTTCTTAATAAAAAAAAACAAAAGGAATCCTCGTAGTAATGGGGGTAACAATGATTGAGAAAAAGCATGTACAAAATAGAAAGAATAAAAATAAAAAAAATAAGTGCAAAATATAAATAAATGAATATAAAAATACAACGGCAACAACAAAAAAGCAAATATATAATGAAAAGAATAAAAATAAATACGCAACAGCCAAAATAAATTAATAAAAATAAAACAACAACAGCTACAGCAAAAGCAAAGTATACAATGGGACAAACTACAGATACAACAGCCGCAACAAGAACCGTCCAATAAGCTGCGACTCAAGATGTGGGCAGTCCGGTTTTCTGAAGTCCGGTTATAAGAGGCACCTGTACCCCCTTACCTGCTGCACAACCCTTCCTCTTCGTTATTTAAGACCCATGTGATATACCGGCCTCCCATTAGGTCATAACTGCACTGGTGTTATTTACAGCTTCTCCCACACTACGTCCTCTAAGGTGACTATACTCTTTTTACACTACCTTGGCCTAAAACTGCCATCTTTCCGTCCTGAATGCTGAGTTGCAACAAAAATACTAAAATATGGTGCTAATTGCGATGAATGGTTGGGAAAGAATGTATAGCCGTTGTACTGTCTCTTTCTGCCACTGAGCTACGTGAAATAAGCTGCAAAAGACGAAAATCTGGGCCAAATTAAGGTGAAAGGACTACATTTTCCAGAGCCTGGCTGTCTATTAAGTAAGTGGCAGCTGTGGTAACCCGCCCCCTAATGCATCTCGTTCCACTAATCAACTCGTTCTACTGGCCGAGTCGCTGCCCTTACCTGTTTCACTGATTGCGCTTCGCTGCTCAGCCCGTCCCTACTCCCTCGTATCAACCCTTGCAGGCTGAAGACTCTCTCTCTCTCTCTCTCTCTTTTTTTTTTTTTTTTTTTTTTGCAGAGCTAAACATTATATTCAGCTAAGAAATACCCTCAGCATAAAGGAGTTAGAAACAACCTCTATGAAGCCCTTGACCATTAGAATGCCTGTTTAATAATTCATTCTGGTTACTGACAGGCAATTACAATTCAGCAGGAGACCTCTCGTTGTTAAACTCATCAACCCATTCACCTAGTGGACTCGTCCTTCTAAACACATCCTCCCACTAATCACACTAATTAGCTCGTCCCATTAGTTGAATGTTAATCGCTTGACTTATTCTAGTCAGGCCTTATTATATCTTCCCCATACATATATATATATATATATATATATATATATATATATATATATATCTGAGAGAGAGAGAGAGAGAGAGAGAGAGAGAGAGAGAGAGAGAGAGAATCTGTCCACTTCTGTATGAAATACTTTCACTGATGATCAAAGCAACTTTAATGGTCTAATATAGTTTTTGTATGATGTTTCTCCCAGTACCTAATTTAAACTGCAGAAATCTGTGCGGCTGCCTTTTCATCTAATTATCAACCCCTCTCTCTATCATCATACAAACAGCACGTGGAATAATATTATGTGAAATATAAGCCAAATCAAAACGAGGAATCAGCCAATAATGACGAGCTGGAAAGTAACAGAAAAACCTACACACTGATGGAGTAATATGGCAAAAACAACCACAAATCGAAAAAGGAAAATGACGGACATAAACAAAATAAAGACGGAAAAGAAAGCAATAATATTAAATAATCAAAACTTTACTACAATGGGAAATAACCTCGACAAGGCAAACCTGAAAATATTATTACATGTCGAAAACAATAAAAAATAAAAATAAATAAATAAATACACAAAAAAGATCAATAAAAAAGAAATTAGAAACGATAACACATAGGAAAAAAAAAATTATTGAAGAGAGAAATAAAACTGACAGGGTGAAGGGAAAATAAGATAACACTTCGAAATATATATATAAAAATAAAGTTCCAAGAAAGCCAGCATGAGGAGGAGAATGGGCAATAAAAAACGATAAGGCGAACATGAAAAGAGAATAATATGTCGATAAGAAGAGAAAGAAATTGAGGAAAAGAGAAAGAAATGGAGAGAGAGAGAGAGAGAGAGAGAAAAGGTCTTTATGAGATGCGGAGTGGAACAATAGGACATCACTTCCATTTGTTGTCCTGTTTCCCTCTGAGGCAGGGGTTCTCTACAAGGGGGAAATTACCCTCCATGAGAAAAATCCCTCCATGAGAAAAACTGGCCATTCTTGGGGGAAATCTCATGCAGCGTAACAAGAGATGAGAGAAAATTGATCAGATCTGGACATCCTTCGAAAAATTTTATGCAACGTGGCAAAAAGTAAGAAGTTAAATATTCTCTGATTTGGGTATTCTTCGGGGAATTTTATGCAGCGTAACAACAAATAATATGGGAAATTTCATCTGACTTGGGCATTCTTCGGAAAATTTTTATATAGTGTAACAACAAACGATGGAAAACTCAATTCATCTGCATATATCTTGAAAACGACGAGAATTTCCCCTCTTTCCTGTGTTAGTGACTGGGAGACTGTAAGGCTGCTTTAAGTATGGTATGTATCATCAGTGACCATGACCGTCCCTGGCCTCAATCGTGCAAGTTCATGGATTAAAAAAAAAAAATAAAAAAAAAAATAATAATAATTTTCAGTGTTTCTGGCATCTGAAGTGGAAGGGGTCCTAAGCGGAAGATGGAATAAGGAAAATCTACCGAAATTTCAAAATAAAATAAAATAAAAGAGCCTCAGTTGTCTTTGCTTCCTTGTGTTTCTCAACCGCCCCGTACCCTTGTTGGACTCGTGGTCATACACCCTTCACTGTTCACCCCTTTAGCACACGAACACTTTGCCCTATACTCCAGCCTGCGTCAGACGATATTATTCTGCCTGTGAAAAATCCCTTGGGGGTCAAAGTGTTAAAGGTAAGTTTAATTAACCCCTTCGCACCCGAGAACGTATTTTGGATTATACTCTGGCTAACATGGATTTTTTTTTTTTTTCACTTTAACGTGTGCTCTCAAGGGAAAGTAAGATCAAAGCGTTCCCTTCCAGGACAGCGTATATTCATGGGCTTTAGGGGATTTTCCAGCCTCTCCTCTTCACCATTTTATTTCTGCATAAGATACGATACTATCCTTACTTACTGTCATATAAATAAACACACACACACACACACACACACACACACACACACACACACACACACACACAACATCACCATGACATGCGCAGAAAGACTCGTATGGGAAAGGTACTAAGGGCCCCCCCCCCCTTCCACCTCCACCTCTCTCTCTCTCTCTCTCTCTCTCTCTCTCCCTGCCAACTTCTAAACCCATCCTGGCCGGGTCAACTCGTCCTACCAGCCAGCCAAACCCAACTCACTCACCGCATCCCGTTATTCAATTCATCCACACTGCATATCACTGCCGTCACATCGAAAACACCATCGTTTAGATTATACGCAATGGCCACGAATAACTGTGCTTTTTATATTATTCTCTTTACCCCAGCTATCTCAAGTCATAAAAAGATGATCGTTTGGTTTATATAAAATGGAGACGAATCGATGTTTTTATTTACTTTAGTTTTCCTTTCTTCTTTCTACTTCTTCTTTCTTCCTTTCTTCTTTTTTCCTCAAATTTAACGATATTTCTTTAAGTTTCGCCTGAACGATATTTCTTTATGTTTCACTGTCTATCAATTCTGAGTAAGTGATAATTCAAGCTGATACCAAATTATTACTTACGCCAAGGAGGTTATTGTTTGGGGTCCATTTGTTCGTTTACTTCTCTATCTGACTATCAGCAACATTATGAAAAACCTACAGGATGGACCTGCACTAAATGTACAAGAATGAATGAGAACCATCAGAGGAACAAGTGATTTAATTTTGGAAGGTCAAGGTCAAAAAGAAGGGATGGTGCTGCCTCGTTGAGTGCTTTTGTTTTTGCTATGTGACCTCTCTCTCTCTCTCTCTCTCTCTCTCTCTCTCTCTCTCTCTCTCAATCAGGTACTGGGTGTTACGTGAGGAGAACTACACAAATAGTCAAGTGGCGGTGCAGTATTGGTCAGTAGCTTTCCCCTCCCCCCTTTACTCCTAATGTACTTTGTCCTTCTTTTTTCCTTTATCCTCCTTCATTTGCAAAGCGTTTAGTTTCTCCTTCCTCTCTCCCTCTTCCCTGAAATATATCTCCACCAATCTCTCTTCCTCCAAGTATCACGTGACGGTACCACAGCTAACTCATCCTCTCTCCTTCATTCCTTCTTTCTAGTGCATTTTAGCCATCATTCACTCATACATTCCTCTCTCCCTTCCTTCCCTCCTTCATGTTTCCTTTATTTTCCTTTCTGTTAGTTTCTTTGTTATCTCATTTTCTTTAGCCGAGTTATTCGTTCACTCCCCCCTTTTCTTCAAACTCCCTTGCTGTCTTTCCCCCTCCGCTCTCCCCCCCCCTTCTCTAATCTTAACTTTTCTCTCCTCTCCCCTACATCTTCCTCTCTTTTGCAACCCCCCCTCCTCTCTCTCTCTTATCAGTCCTTGCCCTCTCCCTCCCTCCCTCCACCTCGTCATCATCATCATCATCAACATCAACTCCCAAATCCCTCCATACATCCCACTCCACTTTCCTCCCCTCCTTCCTTCCCTCCCTCAGGCTTTCCTTCTCCTTCCATCTATCTTTCCTCTCCCTCTCCACGCTAATTTTCTCTGCTCTTATCTTCTAAGCCCCATCTTTAGCGGAGTGTCTAGCTACGTGGATTGAGTTAGTGTTGTGGAGATGGTGGTAGTGGTGGTAGTCAGGGTGTTTTTAAGAAATGATGGTGGTGGTGGTGGTGTTGGTGGAAAAAGATAATGTAGTGGTGCTGGTGGTAGTGATGATGGCAGTGGTGTGATAGTTGTAGTGATAGAGGCTGTGATGATTGTAGTGGTGGTGGTGGGAATGAGGACAGTAGTAATAGTAACAGTGATGGTAATGTTGGTGCCAAAGAAAATGGTTTTATTGGTAGTGGTAGTGACAACGCCAACGATCAGTAGTAATAGTGGTAGGCGTGGTGAGGGGTGCTGTTGGTGGTAATGGTATAAGTACAGTGATAGTAATGGCAGTGGTGATAGTGGCACTGCTGATGATAGTGGTGAAAACGGTGGTAGTGGTGATGACAGTGATACCAGTGGTTGTGGTAGTCGTGGTAGTGACACGAATGGTGATGACATACGTAATAATCTAAGTGGTGATGGGAGTGGTACTGGTAGTGGTCATGGTCGTGCTGGTGATGGTAGTTGTGGTGGTGGTGGTGGTGGTGGTGGTGAGGGCATCGTCCGCTGGGCAAACTTTTGTGACGGTTGACTCAGTGACGCTGCTCAGCCGAGGTCACTGCCCTACCCTACCTACCCCGCCACCAACATCACCACCACTACCATTCCTTACCACTGCCCCCACTTACCACTGCCCTCACCACTATCATCACTATCTCCATCACCACCAATACTCTCTCTCCACCACCATCACCACCACTACCAATACTCTCTTTCCACCACCACCATCACCATCACCATTGTCCTCATCACTACCAAATATTCTTTCCACAACCACCATCACCACCACCACCATCCTCATCACCATCAATACTCTTCTTCCCTACCACCACCATCACCACTGCCACCACCACTACCACCACCACCACCACCTAAACCCTGCCAAAAAACCACTACTACAACCATCAAAACTGCCTCCACATACCACAACCACCACAACCACTTACACCCTGCCAAACTCCACATTTCAAAAGGCCTCTCTAATTCAAAAATAAAAATAAAATAAAAATAAAAAAAATAAAATCAGGTTCGACAAGGCCGCCATTACGAAAGGTCAAGCGAGGCCCCCAACTATATTGGGAGAGAGAGAGAGAGAGAGAGAGAGAGAATTTTTATTTATTCTCTTCGAATCCTGTTCATTAATCACTGTCTTTCTGCCATCCTATCTCACAATTCCTGTATTTGGGGAGAGAGAGAGAGAGAGAGAAACAGCAGCCTAAGGACCAGGAACAAAAAGAACACCACTATCTCATACAAGTGGCCTTTTGTCGGACATTGAACGGCTGTACTGACATTGGTTATAAACTCGATTACGGATCTCAGCGAGTGTAATTTTAACTAGGGGGCAGGTCAGTGTACGCCTCCCGTGTGAGGGGATTTTCTTTATCAGTACCATATCACTGAATTAATAATAATAATAATAGTAATAAATACTAATTATATTATTATTATTATTATTATTATTATTATTATATTATTTCTGAGTTTTATGACATGTTTGTGGGTTTTCATGAAGATAGATAGACTGTTTAAGCGAAATTAAAAACCCCAGAATTTTCTCTGCCCTATACTGTGCTCGACCTTGCGTACTACCGGACAGCAGTCCAGTCCTCTACCACTTGAACACTTCCTCCCCTTAGCTGAATAACAGCATCAAGTAGAAGCAAGAATAAATGCAAAATAAGGACATTGTACTAAAGTGCTAAATGAAGACTATAATAACTCATGGCGAAGTGTTGGAGGGATGCCTTCACGTGGTAACACCGGTATAGCCAAGCGGCTCCTCTGCCTTACACAAACCGACCCTCAGCTCCCTCACTACCCTCTAAAGGAGGACGGTGGACAGGCGTAAATGGGCAGCTTCTGCCTGCCGTCCATCGGGTTCACGTCAGAGATGAACCTGGGGCTGCTATTACTACTCCTACTACTAAAACTAATACTAAAAAAAAATAATAAAATAGTCTGGCGGTAACAAGAAGAAAATAAGAAGACGTTGCGACATAAAAAAAAATTCGTCTCTCTACTAAAACGGCGAAGGTCTATATAAAAATTCGTGACTCTTATCACTAGCCTCTCGTCGATTTTCGTACCTCGTTTTCAGCTTGTAAATCTGCTGTCCTGTAATGCCTTGTAATTTTCTATTCCCTTCAATTATACTGTCTTTTTTCTGCAGCATCCTTACATATCTCACGTCAATCTTTCTGCCCAGCGTGCCTCTCCCTTCACTCATACCTCTCTCTCTCTCTCTCTCTCTCTCTCTCCCCACGACTTTTGCACTCGTTCATCTTCTTCGCTCTTTCCTCCCAACCTTTCCTCCCGTCATACATTTCTCCTCTTCCGTACCCCTCTCTCTCTTTTCCTTTCTTTCTTTCCGCATTATCTCTCTTTTTCATCTCTCTCACACCTTCCTTATCGCCTCTTCCTTCTCACCTTCTCTTCATTGTCTCATCTCTCAAACTTTTCTCACTTCTGCACCCCCTTTAAATTTTCCTGCTCCCTTTCTTCTCAAGCCCTCCTCCTCTCTCTCTCTCTCTCTCTCTCTCTCTCTCTCTCTCTGACCGGCTGTAGGCTGTATTCAATTTATGAGTGCGGGGGGGTAAAGCGGACTGATGAAGGCTGGAAATATACAAGTCTATAATTAAGGCTTCTCTTTGGCCTTCTGAGGGGAGGGGAGGGGAAAGGAGAGGGGAGGGGAGGGGAGGGGAGGGGGAAGGAGAGGGAAGGGGAGGCGAGGGGAAAGGAGAGGGAAGGAGAAGCGAGGGGAAAGGAGAGGGAAGGAGAAGCGAGGGGAAAGGAGAGAGAACGGAAGGGGGGGGGGAGACGAATGAGGAGGAGAAGGGAGGAAGGGAGAAGAGGAGAGGACAAAAGAGACATAACAGAGAAATGGTAAGGGAAGAGAAGAGTTAAAAACAGAAGAGTGGAAAATGGAAAGAAGACCGGGTGAGGAGGGCGGTGTGGAGGAGAGGGGAGAAGTGATGAACGGAAAATGAGGGGAATAGAGGGGAGGGGCGAGAGGGGATACCAGTCGGGAGAGAAGAAGAGAAAGAAGTGAGTGAAGTGAGGACGGTCGAGAGGAGCACAGAGAAGAGGGAAGATGAGAAACAGATGAGAGACAAGGAAAAGAGAGTGAAGAGAGTAAAAAGATGAAACAGGAACAGACCTACTGATACTTTCTATGCTGTTTGGAAGCGGAGGAATGGAAGGGGAGGAGAGAAAAGGAAGGGAAACGGAGAAAGCCGACGAAAGAACAGAGGAAGTGATAAGGAGAGGATACAAAAGAATGAAATGGAAGAAACTAGAATAATGGGCATGGTATTGTTAGAAGATGTGAAGGAGGGCGAGGGAAAGGAATGACAGTGAAAGGGTGAGAAGAAGTGGGGAGAGAAGAGAGGAAAGGAGGAAGAAGAAACAAGACACTGAAGGGTGGAGAAGAATATGGAGTGAAGAATAAATGGAAAAGAATATAGAATGAAGAATAAAATGAAATATAAAAGGACAGATAAATAGACAGATAGATAGACAATGAGATAAACAGACAGACAGACTGAAAGAGACAGATAGATAGAGAACATTTTTTTCATTTTTTTCTTAACCAGTTTTCTCATTACTTTGAGACTCTGTGTGTGTGTGTGTGTGTGTGTGTGTGTGTGTGTGTGTGTGTGTGTGTGTGTGTGTGTGTGTGTGTGTGTGTGTGTGTGTGTGTGTGTGTGTGTGTGTGTGTGTGTGTGTGTGTGTGTGTGTGTGAAAAACCTGACGACCGTACCCAAGGCCCAGACAAGGAGAATGACCTGGTTTGAACTTACATGTACAGACACTATCATTTCTCAACTCCTGGGAAAAACAGAGACCGCACACACACACACACACACACACACACACACACACACACACACACACACACACACACACACACACACACACACGTAATCACGCATTAAACCAGGAACAAACAGGCACACAAATAAATATATCCAAACGTACAATTTTATCCCTTCGTTTGTCAGGTGGGATGTTTTGGCACCCCAATTTTTTTAAAAGCTCATATTTCCTAGCCGGAAATTCGAATATTTCTCTCCGTTTCAGTACTCTCCTGATTCAGTGAGGGGAGGGGGCATGTGGATTGGTTTAGTCCTGCCTCTGCTGTAGTGAGGGAGAGGGGCACTCCCCCCCCCCCGGATGTCCAGTCACCCCATCAAACTAACCAATTAGATCATATTGTGATACAGATTGGTTTTTTATCTTATTTTTTGCATATTGTTTATCATTATACTGATTTTAAAAATCACAAAATGTATTTTCCTGTGCGAGTTTACCTGACAAATGAGATATGAGTCCACTTGTTATTTTTTTACTGATATTATAATTAACTGTATTCTATTATCATAAATTAATAAACACCACACGTAAGGCATTCAATCTTTTCATTAGTGATTGCAGAGATATGCTGAAGCAGCAGTATGAATATATTTTACATGTTAGTAACACTACATATATTTTTGTATTGGGGTATTGTAACACCCCACCGGACTAACCACGTTTGAATACCTTACAGGACTAACGAAGGGTTAACATACGTGAAAGAGAGAGAGAGAGAGAGAGAGAGAGAGAGAGAGAGAGAGAGAGAGAGAGAGTTACACAATCACCGAACCCTGTGACCGGCAGACAATGCACCATTAAAAAAAAAAAAAAAAAAAAAAAAAAAAAAAAAAAAAAAAAAAATACTAACACCCCCCCTTGAAGCACCAGCCCTGCCTCTGTAAGTGGAAGGCGCCAATCTAACCACGCCGCCACCCCAAATAAAACCACGGAATGATCGAGGTCACTGGCTGGCGATTCCAGACGGTCAGTAATTCTTAAAGGGTAGATGTGCCTCTGAGCGTGATGACAAAAAGGCTGAGTATAAAAAAGATGGTAACACTGCCAAGTTCGCGACTAGGTACTGAAGGGGGTGCGGTGGGGGGCGAAGGCTGAGATAGTACGGAGGTGGGGTGGGGGGCCAAGGTTGAAACAGTACAGAGGTGGGGTGGGAGGCGAAGGTTGAGACAGAAGGGAGGTGGGATGAGGGGGGGGGGGCGAAGGTTTAGCCACGAGGGGATGTGAGGGAGTATATACCAGTCATGTGGTGGTTGCGGTTGCATTTTTATGAAAATAGTAGCTACGGGAAAATTCCCTACTACAAGACCAGTTTAGTAGTAGGTATTATGATGGTTATTAGGACCACAACAACCTTTTTTTGACCATTATTATAGATAAAATGCTGCAAGCTTCAAAGGTGTAATGAACATACCTTGATATGGCTGAACATAATGCGACTACAGCAAAAAATACGAAAATATAATCCTCCGCGAAAGATAAAATGTCCGGAGGCAGTGAGGCCCAGAAAGTTTCCAGAGGTGGGGGTGGCAGGGAAGTCAAGTCCTCCCTGGCTCCCCTTAACTGCAGGCGTGAGCAGAGCAGACACTTGTAATTAGTAAGATAACACAACGCCCTGCACAACACCATAACACTGAGCATAACATGTAATTCGATAAGGCCACAAAAACGTAACCACCACCACCACCATTATCCAGAAGTATAACGCAGAATAAGAAAATTAACAACATCCACTGGACCACCATAACACTATGAAATATAATTATAACTAAATAACGTTATTACAGAACATCCTATAACCCAATACCGTACAATTATCAGTCAGTAACACTGCCAAAAGAGGACTAGGCAACATACAACAACACCACACCATACTTCTTTCACTGATCATTCTCATCGAGGCCATCCCTTACAAGATGCAGCATCAGACAGTACACACATAGACTTTTAGCTATTCTTCACTATAGTATTGTTACCTCCAGACGTTTAATTCTACTTACGATGGACCACTCATACTAAAAGAGAATCCAATCAATCTAACTTTAAGGCGAAAAACAAAGAGAAAAGAAAACGTCTAGATACAGAAAGATTATATAAAAAAAAAAAGACCAATACAATTCAAACGTACACTCCCGGCCCCTAATTCCTTAAGCCCTTCAGAACAATGCCATCTTTCTTTCTTTCTTTTTTTTTATTTGTGCTTGCTACTGCTAGGCCATTTTATTCAGCTTCAAAAAGCCTCTTACTTGTATAGGGAGTAAAGAATGCTATATCTAACACCTCCAGTTCAGAAAGTCTCTCCTCAGCTGCATGATGTTGTCTGTAGTCAGCAAAATATACAAGACTTCATCGCAGTGAAGTTTACGTTTTCCGGGTTTCGCTTTAATGAAGAGTCCAACATATCCAATTACAGTGGATTAGCAACATCTCATCACCTTCTGACACGGATTCTTTTAAGACAGTGAATATATATAAACACATCGACAATCAATCAGCATAATTATATAACAAATAAGAAATAAAACAATATCTTTCTATAACATTCCTATATCACCAGTGTCCGACTCCACCCATTTCCTATACGCCATGAACCAGAGGAAAAGGTGGGTGGAGAAGAGTACTTTATGTTCCTTCCATTAGTGTGCTTTTTCATCTACCATGTCTATCTAATCAGTTATATTCGGTGCTCTACGAAACGTCCCACGCCACCCGCTTTCTATAGGCTGAACCGGAGGGAGAGGAGGGTAGGGAGAGAGCATTATATTCTCCTGCGTCTAATGTTCTTTTTCTCCTTTACATCATACCTGTCTGATCAGTAATATTCGGTACTCTAAGAATCACCTGAGTCAATCTAACTCTTATATGGAGGAAGAGGTGGATACGTATGTATGTATGTACTGTAGAGGCAGGTTTACATACACATAACAAAGCCAGAACTGCTCTACTCTTCACGTTCATGCCTTGTTTAAGAGTCCTGTAAACGACTGATCCGTAGGGTCGAAGAACACCATTCTGTGCCGCTAGAGAGACGACAAATCTCCGAAAATGCTTAACAACCGAGTGTTATTACGGAAGGCTTTTGGAGCGTAGGGCGAGATGCGCAAGTGGAATTTTGTGTGTACGTGTAGCTGTAAGAAATATGTTTATGTAACTTTAGGAACACTGACCGCGTGTGAACATGTGGAAATACTTAATTATATATACCCCGGTGTAGGCTCGAACTCAGGTCAGGGTAAACAGCAGACGCACACGCTACCAACATGACCACCAGAGGCTCGAGATGAGAGAGGGTTATATATTTACCTCCGTGTCCTGCTGTCGTGGTGTCTGACGTACGGTTAACTCACTGAACCACAGGACGTATTTTTCTTTTATTCATCTCCTGACGATTTTATTCAGCTTACATTTTTAAACTCTGAGGGGTTGGATATAGAAATAATAAACCCCTTCAATATCAAACGCTTCCTAAATTAAGTATATTCGCCCAGTAGCAGCAAGAATAAATTTAAAAGGACGCCACTCGGATTGACGGGTTTAAAGTACTCATTATTTAAAGGGCCGACCACCTGGGAGGCAAGGCAGGTGTGGCGGCCCTAGTATCTTGAAATATAAATTGATTTTTTTTTAATAATGTCTCCCCCCGTAGGCACAGGGTATTAATAATTCATCGCTTGTTTTCTTCTTTAAATTTCCTTCGCTGTATTTCTGCTGTCTTCTTTACTTTTCTTCATCCTTTAAATTATTTATAGATAATTAACTTCTCTATCACGATAATGCATTATTTTTTATTAATGCCTTTTACGGAGGCCTGGGATAGTAATATTTTTCGCTTTCAACCTGCTTCTCTCTCTCTCTCTCTCTCTCTCTCAATTATTAATGTCTCCTCTTTCGATTTCTTTTTTACGACTTCTATATTTTTTTCCCTTCCATTAACTAACTATTTATGAAAAGTTTTATCGCGCACCACACTTATACGGTTATTTATTGATGTCTCCCCCGCAGAACCAGGATGTCAATAATTCTTCCACCGTTTTCTTTCTTATGACTGCATCCCTTGCTTTCATTTTGAACTCTTTTATGAACATATTACTCTTCACAAAAATACATGGCTTTTAGTACCATGATAACTTTTAAAATCTATTCTCTCTCTCTCTCTCCAGACGATTACATTCAGCATATTTTGATGAATG
>NC_137051.1:3900000-4152500 GCF_032717465.1 Coenobita brevimanus
AAATGGATGAGTGTAATTGGGTGGGATGGTGGTAGGCAGTGGTGTAGGCCACTGCAAATACACCTTGTGAAGGGGGGTACTAGGAGTGGGCAGAGTGAACATTTCTCATCAAGGAAACTGATGTGGGGGGGACAAAAACGGAGGGGGGTGGGCAGAGAGGAGTGGGCAGGACTGGCTACCTTGAGAAGATGAACATTGTATGTGATGTGGATGTTCATCAGTGCAATAAACTTTTTCTCCTAATAATAAAAGAAAAAAGTAAGTACACACCTCTCACAGTGAATAGGTCACTGGGTTGGGAACTGTGTGGTCCGGGATTTGAACAGTATGTAGACCTGAAGTCGATATAATATGTTCACTGTTCTCCCATACGGCCCAATGTACACTTCATTAAAACAACACAAGATCTGACCGTGAAAACCCATGCTTAACAAAACAGATACTGTTATCTGTGTTCATCTCTCTGTTGGTGAACTGTAGGTCGACTAGCCCACTGGATCTCCGAAACGCGTTTTCTAATATATGTCTAAGGTCGTGTGTGTGTGTACGGGTCTCTGTTTTTTTCATGAGTTCCAAAATGATAGTGTCAGTATATATGGGTTCAAACCAGGTCATTCTCCTTGTCTGGGCGTTGGGTACGGTGAAGTCAGGTTTTCACACACACACACACACACACACACACACACACACACGCTGTCAATAAATACAACCCATCCATACGAACAATAGGAAAACCAGAAAAAACGCATCTTACAGGTGTGACTCTTAATAAACCCACCTGTGAGGGGTCAATCAGGCGGTGTCCCCAGTGTACCATTACCTGCATCGCCTTAATTCCCCCGCCACGATGCCACTCACCTGAACTATCATTTGTGCCCATTGCCTCTAACCCCACCCTCCGCCATTACCCAATTACTACCCAATTACTCCTTCAGCCTGGATAATGACCGCGCTTTCTTTCCTCCTTCCCGGAATTATAATATTGTGTTGTCTTCCCTTCCACTTCACCTGCCTCTTATAGTACCATTAGTGGCTGTGTAATTCCCCCACCGACGACTTATATTAGGCCCTAAACTTTTACACTTTGCTTTTGTCTTACCCACTTAAATACAATGACGTCTGTTTTAGCTTATTTTTCCCATTACGAGACGATTTTGATCACTTTTTCAGGCTTCCGATTACCCTTTTCAATGCGCTGACTCTCTCTCTCTCTCTCTCTCTCTCTCTCTCTCTCTCTCTCTCTCTCTCTCTCTCTCTCTCTCTCCCTCTCGTTTATTCTTCTTATAACCAGGTGATTTTATTTTTTAATGTTTCCGACTCTGAACACAAACTACAAAGTCAATTCCTGAGGCCTAGAAGTCCTCCTACGTGTTAGCATCTTTACACGTCACCACTTGGACACTAATACCCACTGTCCATACCGAATACATTATAAGGCTGTCTAATTTACAAGCAGAGATTTTTTGTCTTTTAACTGGGAGGGTTAGATAAATCCTTCACTAATTTGTTTACTAAGAGACAATATCCCTAAGCTGCATAAAAACGAAAACTAGGTACCCAGCATGAGAGAGAGAGAGAGAGAGAGAGAGAGAGAGAGAGAGAGAGAGCAGCTAGACAGGTGCTGTTTTTGTGGCCACACCCAGGGGAGAGGGGATGTGGAGGAGGCGAAGGAAAAAAAATATGGAAGAAAAGAAGGAAAAGAAGCATGATGGAGGAACGGGAGGGTGAAGGAAGCCGAGAGGGAGGGAAAGGGGAAGGGAGAAGCATGGAGGGAGGAAAGGAGGAGGAAGACGGGAGGGAGGGAAGAAGGAAGGAAGGAGGGGGGAGAAAGAAGGAGGGAGGGCAGGAGGAAGAAGCACGGAGGAAGAGAAAGGGAGAAAAAAAAAATGGACAAAAGAAGAGGGGAAATGAATGGGTAGAGAAGAGGTAGGAAGGAGGAGAAAAGGTAAGAAGGGAGAAAAATAGAGAGAAGAAGAAACATAGGGAGGAGTAAAGGTAAGACAAAGACAGAGTATGGAAGGAGAGGGAGCAGGGTGGAGGAAGAAGAAAAATATGAAGGGAGCGGAAAGAGGAAAACAGGGTGGGAGGGAAAATATGTTGGGGGAGACGAAAATATATGATCACAAGACGGGGATATAAATTCAGGAGACCAACACGAGGCGCAGAACTGGTGGGGAGGCGAGAGGGGAGATAACAGGGGAGGGGAGAGAACGATGATAAAGGGGGTACGAAAGAGAAGAGACGAAGTATGGTAGGGACGAGAAACATGGGGATCGCAGGGTAGAGATGAGACAAGATAGGGACGTAGTAGTAGTAGTAGTAGTAGTAGTAGTAGTAGTTGCAGTAATAGCAGTAGTAGTAGTAGTAGTTGCAGTAATAGCAGTAGTAGTAGTAGTAGTAGTAGTAGCAGTAGTAGTAGTAGCAGTAGTAGCAGTAGTAGTAGTAGTAGTAGTAGTAGTAGTAGTAGTAGTAGTAGTAGTAGTAGTAGTAGTAGTAGTTGTTGTTGTTGTTGTTGTTGTTGTTGTTGCGTTCCCCTCCACCACCTGATCGGGAAATAAGGCAGGGAGGAGAAAAGAAGAGAAAAAATAGGGGAGGTGAACGGTAGGGAAGTAAGGAAGGCAGAAGGGAGGTTAGGTAGGGAGGAGAATGGGTAGAAAGAATGGAGGTGAAAAGGGGAGAGGAACGAGGATGAAAAAGTGGGAATCTCTAAGTTAGATTTATCTCCTGTCATGGCATCCACTCCCCTCTCCTCCCTCCCTCTATCCTCTTCCCCTCCCCCTTTCCTTCCCTTATCACTTTTCTATCCTGCTTCCTCTCTCGCTGTCTTTCCTGTTCTGATTCCTCTCTCACTCCACTCTTACTTTACTGATTTCCTCTCACCTTTATTCCATCCCTCCTTCCGTCTCTTTCTTTCCTCCTTCGCTTCCCTATTCCATGCTACATCCCATGCCCCTTTCATCTCTCTCTCTCTCTCTCACCTCGTCCTTCCCTCTCTTCTCCCTTCTCCCCTGATTCCCTCAACCCACAATCCGTTTTCATCTTCCTTCTCCCTCCACTGCTCTTCTCCCTTCCCAGTCCTTTCAAACTCCCTGCTCCTCCCTAACTGCTCCATCCCCTTCTTCTTCCTCCCCCTTTCCCTCCAACCCCATCTCTCTTTCTTACTCCTCTAACTCCCTTCCCTCCCCTTCCCCTATCCCTTTTCTGTTCCTTCTTCCCCCTTTCCTCCCATCCTCTTTTCACCCTCCTCCCTTCTCCCTACCCCATCCCTCCTCTCTTATCCTTCCCCCTTACTACCTTCTCTTCTCCGTCCCTCTCACCTTCCCTCTCCTCCCTCCCCATTCCCTCCCCTCTCCTCCCTCCTCTCCCCTCTTATCCCTCCCTCTCACTTCCCCTCTCCTCCCCTCCCCTCCCCTCCTTCCCCTTCATTCCTGCTTACCATATTGAGGGCGTCCTTCCATCAACTTCCCAATCCTACCTGCCTGTCTTAAACCCTTCTTCCCTCCCTTTGTTCTCTCTCTCTCTCTCTCTCTCTCTCTCTCTCTCTCTCTCTCTCTCTCTCCCTCTCTTTCACACACACACACATTTTCTATTTGAATTCTAAAATCTTATATCTTTCTCCTCTGCTTCCTCTCTCTCTCTCTCTCTCTCTCTCTCTCTCTCTCTCTCTCTCTCTCTCTCTCTCTCCACTTTTCCCCATCTTTTTTTTTTCCTCCTTTTTTAACCTCAGTCACCGAGGATGGAAGAGATCAAGCATTCACCCATGTCTGTCTGTCTGTCACTGAGATTTATTCTCGTTGCATAGATTTTGCAACACTGTTTCCTTTGCTATTTATTTCGCGTATTATACAGTACTTTATTATTTCTTTTCTTTTTTTAATAATTTCTTTAATAATATACTACACGATAATAAGGCGAAATACGCAAAATGAATCACAATGGGAGAGGCGTTACGAGATCTCCAGTCACAGAATATACGACTGTCTGTCATGCTGTCTGTCTGCCTATCGGATGACGGGAACATTAATGCGATAACCGTGATGAAAAAATGCCGGGAAGATCCTACCAACGCAAGTATGTAGCAATCGTTAGCAGGAATAAAGTATGATTTTTTTTAAATTATTCTTAGCTAAAACATTAACCCTTTCACACCCAGGGGCCTCTCTTAACCCCTTCTGTCTGATTACGTATTTTATTATTTTATTCTTGCTCTTTCAGACGATTTTATTTACCCTCTAGATTTTTCAAAATGGAGTGGTTAAATACAGCCTTCATTTACTCCTTCATTAATAGAGGCGCTTTTTAAGTTTATAAAATCGTCTAGAGGAAGGTAGAAGAATGAGTAACTGGACTGAAAAGGTTAAGGTTACAAAAAAAAAAAAATCACCTGGCGTTGGAAAAATAAATAAATAAAACAAAAAGTACCTCCTCGTGCTGAATGGGTTAACGGAGACTGTTTCTAATCTCTTCGCCTCACGGGGGGTCTTTACGCTGAAGAAAATCGTCCGGTACTACTCAGCATAATATGGAAAAGACGGCTTCGTTGTGGTGGTATTAATCGTGATGGTGTTTAATATTTCAGATGTCCTACACAGTACTTTGTTCACTTATGCTATATTTCTTTCACCTAAACCTTGCCCAGATTTTTGTCTTTTTGCAACTTATTTCATGCGGGCCAGTGGCAGGAAATGATAATAGTACGGCTCTGCATTCCTTCCATAACACTTCTTCGTGACTAGCATCAAATTTTGGTGTTAATCTAGTGTTACAGATCGGAATTCAAGATTAAGAGATTGAAATTTTAGGCCACGTTAAAGTAAAAAGGGTAGAGGCGTAAAACTGCCATCTCTCCACCTTGAATGCTGTGCTGTGACACGAGATTAGCACGGAATATGATGCTAACCACGAAGAAGTGCTATGGAAAGGATGTAGAGCCGTAGCAGTGTTTTATTTTGACCGTGAGTTACGGGATCCAGACTACAGGAGACGGGCCATCGTAAGCTTCTTGACCGATCCCCGTCAAACACCCTGAAGGAGTTATTCTTGCTACTAAATGACTATTCTATTCACCTTAAAAATACCTACCTATCTACCTGTCTACCTATCTACCTGCCTACCTACCTAATTAACTAACTTACTATCCTGATGGCTAACCGTAAAGGGATTAACGAAGGTTGCATGTAACTCCTCCAGGAAATCAAAAAATAACCAAAAAACGGAAAAAAATCGTATGGAGATAATAATATTAGTTGCAACCCCAGGCTCATATGAAAGCGAACCCTGTGGACTGCAGGAAGTTGCTCTCCTCCTGCAGTCCACCATCCTGACTGAAAGGGATAAAAGTTTCTCTCTCTCTCTCTCTCTCTCTCTCTCTCTCTCTCTCTCTCTAATAACCAGTTCTGACAGTCAACCATTTCCTAGTACTGTCTTCTTTCTCATCCCTCTTCCTTTACCCCCGCACTCTGAAAGTCCATTCTCTCTCTCTCTCTCTCTCTCTCTCTCTCTCTCTCTCTCCACTTAGCTTTATCTTTCCCTTAACTATCTTCACCACCATACCATAAACTCATACCGTCCCCTCCCTCCTTTGATTCTACTTCAGATTATTACCTCCTCTCTCTCTCTCTCTCTCTCTCTCTGGCGAACCCTTTCAAAGCACTCCCCTCCCCGTCTGCGTCTCCCTCTCTTTTCTTTCCCCACCCTTATAGAGACATAAAATTAAGAGAGAAATATATAAACTGTTTAACTGATTTCACACACGACAAATGGATCTTAATACTATTCAATACTAAGTCCTAAATCCTGTAGGATAAAAATAAAATATCTAACTACACAATGAATAACACTCAACTCGAGAATATTATGCAAGAAAAAAATATAAGGGTAATAAAAACTAACGATTTAAAACCAAGCCAACTGCGAACATGGGCAGTAAAGAGAAAACAAATTAATATGATTCACAGGTAGGGCATTTGAATTTAGTAAAGAATATATCATCATCGACTTCCATTATTTTAGTGGACGTTTTCTCTACTGTTGCATGGTGGTCTCTTATTTCTTCTTTTTCTTTTTTTTTTCCTGCCGGTTTCGGGTGGTAGGGTGGTGAGGTAGGGGAAGTTTCCTTGCTTTGGTATTCTTGCATTATACTCAGAACAGATGTGCTGCAGTCTGCTTTCCTTTGCACTCCTTTGTACTCCCTCTCAAATCACAACCCCTCCCTCTTCTCTCCCTCCCCACTCCTCATCATCGCCTCCTATATTCTCAAAGTACTTCCCCTCCTCTACCTCTCCTCTTCCCCTCCCTCAACCTCTCCTCTTCCCCTCCCTTTTTCTCTCTCCCCTCTCTCAGACCACAACCTTCTCCCTCTTTCTCTCCCCATTCTCCTACGCCATACTCCCTCCCCCTCCTGTTTCACTCTCACACCATATACAGTATCTCTCCCTCCTTTTCCTCTCTCAAACCACATCTCTCTCTTTTTTTCAACGCTATCCCTTTCTCTCTTCCTTCCCACTCACGCAAACACTCCCCTCCCTCTCCTCTTTCTCTCCCAACTATCTTTTCTTCCTTCTCCTCTTTCGCTCTCCACCCTGTTCCTCCGTTTCTCCTCTTTTCTTCCCCATCCTCTACCTCTCCCTGTCATCCCCCCCCCCTCTCTCTCTCTCTCTGCACACTCCTCCTCCCCTCTAAGATTCCCCCTCCCCCCTGCCTCATTCAGCCCTCCTTCTCCGTCTTTCCTTTTCTATTTTTTGCTTCTTTTTTTTTTTTGGGGGGGGAGGGAATTCCCCGGGCGGCTAAGTTATCATGGGTACAAAGTGTGTGCAAAGCAGAAGGCGCCCATGTACACAAGCGTACACACAGCCTACACGTAGGGAGCCTAAACACGCACATGCACCACAAACACATACACGGCCTAAAAACACACATACACCACAAACAAATACACAACCTAAACACGCACACACACCAAACACACGTGCAGTCATGTACATTTCCTAGACACGCACACACATATACACACAGCTTACATGAACACGGCTTAGGTACGTTCGTACACCACACACATTCACAAAGCCTCCACGCACACGGCCTAAAAACGCACATATACCGCACATGCACACACAGCTTCCATGGACATGAAACAGACACGCACAGGTATCACATGGATGAATAGTTTCAACATACGAGGACACACACAGTTCCTCTTACATGACACACACACACACACACACACACACACACACACACACACACACACACACGTAAGTATTGCAGCGGCCTGTTCTATACACGCTGAGGCCACTTTTTACGGGTCCTTAAGACAAGTGATCGAGAGGGCCGAGGAAAACCACTTTGTCAATGAAGAAGTGACTTGCCGCCAACCAGGTCTTCACTTACAGGTATAGGCGTGCAAGGGTGCTGAGAGTGTGAAGGAAGACCGCTTGTGGAAATATATTAGAGTGGCTGTGCTAGTGATTGAAAGACTATCAGACATGTTAAAAGAGCATATACCTCATTCACTCAGGCTTGGAGAAGAGTTTAGACCTATGGCAGCTTATTTTCCGTAGCTCTAAGGCAAAATGAGACAATACTGCGGCTCTACATCCTTTCCACAGTACTTCTTCGTGACTAGCAACATATTCTAGTGTTAATCTATTGGTACAGCTCGGAAATCATGATAGAAAGATGGCAATGTTGGGCCCGATTAGAGAGATTAGAGTATAGGAAGGGTAAAAACGTGAAACATAATTTATGAGAGTATCTACACCCTCTTGACATTTTCAACACGGAAACGTATTCTGAACTTCATTTTGGTTTTTACCAACACTCAATTTTATTCGGCCAATGAGAGATCCCTTAAGGCAGTGGTGTCAAACTCAATCCTTGCCAATGGCCACACTTCAGCTCTGTTGACCGTCTGCGGGCCAAGTCTGCCTAACGTAATCGAAATTAGCGTAGGTATATAAAAGGAGTACATAGTGGAGTGAGATATATATTATTAGAGCATGGGTTTTGTGTTGAAAAGCGCAGTTAATTTATTACATGTAATTTTGTGACAGACTATCAACACCCCTTATCAATTTCAGCTGGTGACTACTCTCTCTGACAACTTTTATTCCCATTCACTATAAGCTACAATAACCACTGACCTCAAATAAATGTAGAAACAATAGAATAATACCAATTAAGCAAGCATCAACTCACCCAAAGTTGTGGCACACGCCTCCCCGCGAGCCCAAACCAGCGTGTTTACGTTTTGTACTTCGTCCGAATTTATCAAAATAGGAAATACTGTTTCCATATTTCCATCAGATTAGTTGACTATACTTGCACACTGTACTACACATTATTAAAGTACATGAAAATTTTAAACTTGCAATATAAGATTGGAAACTTGTTGAATGAAGATAATACCGGTAAAAATACAGCAAAGCCGCATTCTATTCAAACATTCAGGAAGTTTGGTACGCCTTCTAACCCTTGCAGTAGCTCTGGCTTCTGCTTTAAGTTAATGATATTTAAACAAAAGTTTCGTGACATTTGTTCACCAATATATTATTTAAATGGTAGTTTTATCAATCAAATTATCAATAAATATTTCATAACAGTACTGTAATATTTGTTCACTTGATCACATAACAAATTTTATGGGATTTTCGATTTGTTATTTTTCACATTTTTTTTAAAGTCATCGCGGGCCACTCATTTCCTCTTCGAGGGTCACACTGGGCCCGCGGGCCACCAGTTTGACACCTCTGCCTTAAGGAAAAGCGCCAAGAGTCCGCTTCCAGGTGGGACTGGATCGTATTAACTACATTTAAACAGATAAAATTAAACACGAAAAAGCAGTCATACAAATTCAAACAGAATTTTTTGAACTCTCTCTCTCTCTCTCTCTCTCTCTCACACACACACACACACACACTCCAACATACAATTACATTAGCAACGCCGAAACACTTAACATCCCAAGGAAAACCCAGAACGCTGAAGAGGATACAGGCGTGGAAGACACAGCATAACACAGCAATAAAACAGAGCTGTATCTAATGTATGCACCCAAATTATACACTCCTATGATATCAAAGAGTATAATAGAGGTGTATGTTATGTATGCGGGAAATTATGTACTGATATTACTCCGAACAAGAGAGTGGTATGTAAAATATGAGACGAGATTATGCATTCCAGTTTCATTAATATGATGTGTATAATGTGTAAGGCAAGATTATTCATCCTTATTATATCCTGTATAAAATAAGGATGTATGTAATGTGTGTGCCTGAGATCATACACTCCTATTATATCCAAAAACCAATAGCTGAATGTAACGGATGAGAGTAGATTATACACTTCTATCAAATCCAACATTAAAAAAGAGTTATATATTGTATGAGGGGAAATTATTCACCTCTACCATATATAATAAGAATACACAGTTAAATTTAACATATAATGCGAGATTCTGCATGACTGTTACATGGAAGAGGGCGTGAGTGTGGTGGTGGTGGTGGCAGTAGGGAGAATTAGGATTAGGGTGTGGGTCAGGGCGAGTCGCGTTCCGGGAAGGGTCACACACAACAGGAAATGGTGTCAGGTTATAGTTATGGTGGTGTCCACATCGTAAAGCATGATAACCAGTAGAATATATGTGAAAACACGCACACACACACACACGCACACACACACACACGCACACACACACACACACACACACACACACACACACACATTACAAAACCAAAATCACTACAACTGGAAAACCGAGACGACCTGCTGTGTGCTCCATCAACATTAACAAACACAAAGGTGTATGTAGCACATTAACCCTTAACTGTCTAGGGAGACGAAAAAGCCACGTTTGGGTAATTTTTCTAATATATTTCCGGAGGTATCCCAATACTTGGGCCTATGAGCTTTGCTATTACAAGACGGTAGGTCAACGGCACTGCACAAGGCACAATCCCCAGTAAACCTCATGTATACTCGTAGTACATAATATGCGGGTTGTAAGGAGTTAATGCCCAACATCTTAAACTGCAACAATGATGTACCGGTACCTAATAATCCACTAATGAAGCAGAATCAGTACCAGTATATCGAGAATATATATATATATATATATATATATATATATATATATATATATATATATATATATATATATATATATATATATATATATATATATTAGTCAGTTCCTTGTTCCAATATTACCATTCTTGCACACTCATGTCTCCCAGAAGGCCGCACTGGAGCTCCTCAAGATGTCAAAGACCTTATCCACGCAGGCTTTTGGGGGGAAGGCTGGAGAAAACAGTGCTGCTCCTCTCAGCATCTCTAGGTTACCCACACCACGCCCCACTCGCCACCTGGCCTTACCCCCTTCAGTCCAATAACATATTTTATATTTCTATCGTCAAACACCAGTATCTCGTACGGGGAGACCACAAACGAATCCCCTCCATGCCACCCTGCCCTCAGCCAACAGGATACTCTCTTTCCAACTCACATCCCCTCTCTCACATACTTCTCCGCCCATCCGTCTATCCCATCCTCGTGCTATCTTCAGGCGATTTTACCCAGAAAGGATCAGTGCTTGTGAAGAGGTTTACTGAGGATACATCAAACTTCTCCGGTTCGAAGAATCTCCGTAATTGAATAAAATCGTCTGGAGATGGCAAGAATAAAAAAAAAAAAAAAGCAGAAGACATCTCAAAATATATCCTTCCCCACCTCAGTCTTTCAAAGCACATCCCTTCCTCTTCTCAACCCTTCAAAGCATACCCTCCTCCTTCTTTACCCTTCAAAGCACATCCTCCCCCCTTTCTTTACCCTTCAAAGTGCACCCCTGCTCACCTCTATGCACACCCCTTTCCCCTTCTTAACCCTTCAAAAAACAATCCCATCTTCCTCACTCCTACACAGCACGCACGAACATGCACGCAACACTGACACACACACACACACACACACACACACACACACACACACATACTTATACACACCTAATCTAGTATTTTATAAACTTTCCTGTCAACTCATTCTCTACCAGACGCCTCACTTACATTACACGAAATTGTCTGGCTAAAATAACAACTAATAAAAAAATATCTTCAGTCCGGTCACGTATTTCCTTAATATACAGTATTCTTGCTGCTTTCAGGGGCTTTTTACTTAACTTACGAGAGACTTAAAAGTAGGAGTTAGATATACACTTTATTCATCTCCTTTACTACTCGAGTTGAATAAAAACATTTGAACATATATATCTAGTAGCAAAGTGATTATAAAAAAAAAAAAAGAGTATTACGTCAGGAAAGGAGTTAAGTGACCTGTTTCCAAACTCTTTAGTACCGAAATTCTCTCCTACGCCGAATGAAATCGTGTGGCGGAAGAAAAAAATAAAAATAAAAGAAGTCCTAGCACTGAAATGGAAATGATATCCTCGAACGACAGAAAAAAGATGCAAAGGAGTTCTTGTTAGTGAAAGGGTTAATTAGTGTAGTGTGAATGGACGTACCCAAGTAGGCAGACAGGTAGAGTGGGTGGGGGAACGGACATGCCAGAGGTTAGTTATCCCGCTAATGTAAGCCCACACCACCACCAATGTCAATTCAGCTGTAATGACACTCTCTAATTACACCACCACTCACGATGGCCCTCCCTGACCTTCACCCCATCTACGCGCGCACACACACACACACACACACACACACACACACACACACACACACACACACACACACACACACACACACACACACACACACGTTTGTGAGTATGTAAACATATATATATATATATATATATATATATATATATATATATATATATATATATATATATATATATATATTACTTATTTCATACACAATAACGCACGTAGATATATACAAGCATGCATTGGTATGCATGCATAAAACTAAGATGTCAGGCAAAATCATGTTTTAATGCGGAAAAAAAAGAACCAATATTGGGGGCGTGAGTAAGAAGGTAAGAGAGTAAAGCAGGGAGGAAGAGAGAGTAGGAGTAAGAGAGGAGGATGGAGAGTAACATTAGGAAGGGAGGGAGAAAGGGAGAGGGAAAGAAGGGGAGAAGAGAGACGTAGGCGGGAGAGTAAAGATGGAGTGGAGGAGTCAGCGTGTGGGACGAGGGGAGCAAAAATGTGGGAGGGACCAGAACAGAATAAGGAAAAGATATTAGAAGAAAGTGAATTTAAGCACAAAGCGAAGAGGAGAAAAACATACATTAAAATCTGAAGGGATGGGACAAGAGAGAGGTAGAGGGGGTAGAGGAGGGAGAAAAATATTAAGATCTGATTGGAAAGGACGAGGGAAGCGGGACACAGGTGAAAACAAGAGCTACAGTACAAAAAATTAACATTGGTGAGAAAGAAAATGCCATGGAATGGGAGGTGACAGAAGTAGATAGGAGACAGAATGGAAATAATGCAATACAGACAAGTATACAAGGAGAGGTGGAGGACGAGAATGCGAGAGAAAGATAGACGATAAATGCAGGTGGGAGACAGAGTGACATTAAGAATAAAGAGAGAGATGAAAGAGAATGCGAGAGTAGGGAGTTGATAAAAGACATGAGACATTTTGGAATGAACGGAATATGAAGAAAAGAATAAAAGTAGAGAAGTGACGAAAGAGAACGCAAAAGGAGGGAGGTGTTGAGTATGTGGGACACAGAATGGAATAAAGAAAAATACAGAGAAAGAAGGGAAATGAAAGGACAGCTGAGGAGTACGAAGGAGATTAGAGAAAAACTGAAAGGAACAAGAGTGAAAAGAAAAGGGGAAACAAGGAAGAGGGAGGATTAAAAGAAAGGATAAAAATGATGATGGAAACAATGTCAATCAGATTTCCTGTCTCTTCTGTCTACACATGTCTCCCACCCTATCATTACATCTCTCTACCCTCTCCCGCCACACCACGCCGCCTTTCCTCATCTACTCTCCTATTTCCTCCCTCCATCTATATTTATTCTACCTATCAGTCTGCTTACCTACATCATACCAATCTACCTACCTTCCTACCTACTTATCACTCTGCCAAATTATCTGCCGGCTTGACAACCTACTTATATACTACTCTATTTACCTTCTTATCTACCTACCTACTTACCACTCCGCCAATTTACCTACCGTACTATCTTAAATACTTACCTACTTACCACTAAACCTACATGCATACCAACTCACCTGCCTAACACTCTACCTGCCTGCCTACCTGCCTATTTTTACCTGCATGCCTACTCACTCATAAATTATTTGGCTGCTAAACTCCCTGCCACTCCCAACACAAAGCATCCCCCAAAGGTGTCCAAAACAAACTCCCCAGTATTCCCCTCATCTCTCTCTCTCTCTCTCTCTCTCTCTCTCTCTCCCCCCTTCCTTCTATCTCTCTTCCTCCTCCAACTTCAACTTCTCCCCATTCCTCCTCCTCCTATCTTTCGCTACCCCCTCCCCTTCCCCCCTCCTCCTATCTTTATCACTCCCTCTCCCCACTCCTTCTCGCATATCTTTCCCACTACTCTCCTCTCTTCTCTTTTCACTCCTCCTCCTCCTCCACCTTCAACTAAGGTCCGTCGAGGTCACCAAGTCAAGTTTTGGGCGGTAAATCTTCTCGCATCCTCCCCCCCCTCCCCCTCCAAACACAAATAAATAAATACATAAATAAATAAAACTTTAGGAAATAAAAAACTGAACAACAAAAAATACATACGAGACAAGGATACTGACCTGATTACTACATGAAACGATAACTACAACAACTGATATAACTATTACTGTTTTACAGATCATCATCTTCTTCATCATTATCATCAATATACAGTACTGTAATAATAATAATAATAATAATAATAATAATTAGAATTAGAATTAGAATTAGAATTCTGCAATTGCTGAAGCAATATTCAAAGAACTCCACATTCCAGAAGGTGATATCACATTCCAGATTAGAATGACCAAAAAAATTCCACACTCGTACATCAGATATGGTATAGTCTTTGAAATATCATTGTAAACCTAATATTAAGGGACTTTTGGTATGATTCAAAATTTTTTATGGATTCTGACCTGTCACCTTGAGACCAAGGCCAAGGTCATTCATACTATGCAAATCATGTTCGCTCATGACCAACAACATTTCCACCGAGTTTGGTCAAAAATGGCCAAATACATTCCGATTTAGCACTCTCAGGCAAGAGGCGTCCATTTTGATTTTCCTCAATATTTCAGAAAGTATCTGTTGGAACTCAGTATCAATACCCAGTTGCACTAGTATCTGATGACGACTACATACTGAAACATTTGCAAGGCAATCGATTCAGTGGTTTTTGCTGCGCAGGAGAGCAAAAATTGAACAAATAAAATAGGAGGCGTTTGTGCTGGGGGGAAAAAAAAAATTGTGCCAAAAGAAGCCTGCAACCAAGATACATCACTCCTGAAAATTTCAAGTCCCCATCGAGGACATAAAAGTCTACACGAGCCCCCAGCAATGCTTCGCCCCACACATTCTCCACCAGGACACTTGAATTAATCAGGGTGTTTCTTACCTGGAAAGGGTCAGGAAATCCCACATGCAGCCATTCTGGAAGACAAATAATAAAAAGGAAAATAAATATAAATACTATATAATACACACACACACACACACACATTTATACTGCATATATATTCATCATCACCATCATCATCATCCGTATGCATCTATGCATGTACCGTATGTACAGTAAGTGTATATATATGTATGAACGTATCGAAGAGGTTGGTGCACCTCAACCTTCAATGAAGAGTAGCTCAACCATACTTTGCACATCCGAGCAGTCTCAAAATGAAATTTAAAAAAATTAAAATCCTGCCGTGACTAATTATTTTCTCTTAACGGAAAAGACAAGAGTAATTAAAAAAACGGAAACCCGCTTGGGGTAATTACTTTATCTAAACGGCACGAATTAACACTGATTACTTGTTATCTCTTAAAGGCAGTCGTGCTAAGTCTTCCCTTATCACCATCTCAAAAAGTAGTGGTGTTGGTGGTGAGGATGGAAGAGGTAATGCGTCGGGGGAAACTTGCTTTGGTAATGAGAGAGAGAGAGAGAGAGAGAGAGAGAGAGTAGATATATTACTGCCGTCAAGAGGCCTGCAAGAACCACAATGTATAAATCACAAAAGAACAAGATAAACATATTGTGAAATTACTGTACGGTCTGAATACATCTCATGCTGCTACTCCTTTTTCACACACACACACACACACACACACAAATAAATAAATAAAATAAACAATTCATTCAAGTGACCAAAATGTAACCGTATTCTTAATTATTCAAGAACAAAATAATAATGATTAATAATAATAATAATAATAATAAAAATAATAATAATAATAATAATGTGATAATAACATACTATGTATCAATAAGTCTACCTATTTACAAATAATTTAAAATATCTGATATACAAGAGTGCTTAAAACATTTCAGTATTCATAGATACATAAAAAACTGACAACATAATAGAAAAATAACGATACTCAAAAGGCGCACAAACTTAAAAACAAATTCGAAAGACAGTACGAATAAGAAAAAATTAAACATAAACACTGTGGATGTCAAAATGTGTCCTTATATATATCTCATTCCCGATTCAAGATGGCTACTTCCTGAAATATGAGCAACCACATATCTCCAAGGTCGGTGATCCTCCTCATTATTATATTCTATGTCGACAGGTGGGAAGGTGGTACAGGTGAGTCGGGGGGGGGGGACAGAGCGAGGGGAGGAGAGGGAAGGATGGTGAGGAATGAGGAGTATGGGGATGGAAGGTAAGAAGGAGGGGGATGGGCTAGGTGTGTGTGTGTGTGTGTGTGTGTGTGTGTGTGTGTGTGTGTGTGTGTGTGTGTGTGTGTGTGTGTGTGTGTGTGTGTGTGTGTGTGTGTGTGTGTGTGAGAGAGAGAGAGAGAGAGAGAGAGAGAGACTGGAGATGAAGAAAATAAAAGACTGGAGAGACAGATAAGAGACGTTGACAAGTACACATTTAGACAAGACAGAGAGACGGAGAGATGAAAAGAGACATAGAAGAGAAGGAGACGTCAGAGATATAAAGAGAGGAAAGTGACGACGGAACACAGAAAGAAAGACTGGACTGAAGCTAAAGAGAGAGAGAGAGAAAGAGAGAGAATACTTAACACAATGGTAGGGGACAATTCTCTCTCATAGCACTTAACGGCCAAGGGGCCCCACAAGGAGTACTCTCTCTCTCCACTTCCAACACGTATCACGGTATCTATAAAACTATGAACACCGCACAAATATCCGTCAAATACTGGATGACCGCCTACAGCTATCAAATACTATAACTCACTATTATAGGCTATATATATGGAAAAAAGCATAAAACTGACCACCTTTGGTTTTATCGTTACGAAGAACGAAGCCTGTCGGATAAGATAACCCTTTTTCTGCCTCACTATCTTCATCACACAGGGATTTAATTTTATACCTATATTGTTTGCCATCTTTATGATAGGAATATTATAGCCTACTACTGTGAATCTGTGCAATATGCTAACGTCACTTAATTCTACAAGTCACCGGTATTTTAGACGGAATACCACAATACATCATTCTCTTTAACTTGGTCCAAATTTTCATCTTTTTGCAGCGTGTCTCACTTTGCTCTGTGGCAGGAAATGACAATACTGCGGCATTCCATCCTTTCTGGATCAGTTCTTTGTAACTAGCATCGTATTCTAGTGTTGGTCTATTGCTATAATTCAGCATCCAAGATAGAGATACGGCAATTTTAGGTCAAGGTAGAGTGAACAAAGTAAATCATTCCCACTTACATCACTGACAATACAACCCTACGTATTTCCAAAACTTAATTAAGAACTATATAAAGTATCTCTCTCCCTCCCCTCCACAGCTCTCTCCTTTCCTCGTTTCTTCTACACACTCTCCTTTTCCTCCACCCTCCTCTCCCTCCCTGCTTCCACTCTCTTCTCCCTCTGTGTGCTACCTGCTAATACGAGTACACCTGTTCATTATTGAAGGGTTTACTCTGCATGGTTAAATAATGATCACAACTACTTAAATATGCAAATGCTGCAGTAAGCTATGTAATTTAGTAAGAGAAATTTGCATATATATTAATTATAATTTGTAGTGTCATAAATGGTAGAATATGAATTTTTCGTGAGACCTATGATTACATTATTGATTACTGATATTATCATCATAAATAATAAAATTATTATTATCATTATTATTATTATTATTATTATTATTATCATCACCATCATCGACATCCCATTATCATCAATGTTACGTCGTTTCCACAGATCCTAATTACATCTTTCTCTCCACCTCCTCACTGCTCCCTCTCTCCCTCCACCTCATCCTTCCCACCTGTCCCATCTATCTACCTCCCTCCCACGTCGCCAAACTATTTCCCTCCCTCCCTCCCTCTCTCTCTCCCTCCCTTCCCAAACTACTTCCCACCCTGCCTTCCTCCACCTCTGTCTCTCCTTGACTACCCTTCCAAGGTGACTGACCCAAGCTTTCCCGCGACACCCACTGAGGGAGAGGGACAGTGGAGGGAGGGAGAGGGACAGTGGAGGGAGGAGAGGGACAGTGGAGGGAGGAAGAGGGACAGTGGAGGGAGGAAGAGGGACAGCGGAGGAAAGGAGAGGGACAGTGGAGGGAGGGAGAGGGACAGTGGAGGGAGGAAGAGGGACAGTGGAGGGAGGAAGAGGGACAGTGGAGGGAGGAAGAGGGACAGCGGAGGAAAGGAGAGGGACAGTGGAGGGAGGGAGAGAGACAATGGAGGGAGGGAGGAGGAGTGGAGGGAGGGAGAGACAGGGAGAACCTGGGAAAGATGCATAAAGGTGGGTAGAGCAGGAGAGAGAGAAGGAGGGAGTGAGAGATGGCCACAGGGCGGGAGGGAAAGAATGGAGGGGTTGTGTGATGGATGTGAGAAATTAGGGAAATGGAAAGAAAGACGAACAGCGGTCTATCTATCTATCTACCTATCGAGAGATAGAGATAGATAGAGAGAGAGAGAGAGAGAGAGAGAGAGAGAGAGAGAATCACAAACTGGAAACAAGAAAGGGAAAGCAGAAGAAATATAAAGTATAAAAAGAAGATAAAGAGGCAAGGAACCCGGAGGAAAGCAAACAGAAGGGAAGGGTGAGAATGGAGGAGAAAAAGAAAGACAGAGATGGAATGGAGAGTGGAGAGAATGGAGGGGAAGGAAGGGAAGAGGTATGGGGAAAAAAAAAAGTAGCAAAAGATAACCGAGTCTTTCCGAGATCGCCTGTTATGATGAATACTATAACTTTGGTATCTATTTTATGAGGGTATGATGAGGATAGTAAAACATGATTGAGGGAGAAGAGTGGAAGCAGAGGGGGAAAGGGGAGTGGAGGAAAAGGAAAGTGTGTAGAAGGAAGGAGGGAAAGGAGACAGCTGCGGAAGGGAGGGAGAGAGAGGACGGGACAGTGGAAGAAAAGGAAGAGGGAGGGAGGGAGAGGAGAGTGGATGGGAGGAGGTAGTGAGAATGTAGCAGGGGAAAGGAGAGAGAAGCCGAAAGGAAGAGAGACAGGGAAGAGTGAGAATAGGACCCTGGAGGAAAGAGCAGAGTAGCTGCTAGAGAAGGAAGAGGGAGGGGACAGACGATGGGGAGAAGGAGGGAAAAGAGGGGAAAAAAAATCCTAAGACGAGGGAGAGAGGGAGGGAAGGAGAAGGCAGGAGAGAGTTCATCCTTCCTAACCTTCCCTGATTCTTCCCTTGTCCTTCCACGCTCTCTATCCTGTTTCGGCTCCCCCTCCCCTCCCCTCCTTCAAACACCACAACTGGCCCCTCCCTCCTTCCATTCCTTCCTCCCTTCCCTCCATCCACTATCCCTCCTTCCCTTCCATCCAATGTCCCTTCCTTCTTTCCTTCCACTATCTCTCACTCCCTTGCCTTCTCGACCCAGCATTCTCTTGTTTCCCTCCATCCATTCCCTCTTTTCTCTCTCCCCTTCTTCCATTTCATCTCCTTTCCCTCCTTCTTTCTCCTTCCACTACTCGTCCCTTCCTTCCTCCATCCAGCATTCCCTCCCTTCATCCATACCCAATGCAGTGTGTCCAGGCATCTCGAAATAAAAGCATCTTGATTTTTGGTTCCAGTGTGTTCAACCTTCTTTACATGGACAAGTTCTGCAGGCTCTCGGCTTTGGCATTCTTCTTGATTTGCATTAATAAAATCTCCCTTCCTCTCTTCCTTCTCTCCTCTTCTCTTCCCTTTTCCCCTTCATCCTTATTTCCTCTTGCTCTTCGCTCTTCCAAAATCTCCCTTCCTTCCTTCTCTCCTCTTTCCCTCCTTCCCTTCACTCTTATTTTCTAGAGCATTCCTGCATTTCTATCCTTATCTTTAGTTGACAGATTAGTTTTGCTGGTTATAACCTTCCCTATACCACACACGAAATGACCAGCAGGTCTGTTGCTGTTTGCTTTCCTTTGTACTCATGCTGTTACCTCTTCCAAGCATCCCTTCCTTCCCTACTTATTCCTTGCTCTTTCATCCATTTCTCCCTCAAACCTCCCTCTTTAAATTCTGATCTCCCTCCCTTCTTTCCTCCCTTCCTTCCATTCTCCATTTATATATTCCTCACGTCATCCGCAACTCCTCCCCTTCTTGCTTCCTCTGCCTTCCGTCTCTCCCTTCATATCTTCCTCTCTTTCCCTCCTTGTTCCCCTTCCCTCCATCTGTTCTCCTCACTCGTTCCTCCTCCATCCATTCCTTCCTTCCTCCCGTCCCTCCGCTATTCCCTCCTACTTTTTTTCTTCTTCTCTTAACCTGCTTCCTTTGCTCCACTTCATAATTTCTATCCCTCCTTTTTGCCTTCATCACACTTTCCTATAATTTTGCTTTCACTTTTAGCCTCCCTTCCTCGCTATCTATCTATCTACTTCCTAACCTTCATTCCTCCAATATTCTTCTCTGCTTTAGTAACTTTTCCTCTTTCACTTATTTCATTCTCAACTTTCATTTCATTTGTTCTGTCGTTTCATTTCTCTACATTTTTCCACATACGAAGGAGAAAGTAATATTAACATGTGATAAAATGGTGAACACAAAGAAGATGGAATGATGCATGGATACACAGATACAGACACAGACAGATGACTGACAGGAAATAGACCGAGAGATAAACAGACAGATATACAGACTGTTACCTATAAATATAGAAAGATGGGCTAACAGATATAGATAGATGGATAGATACATAGGTACAGATGGACACAGATAGATACATATAGATAGATAAATAGATAGGCGGAGAGACAGAGCAATAAACAGACAGAAAGACAGACAGACAGACAGAGAGACAGACTGACTGACAGATAGACAGACAGATAGACAGGAATGAAGACAAGCTAAGACAGACAGATGAACGGATGCATATAAGCAATGTGACACAAATACATCGAAAGACACAGTAAAGAACTAGAGGGGCACTCACTGGAGCGCATCTCTCCGACAAGGGCAACGTAATTTCCAAACCACTCCTCATAATGGGTTAGGTTTTCTCATCACTGATTCGGGTTTCGCAAAGAAGTGTTTTCCGGATCCAGAATCTGTAATACGATCGACTGTTCCCTGGGAAATGGCCGATCTACCCACCAAATCTGGTCCAAATCTCTCTTTTAGTTTTTGAGTAATCCTGCTAACAGATAAATAAACAAACAAACAGGGGAGCAAACACACTCTCCTTGTCGAAAAAAAAAAGAATGATTATATAACAAAGAGAGAGAGAGAGAGAGAGAGAGAGAGAGAGATGTGGGAAAGAAGAAACATGGAAGGGGGAAGGGAGAGGAAGAATGGAAGGAAAATGTGAAGAAAAAAGAGGATAAGGCATGGACGAAGCGTGGAGGATGGAAGGGAGAGGGAGGAGTGGGGGGAAGGAAGAGGGAGGAGAAAGAGAATAAAAGGAAATGAAGGAAAGAAAATGCATGGAACTGGGAAGGAAAGGGGACACAGCAGAAAGGGGAGAGGAAGAGGAGACGAGAGTAGGAAGAGGAAAGGGAGAGGGATGAAGGAGGGAAAGGAGAAGGGCAGGAAGGAGACAAGGAGACACGATGTGAGGGCAAGATTAATGGAGGTGGAAGGAACAGTAGGCGGTGAGGATGGCAGACTGGGGGGAGGGGGAAGAGTAAGAGAGATGAGGGAAGAGGTAGATGAGGGAGAAGGATAGGGAAAGACAGAGAGCAAAAGAAAGGCAGGGGAGAGATGGGGAGGGGACGAGGAAGGCAAAGAGTGGAATAAGGGGGTACAAGGAGGGATAGGAAGGCAGAAGGAAGGATAGGAGAGGTAACAAGAAGGATGGGAGAAGCAGAGGGAAGGATGGGAGGAGCTAGGGAGGGAGTGGGGAGATTGTGAGGAAGGGTTAGGAATAATAGAAGAATGAGGGAAGACAGGGAGACATTAGAAAGGATAAGAAGTGTAAACAGACTAAGGGCGGGATGAGAAGGTATGGAGAGACAGGCAGCGAGAGAACAGACGACAGGGAGGGGGAAGAAAGAAGCAAAAATGGGAAAGGAGAGAGAGTTGAGAAAGGTAGGGAGAGGGAAAGAAAAACAGAGGAAAGGAGGGGCAGGCATGGGGAGAAGGGTGTTTGAGGTAGCCAGGGGTGGAAGTGGGGAGCACAGAGATGCAGGGAGAGGGAAAAGGAGGGAAGCGACAGAAAAAAAAAAAAAAAAAAAACGTGGGGGGGGGGGTAGGGGGATACAAGATGAGGGAGACTGGGAGAGGGAGAAGAGAAAGCAGTGAAGCAGGGACGCAGAGGCAGAAGGAAACGTAGGTAGAAAATGGAAGGGAGAAAAGGTAAAAAGGAGGGGCACAAGAGAAAGGGGGTGAGAAACAGATCGAGAGGGAGGCAATGAGGACAGAGAAGAACGCAACGACGGGGAGGGAGAGAAGCACAACAGAAATGAGGGAGAGGGAAAGAGTAAGACACGGTGAGACAGAAGAGACAAAGACAAAAAAGGAAGGGACAGCAAAATGGAGGAAAGGAAAGGGGAGCAGAGGCAGGGAAGGAAATGGACGCAAAAATAAAGAGAAAGAGGGAGGCAGGGAAGAGGGGAGGGACACAGGGGGGGAAGAGGGATGGGGCAGGGGAGAAGGAGGGGAAGGATGAGTCCAGTGGGAAGATGGAGGCAGGGGGCAAGTAAGGGCGACAGGAAATACTGCCGTGCCACACCCTTGACTCTCTCCACTCTCCTTCCCTTTGATGTTGAGGGAGTGGCATTAGGGGATGGGTAAGGGATGCAGGGAGGAGGTAAGGAGAGGGAGGGATTCGGATGAAAAGAGGGCAGAGGTTAAATGATGTGAAGGTGAGTTGTGGTGGGTATGGAGGAGGGGTAAATCTGAACATGCGTGTATAGGAAGAGGTGATGATTGCCGTAAGATGACTGGCCCATATTTGCCAGCTCCTGTCCAAGAATATCACTTGACTAAGAGATTATGACAAGGATTGGAAAGAAGTCTCACGCCAGACTACATTGCAAAAATATGACAAGGCTAACAATGAAGTATTCCACCAATGAATCCACCCAAAACAGACGGGAAAAAAGAGTAATAAGGGATTTCATGTAGCAAAGAGTACCTGACAAGGAAACTTTGCAGGACAGGACAGGACGAAAGGAAATCAAATACCTATGCTGAGAACTGGAAAGCAAATCGTTAAATTTCTGTCCTGAGTTATAGTGACTGGGACAAGTTCGATAACCAACCAAGTCCAGTCAAATGTTTACGGGGCTTATTCTTGAAACTCTGGCAAGCTCACACCAACATCACTCGGTAACTTACTCCGCTCATCCATTAACCCCATCAGCACAATGACGTATTTTTCACTTAAATCAGGGGCACCACCACGCGATTTTATTGAGCTGAGCTGAAGAGAGAGCTCTTGTAGTGACCGGTGGAAATAATGGCTATATTCAACCCTTCCAGTTTGAAAAATCTCTCCTATGCTGAATAAGATCGACTCAAGGAAGGATAAGAAAGACCCATGGATGAGGTAAGAGAAAGTGGAGGTAGTGTAGAGATTCAGATGAAAAGTAATAACGGCAGAAATAGAGCAAGAAAGGGCAAATCAATCAGATATTAATTATATAAAAAATACAGCAATTAATAAAATTTTTTATCAATAATTATCCTTGGTGGATCATACGATCCGATAAAAATAACTGAGAATGCTTTGACATACGCCCGTATTCTCGTGGGCTCAGGAGTTTGCCTAATACTTCCTTTGCCATTTTTGTTGCATATTACACTCACATATATATTTCATGTTACTCTCCATATATAACATATGGGATATTAACCTGTCATACGCATATATACTTGAAAGGGAATGAAGAAGTGCTGGGGAGAATCATAAACCCACGAATATGCATCCGTAAATAACTATATTTCACCTTAACCTGGTCCTGGTTTTCCTCCTATTGCGGTTCATTTAACCTAGCTGAGTGGTAGATGATAATGTTATGGTAATGTATACTTTCCACAACACTTTCTCATGACAAGCACCATATTCTAGTGGTAATCTGTTGTTACGGCTGAGAATTCAAGATGGAGAGAAAGAATAATGACGATTTAGCACCAAGCCATAATATGACTATACAGTACTGTATGGTACCGTTGGAGTATAGGGAAAATAAAGGCCGGAAGAAACACGGAAATATCAAGAAGAGAGATAGGCCAGAAGAGCTGAAATGGAGAGTAACGGGAAAGACTGGAAACAAACAGGCCCCTTTTAGTCGCGTCTTTCAACAAGCAGAGATACTTGGGAAGTATTCTTCCCCCACCCCCCTCCCCAGGGGAACAATGAAGACGGAGAACTAACAATTATTGATGAACTGAAAAGAATGTAGTTAACTTACCGACCGTTTCAGCTGAGCATTCAAATTGGATATTGGTATTTTAGGCCAAATTAAGCAGAAAAGAGTATAGTTACTATCTGTTCAATCCTTCCCTGGCAGTAGTTCAACACTAGGCGCCCACCAGACTACCCGACAGAAGGACTAATCAGACAAGCAACACCACACAACGCGCAGCTGAGGTAGTGTTATCTTGAACGCACTAATGAGGTGCGTGTTAATGTGAGTGAACGAGTGAACTATTCGTTAGGCTAACCCCTTCTGCGTCACATCGGTAATCATTATTCGTCTCCATCTATTACACAGGTGGATACTTATTTGCTGTTATTATTATTATTCCGGCTTCAGAGTCTCGAGACGATTCCAGGAGAAACGGTGCCTGCGTGAGGGGTCTGAAGGGGCCAGGTTATGTATCCTGGCTTGGGCCATTGCCGATAGAAAAAAAATCCAGATCCTTTATGCGCAATGGAAGGGTTGGTCAGAAAGTGTCATATCAGTGCTACGGTATATTGTGAACGAGATAAGGTGGTCGTGTCTACTGGAGATTTCAATGGGACCTGCGCAAGTAATCTGAACTAAACAGGTTATGTGTTATGGGCCACTGCTGATTGAGAGAAAAAATAAATAAATAAATAAATCCCTCCAATGGAGTCAAGGTCACTGTAAGAAACAGCAGGGGGAGACTAGTGACTGAGTGACTGTCCGCAGGAATTACTGAGTTCTACTTATTATCATTATTATTGCTTCAATCTAACGATTCAAATGACCTCGTAGTGAAGATGGTACAAACTGTATCCATTAATACCCTTTATTATAATGATGCGTTCTTTATTTAGCTACTGCCAAACAATTATATCCATCAAATGGGATATCTCGCTCACTGATGAAGTTAATACAAGTAAGTGTAGGGAGTGTTAGCATCTGGAAGCGTTATTTTATGCAAAACGAAGAAACTAAAGTCTGCAAAGTTGAAAAAAAAAAAAAAAAAATGAAAGTGAAAGAAGAGTGGAAAACAATACTCTCTCCCTCAAACACTACGGCAGTCTATCCAATATATTACCATTATGCCGGGAATCGAACCCGGGACTCGCAGCTGAGTGCCAGGCAGCAAACCACCTGAGAGACCCGGATTCGATTCCCAGCATAATGGTAATATGTTAGATAATTTTTCCTGTGTAAAGTACGGGTTTCTCTCTTCACTACGGCAATATCACCATCTCACTGTCACCACAACCAACAATAATACCAGTACAAGAACCGACACTAACTACAGTATCATTACCAAACAAATACTGTAATAATACAAACGCCACTAATCACAACAGAAAAAAAAAAATCACTACTACCATCAATAACAATAATGCCGACCATCAGTAACACCAAACCGTTACAATCACCACCAGCGAAAATAACACCATCAGTCACTACCATCATCAACAACAAAAATCATCAACAATACCAATAGCATCATAACGATCAGTTTTTATTACATCACCACCACCTCCAATAAAAAGAACAGTACAAACACCAGTATCATCCGACAAAAATCTCACTATCAGCATTACCTTCAATAATACCTTCACCATGGACAACAATATAAGGATGCTAGGTCTTAAAGAGGGTGCCTAACAGCTCAAAGAAAACAACCTAACACACACACACACAGACACATACACTACGGCACCATCACCAGCGCCATTAAATACTGTATTACCACAACCAACAATGACCCCCACATTACCAAGACTTTCCCTATCCCCACCACCTACTCCATTATCAAAATGACACCCCACCTCAGTACCACAAACAACCATCAAAACAACCACATTCACCACACTTCCTTAGCACTACAAATTCAACACCATCACCACAAGCAAACCTACACAAACAACAAACCGACACATCCTCAAAGATCAACCATTAAAGAGTAAATTGGAGAGTACAAACAACCACAGTCATTACCACACAATCTCCTCCCACTATCACAAACAACCTACACAAACTACAAATGAACACACCACCAGCAAATCCGCCTTCAAGACCACCCAATTAAGGGGACAGCGGAGAGTCACGACAAGGGTAATCCGGCCGTAATGACCACCACCGTCGCCATCTAATTGCACCGGTGTAGCGTTATGATCTGTCCCCCTGTCCGCCCCCTACGGCGCATGCGCGAGGGTTGCCAGAGGCCGCCACAAATATGCCATTTGTCCTCTGATCTCTGTAGGGGTAACATGATCGCAGCCTCTCGCCCTTTGTTTACAAACGGCAAATGGTCATTCCGGCTTCTCATATCATTCGTCTCAAAGCTTTCTCGAGTAGTTTCCGCCCTTAAATTAAATTAGGTTAGGCGGAAAGCAGTAAAAATTCGAATTTCTAAGGTATGAATGAGTTAGGTTGGATAAACATAGATATAATTAATCATCTGGGGACGAGTTATCTAATCTGTTAGGCGTGATGATTGCCTTAGCTTTGAATCTTAACAGGAATGAGTCAAGCTCGTACTGTCCCGTGTCTTAAGCCATTTTTATCATATATATCCCTAAAATTATAAATAGTTTTGGCACACACTACCTCATCTCGGTTGTGCATTCACTGATCAATTGTCCTATTAGGGAAACTGAATTTCCATACATCTTTATCACCTCTCTTTTTATGCTGTATTTTGCAATGTCCTCTTGCTGATGCTTCACACATATGATATATATTCATTTATGTCTATTTTCTGTTCCCCTGATATGCATTTATATAGCATAATCATGTCTCCTCCTCTCCTGCAGCGTTGGTAAATTCAATCTTTCCAGTCTTTCTCAGTAACTTAAATCCCTTAAGATTGGTACCCATCTTGTAGTGGCCCGTTGTACTTTTTCAATCTTATCTGTAAGTGTTTTTGAGATGACGATTCCAGACTACTGTGATGCATACTCCCAGAGTTGGTCTGATGAATATCTTCCTCAGCATATCTTCATTTATATATGTGAATGCTATTCTCATATTAGCAAGCAATGTATACATGTTTCGTACCTTCTCACTGATGTGATCATCAGGAGATAGTCTGTTCCTGATAATTACTCCTAGGTCCTTCTCCTTTTCTGATATGTGTAGGGTTGATCTTCCTAACTTATAATTACCAATCTGGTCTTTCTCACTTTTACCGAATTTTATTACATGACACTTATCCACATTAAATTCCATTTGCCATGCTCCATTCATGAAGCTTGTTCAATTCCTCTTGCAGCTCTTTGCAAGAATCTATGTTAGTAATTTTCTTTTGAATTTTTGCATCATCTGCAACCATATTTAGATAGCTTCCTCTCTGCGTTATATATTCGCTTTAATACCCACCCAACCCCTTTTAAGTGCCATAGAGTCAATAAATAGCTTGGTGCAAACTTTTCCTTTTCCTTTGTTTTCCAATTATCCAATCCAGTCCCTTTAGTTTTGAGAAATCTTACATCTCCCTTTAGTTTTGAGAAATCTCACATAAGAGTGTTAGGCTAGTCCAGTATAGTTCAAGTTCAGTCAATGTGAAATAAAAATTAGCCTCAAAATTTCATTTATGGAAAAGTACTTTTAACTCCAAACACTATGAAAACAGTATGCACTCCAGTAGGGTATGCTTAGTGAAGTTTCCTGTTCACACTGTTACAGCACTGCTACTGATTCAATGGATAATGATAAAGTAAAAACCCTTATCAGTTACGTTACTGAGATCACTTCAGATACTAGTTGTTATGGGAAATAAAAAAAAAAAAAATTCCTACGTTAGGTTATTCAGCACATTGGGTACATTACTACACATCACTGATTGGCATATTTTAATACCAATCGTTTATTTAAATTTGCACACATGTGCAGTAACATAAACCCTGTCGTGTCCAGTAGCACAGGATATATTTATATACTGTGCTGTCAGTGGAAATGCATTGAATACAGTAAAAAAAAAAAAAAAAAGCAAAAGTTAGCACCAAGCCAATGAAAATATGGCACTGAGGTGGAAGGGGGTTGGGTGGTTATTAAAGTGAAAATATATGGCTGAGAGATAAAAGACACATGAAGTACAAGAGGAGAGGTGAATAATAAGCGCCAGTACCAAGCTAAAACAATGACTACATGGCACTATAATGGAAGAGGGTTTGGTGGGTATTAAAGTGAAAATGTAAGGCAGAGAGGTACGACAGATAAAGTACAGGAGCAGAGTGGGAAGAGGGGAAGGATGCAGATTAAAGTGCCCCTTTTTGCCACAAGCAGGGATACTGAGGAAGTATTCTGTAACACCCACCACCCCAGGGGGAAACTTGGTCCTTGAGTGGCTTGGTGCTCGCGTTCCTGTTTTTTTTTCTTTTTTATTTATTCAATTTCATTCCATTCCATTCATGAGTCCTTTACTCATCCCTCTTAACCACCTGTGAGGTCTACAAATACCTGTACACTAGTCAAATTTAACACAATGAGAACTACTCAGCTACAGACCAGTATCACCGACCAGTGTTGTAAGATACTAGAAAAGCTGATAAGGGAAGTTTGGGTTAAACATCTAGAACATGGTGTGATAAGAGAGGTAGTTCGGTTTTAGGAAGGAAAATCATGTGTTACTAATCTTCTAAGCAATTATGACAAAGTTAGAGAAACATTACAGAAAAGAGAAGGATGGGTGGACAGTATCTATTTAGATTTTAAGAAAGCATTTGACAGAGTACCGCACCAAAGACTTTTATGGAAGCTGTACTATCAAGAGAGTATCCAAGGCAATCTCCACTGTTGGATGCAGGATTATCTCAGAAAAAGGGAAATGAGACCAATATTAAGGAAATTATTCATCATGGAGGGAAGTGACCAGCGGAGTTCCACAGGGCTCAGTTATGTTTTTAGTATATTATGTTTTTAGTATATATAAATGACATAGATAGTAAGAATTGGAAACGGAAGCTATCTAAATATGGTTGCAGATGATGCAAAAATTCAAAAGAAAATTACTAACATAGATTCTTGCAAAGAGCTGCAAGAGGAATTGAACAAGCTTCATGAATGGAGCATGGCAAATGAAATTTAATGTGGATAAGTGTCATGTAATAAAATTTGGTAAAAGTAGAAAAGACCAGATTGGTATTATAAGTTAGGAAGATCAACCCTACACATATCAGAAAAGGAGAAGGACCTAGGAGTAATTATCAGGAACAGACTATCTCCTGATGATCACATCAGTGAGAAGGTACGAAACATGTATACATTGCTTGCTAATATGAGAATAGCATTCACATATATAAATGAAGATATGCTGAGGAAGATATTCATCAGACCAACTCTGGAGTATGCATCACAGTAGTCTGGAATCGTCATCTCAAAAAACACAGATAAGATTGAAAAAGTACAACGGGCCACTACAAGATGGGTACCAATCTTAAGGGATTTAAGTTACTGAGAAAGACTGGAAAGATTGAATTTACCAACGCTGCAGGAGAGGAGGAGACATGATTATGCTATATAAATGCATATCAGGGGAACAGAAAATAGACATAAATGAATATATATCATATGTGTGAAGCATCAGCAAGAGGACATTGCAAAATACAGCATAAAAAAGAGAGGTGATAAAGATGTATGGAAATTCAGTTTCCCTAATAGGACAATTGATCAGTGGAATGCACAACCGAATGAGGTAGTGTGTGCCAAAACTATTTATAATTTTAGGGATATATATGATAAAAATGGCTTAAGACACGGGACAGTACTTGAGCTTGACTCATTCCTGTTAAGATTCAAAGCTAAGGCAATCATCACGCCTAACAGATTAGATAACTCGTCCCCAGATGATTAATTATATCTATGTTTATCCAACCTAACTCATTCATACCTTAGAAATTCGAATTTTTACTGCTTTCCGCCTAACCTAATTTAATTTAAGGGGGGAAACTACCCGAGAAAGCTTTGAGACGAATGATATGAGAAGCCGGAATGACCATTTGCCGTTTGTAAACAAAGGGCGAGAGGCTCCGATCATGTTACCCCTACAGAGATCAGAGGACAAATGGCATATTTGTGGCGGCCTCTGGCAACCCTCGCGCATGCGCCGTAGGGGGCGGACAGGGGGACAGATCATAACGCTACACCGGGAAGGTCATAGGGCTGGCTGGGTGGTCAAGGACGGGGCTGGTAGAGTATTTGAGGGTGGGATGGGGGCTAAGCCTATAACTGGGTAGCTTTTGAAGGTAGGTTGGTGGAATGAAAGTGAACTGATTTGGGTAGGATAGGTATAGTTTTTATGGCACGTAGTTAAGGAGAAGGGTGGGTTTGGTATAGTTTCATAGGGTGGGTTTATTATAGTTTTTGAATGTGTGATATCTTAGAAAGCAACGTGGGTGGACAAAGGTCAACTGGGTATAGTTTTTTTTAGCATCTGACGATGGGCAGATCTGGGGGATGGGCCATGTTAGGTGGCTGACGGGCGGGGCTTGAGTACCTTATTACATTTTTTTCCTAGAGTCGTCTCACGTTTCTTGGGTTCTTTTCATGACTTTTAATTTTCAGGCCTTTTGTGCCCCCCACCACAACTCTATTCTCACAGTATAATTTTCTTTTTCTTACTACTTTATTCCTTCCTCTTACTTTACAAAGCTAGAATCCGTCTCTTTTTCTCAACGAGCCTGGTAATGTTTCAAGCAATTCAAGTTACGCAGTGGCTTACCAAGGTTTATAATATATTGAATTTCGTCATTATCTTGTAATGTTTATGTGATTCAAATTATGTGATGGGTTTCCATGGTATCTTATATAGCGTACTCATCCAACCATCATCAACACAACCATGATTTTTTAAAATTAGACAAAGTAACAAACTAGGATAATTTCTATTCTTTTTCATGAGAATACTTCAACATCAAATGCACTCAAACTGAGAGCAAGGGTACTTACTGCAATGATTCATTCTGTATATTACCAAAGTTATTAGATAAAACCTTCCCATTACCATACAAGTGGAGAAATACACATGCCAGTACACTACAAGTATCAAACTACTGTACAGTACTGTATAATAACTGCCAATCAAACTTTTATCATACTATTGAATTGTATACCTGTCTACCTATACAGTTCTGTATCAAACTACTGTATTGAATTATAGTTACCAATACTACATCAAACTAGTATCACATAATGTATAACTATATATTTATACTGTATAAAAATACCATACCATTTGCCTATCTACTGTACACACACACACACACACATATTTCATTATGGTGTCTGATTTTCTTTTATTCTTGAAACCTCCAGATGATTATATTCACCTCAAGAAACAATACTGGATGGACAAAGGTAACCGAAGGCTACATCAAACCCTTACAGTTAACAAGATTTTCATCATCATCATCCGAACCTCCCTTCCCACCCTAGGGGAGGGAGAGGAGTAGCAACGTCCAGACACCCAAAGTTTGTCCGGTCCAATGGGCCACCCTTCCATTCCCCAAGCCCCCACAATCCTGGCTCTATCTGATACGTTTACATAAAGCTACGTTCTGTAGCTTCACGTAAACATATCCAAGAGTCAATCCGGACGCTGTCACGTTAAAAAGGGGTGCCAAATCCCTCATCATGCACTTCTTCTCACAACATTCATCCAGCCAGCTTGATCTCTTGTCAGTCCACTAGTCTCACCGACTCCCATACCTCTCTCCCTCACACTCATCCACCATATCCCTCCACCTTCTCCTTGGCCTACCTTGCCTCCTCCCTCCTTCTAATTCGCTCAGATCTTCCTGAGTAAAATCATTCATTCATTCAACATCTAATCCAGTGTTGCGAGCCCAGGGCTATGAATATTAGTCCTGACAATTAAGATGACACCGACCAGCCTCACTCATCCATGTGTGACAATTAATGATAAAAAATCTGGAGGCAGCAAAAAAATAATAAAATAAAATAAAAGCTGACCAGGTAGAAATGATGTGGCATAAAAGACTAAGTGTATCATAAATTTTATCATCATCATCTTTTTTTTTCCTTTTTCACACTGAGTTAGGGTAGGGTTGACAGGTCTTAACTGGCCTAATGCAGCAGATCCAGGAAAGGCGTCAGGACAGAGTAAGGTCAATGGTGTAAGACATGGGATTCTCTCTTGCCAACTACCCTCTTCAACCCTCCAACCATAGGACATTGTCTCTTATTGTATTCTTGCTACTTCAAAATTATTATATCCAGCTTTAGAGACAGACTTTGTAAACTAACCCTTTCAAACCATGTGTATCCCCCTAAGCTGCATAAAATTACCACTTCCCTTTCCCCATAATACTAATCCATGGAAGTCATACATATTCCTTACATCCATCTCTTCCTTCACTTTCATCCCAATGTCTTATTACTCACACTTCCATTCAGCTTCAATCTCCCAAACTTCCCCCCCCTCATTCTTCATTTGGCCATTTATCATTTTACTCACTGAACCTCTTCATCTGCAATCAGTCACTTTAAGTCTCTCCTTCTCTCTCACCTACTTTCTGTTATCACTCCACTCTCCCTCACCATTATTAACCTTTAAAGTTCCTTTCATTTCTTATTCATGATATTGCCGCTTTCATTATTCCTACCTCCTGTTCTACTTCATTTCAATCAGTCACTCTTTACATTCCCTATCCCTCCCTCCTTAACTCCACAGTACATCCTTCTCCTCATTTTAAAAATTTTCCATTCTGTTTACATTTTTTTTGCTAGAATGAAAACATGAGGCTTGCAAAACATTATCGTGCCCTAATAATCACAAGAATATGCTCTATATATATAATTAAAAACACTATACTGCATTATTTACCTGCACAGAATCCACTGGTATGTCTTGTTCAGTGCCCTAAACTAAGAGAACAGTACTGTATCTACATCACTGCCTCCAGGTTCCATCTCTGAAAAAATACAAATAGGATTCACCTATAATATAGAAACACAAGCCAATTCAAACAGATTAAAATGGTGAACAAACCAACAGCAAACTCTTCGGAGAACAATGATATCCAAATAAGATGATATATGACAAAGATAGTGATGTGTCTCCCACCAAAGTCCCTTATTAGTGATGACAGTGTAGTGAGCACAACCAGCAAAGTACAATCAAGCACAAGGGTTCACTTGCCTTCCCTGCCTCTCTCACTAATGGATTCATAGATGCTTGAATAAGACAGTGGACAAAGATGAATATTATCACCCATACAAGAATGATAATATACACCTCAATTTGCTATTTCGCATCCAGTCTATGAATCCAGTGATGAATGAAGAGACAGGAGAGGAAAACAGCCCTTAGTACCAGTACTGTACAACAATGCAATAAAGAAACACTAGTGAAAATTATACACTCGAAAGGATGTGGGAAATACAATACAGTAATGAGAAATGTTTGAGAAAGACAACACAACAATGCCAATTAATAACTAACAGCTGAATCAGTCACCTCTTAAATAATTTTGGCGGCATTCATATATTTATATACATTACAAGTATGGTTCACCCTCGATATTCAGAACCCTCTTTTAACGTGTTTCGATTTTAACAACCACCTTGAGCTGGCCAAAAATTAAGTTCATTTAACTTGTTCAGTAAAAGAAGGGACACGTGGGAAACACCAACCAGCGTTGAGTCCCTACACAACACACACACACACCCGCACTCCTCTGCATCCCACAGAATGCCGCATCAGTCTCTGAATGACCATCATCATGAAAGGAGTGATAAATAGAGAATTTACTGAGAAAAAAACATTTTGACCTAGCTGTATGTTACTGTGTACGACTGTATGGTCGAACGACGCTCTATATTTAACGATCTTCATTCGGTAAATGCCACGACACCTGGGAAATTACCAAACAGCATAGTGTTCGGCTTTAACAAATTATCGGTTTTAACGTCAAGGGTCTGGTACCAATTAGTTCATTATATTGAGGGTGCACTGTACTAGGAAATCCTGAACAATGAAGAGGTACAGTATTGGAATAAATCAAGTATCCTTTTAAATTCCTTTTATTACATCAATATTGTTTTATTTAAGGTGACAATAATATAGCCTATAACAAGTGCAAAAACATGGGCAAAAATCTGCATGTCCCAATCAGTCTAACTTGTAAACAAACACTGGTAGGAAATCTGTATGAAAGGTGACATAAGCTCCTCAGTGATCGTGAGTTTCAGTGTCTGGCGGCTCCACATTATATATAATTCACAGTTTATGTAAAGTTCATCTTGTATAAAAATAGATGCGATGCCGAGAGGCAAGAGATCTCACAGCGTAACTGTCATACAGTATCAAACAACGCTAAGTGGGCTACATCTCATCTGGGACTATACTGTAAGCCAAAATAAGTTGGCTATCTCTTTCATTATGCATGATGATTTAGCTTAATGCCAAGAGTATCTCTGAAACCATGAAAATGCAAATGTAAATGCTTCCCTACTTAAAGTTTACATTCTGCTAATTCCGAGTACCAATTAAGAGTTGAAAAATTATTATCTGTTAGTATCTACTGTACTAACATCTAGTACTAATATGCTTCACACTGAGACCTAAAATTGGGAAGCAGTCAGAAGTATTACACAAATACCAGTAGTAAAAAAAAATATATATATAGTGAGAGCACTAAATATATGAAAATCTGTCACCTTAATATTTTTGTACAGAATATTGACTCTATGCTTAAAATTACCCATTAAGTGAGTATCTATATAAGAGACACGAGCATTGGATTGGAACATCTGGTTTTAAAATATTATATCATATTTAACCCTTAGATGAATATGGAAATAAATTCATTTACCTCTTAATGTATAGTACATAAAAATACATAATTAGATTGTCATATATATATAGATATATATATATAGTATATGATATGTCATGATTTCCCTTCCTATATCATGTACTACCTTAAAACTAAAAAAAATAAGTAATACAATATTCTTTGTACGGACTTAAGCTTTAAAATGAAAGCCATTCACCAATATGCTATACTCTGTATATCAACAATCTACTCTCTGTATGAACTCCAAAAAGCTTAAAAAATACAGGTGTCTCACAATATATTCTACTCAGTATTCTTAGGAAACAAGGAGTGCAGAGGATTATAGTGATGTGCAAACAGCTAGCAACCAGGACAACAACCACACAAACAGTCAATGCAAATAAGACTGAGGTAAAGACTGCTACACTTACATAGTGTCTAAGTTTTGGCATCTAGGAAGCTGCTGTTCACTTATGAATGTACAACTGTTGTCAGTTCTAGATTCTGGCAAGTTTTAAAATATATTCTGATTTTAAGTAGTGTTTGATTTACTTAGACCAATTATCACAATGGAAATTAAAACAGAATCTCATATTACACTTGGAAGAAAAGAATGTAGACCATAAACACACTCCCACTTAGTCTGGGTGCTGGTAGGATATCCTTTCCATGAATTCCTTTAAACTTGAGGATACTACTAAATATATCCAGTATAATCCACTCCAGGAATAAGGTGGGACCACATGGAAGAGATGGCAGCTACAAGGGTTCAAGAGCTCTTAGGAGAGAAGGCAGCAGCACTAATACATTGGCATCTCCTCACATACACAACCTAGGCCTGTATTCTCATCACACTAGGAGGCCTTCTGGCACCTTTCCCTCAGCAATTTATTTTCCTCACTATGCATTAATATTCTGTTGTATGTCATCTGTATCATTTCGGTACTGACAAAATGTATGCCTTACTATAAATTTATTTTCTCTTGCATGTTATCTGTATCATTTCATCATCAGAAAAGTGTATATAAATACCACAGATGACAATATGAAAGTATCATGTGATGAAATATACTGGTAGGGAAGAGGCACTAAGGAGCCTCATTAGTTGATGAGATTATTGGTACTGGTCTTGGTTTGGCTATCTTCTCTAAAGTATACTAGAAGAATGGAACTTCGCTTGAAAACAGTAGTATTATATATCTAACAAAAACAAATACTTCACTGAAGAACAATAATGATTGTATAGTAAGTGATCTGCAGCACCATTTAAAACTTCCATGGTACAATAGTAGTAGAAAAACTGATATTCACTATTCTGCGAAGATAAATCAAGAAAATAATCCAAACCATCAAAGACGACATACTCCCATGCCTCACCGCTAAGTAATGGGTTGATGTTATTATATTAAAATATTTCTGTAACAGTCTTAAGAGAGAAAGAGTGAGGGTGGTCCATGAAAATACCATATTAACAAGTAAATAAACCTGTCAAAATGAGCACAAGATCATGAAAAATACACCTCAAATTTTCTGCAAGCAGCCAGCTTTGCAATTCCTTCAATCAAAATAATAAATTTTAAAAATGAGAAATTAATTCTCCCAATATATTTACCAGCCAATAAAGAAAATACCAAAAGATCCCTATATTTTAAACAATGTGCTTCAGATTCTTCATCTGTAATATAATGTGATAAAATTAGTCTATCGGTATTTATTTCAAGTTACAAAAGCTCTGACACACAATATAGTCTGTATAAAATCCAAGCATATTAAAACAAACCTGCTCTCAGTTACGTATAATTATGGAGGTGCCAAGTCTGAATAGTGGAATTACAATCTCTAGCATCAAAGGAAATGTACTAACTATTAACTACAGGTATACCCTGTTATTTGCTGAGCACACATGTTGTAAACTCCCTTAAAACAGTGAAACAATTTTCCTCACTGAAATACATTTAGCTAAGCAGTAATTAGAAAGGATGCACTACAAGGCTAAATTATTCCACATGCAGAGTTATGTCCTAAGATGATACCTACAGGTGCACTGATAACATGTATATCATCATGTCTCAAACAACACAACTTACATAACCAGCCAATAAAGACAGCAGATACTGTAAATAATAGGATGACAACAAAATACCTGGGTCAAACCAACCTACATATAAAGCATATATGATCCATAATGGACATAAGCATTGACACATACCAAGCAAAATGAGCCACTTGTAGTTCTCACACCAAATCTTAGTTCCTCAAGACTGTGTATAAACAAGGAGGAATATCTAAAGGAAATGGTGCAATTATCTGATTTATAAAGGCTCCAAAATGCTTGCATGCATCAGCCTTGGTCACATAATGGGGGCTCTCCATGATGCCCAAGAGCTGCCATTAGATGGCCAAGGCAGATGCATGCAAGCATGTTGGAGCATTTATAAACAAAAAGTAATTTATGGATAGGCAAATATACACATATGCACCAAAGCTGCCAGTAATGAGGTATACCTGTACATGTCTTCTTAATTTTAAAAAATGATATACAGTACACATGTTAAGCCAACCAACAACTTTGAACACTTAATGCTATGTTACATATAGGAGTCACCCTTAGGTGACCAAGGCTGATGCATGCAAGCATGTCGGAGCCTTTATATACGAAAAGTAATTTATGGATAGGCAAAAATACAAATATATACCAAAGCTGCCAATAATGGGGTATACCTGTACAAGTCTTCCTAATTAAAAAATTATATACTCATGTTAAGCCTACCGACAACTCTGAATATAGAGGGCTATATTACGTTCATAATCTTGTGCTTACACAATAAAGGCTGAATGGGTACAGTAAAAGTAGGGATTCATGACAAATAATTTCAATCATTAGCTCAAAAAAACTTAAACTAAACTCCACAGCCTGTCTAAAAAGAAACTGCTGTAATATTTCACATCAATTTTATAGATGAAAATGTATTCCAATATAAAATTACATGTTTTGATCAATCTACATTTTCTTTAACCCGCCAAGTGCCAGCAGACTATGGACCCTCATGGAGCTGTGGTGCCAGCCAATTTTTTACTTTTTTTTTTTTTGCTAGATAGGTTAGAAATGATGAGAAAACATGGAGAATAACCATAAAAGTACTCAGAGCAGCTATTTAGGGCGATTTTGAGATCGATTTTCCCTGCCCAGGCGACTGAAAACTTCGGAGTAATGCCTATAGACTTTATCGACCACCTCCTACACCCATTGAGTTGAGGTAGATCTTCGTTTTCTTCATCAGTAACTATTCTATTCGAGCCAAAAACACTCGTTGGGTATATAGATGATATAGGAAGGCCTAGAGAGGCCTTGAGAGGTGCGGGAATATCCCAGCCGATTTTTTGGTGCCTAATTTGAATGTTCAAATTTTGGCAAATACACTCGGCGCTTGATTCAGCATATCCCTATTTCCCGGATTTCGGATTTTTCGGACACGGGCTGAGGCCAGACAATATTATCAAATGCCGGACAAATGCCTGTACAAGTCCGGGATTCTTACAAAAGTCCGGCCATTATTCTCTCATAAAAAAATATAAGCAGTCTGTTGCACCACACAGTATACTTTTAGCAAGGTTTTGACTCGATAAAGGCCATTTGTAACACACACAAGATATTTTTATACATGAAATGCATCTTGGTAGCTAACATGCTTCATGTCACCAGTTCCTAACTTGTGGCAATATCCCATTTGCCTCTTTACCTTTCTCAAATGCCACTATAAATAGTAACACAGTAAAGTTTAAGGAAGGCTTGGACACAATAAAATTTATAAGTAATGAAAAAATATATATTTTCTTTTGGACAAAGTCAATGAAATCCATTCCTACTCACTTAGCTCACCCAACTCGGTGCAACCAAATACCGAATTGGCACTTTTCACTAGAAAATATTTTAATTTTTTTCCCCACAATGGCTCATACACACCTAATTATTTGAAATCAGCTAAAAAAAACTGTACTTAATATAACTTATTTTAAAAATTAGGTTTCAGAGCTAAAATGCGCCATTGTTAGCAGATATTTCCCCTTTAGATCATTAGCATGCCTTGACAGACTTCTATTTTGCATAAATATTTATTTTGAGTACAAAAAAAAATGTATCTGCATTGTAAATCAATATTTATACAAAACAAAAGTCCGTCACGACGAGTTGTTAGGCTAAAGGCAAAACACTTCTGCTAAGAAATTTTCGCTCTGGATCCTGATTTTCTATTAATAATTAAATTAAGCACAAATTTTGACCGAATTTCAAATAATTAGGTGTGTAAACCTATATGCTGATAAAGATTAAAACATTTTCTAATTTAAATTGCCGATTCAGTCCAAGATTGAGATCACAGTTGATGACTGCGTGTTTGCACCTCGGTCAGCTGATCAGTGGTTGGCTCACCTTGTGATGTTCCATTCCTTGTTCATTTTTCTCTTTTTCCTCAGCCTTCTGATCTTCTATCATACCCCCCACATTCTCATCAACAACTGTCTAAACAACCATTCTTAGGGTTGTAGCTAACAAAATACTGCTATTGTGTCAGTTATTATTATCGTCATTGTGTCAGTGTTATTATTTTATGTATTGTGTATGTTAGTTAAGCTGGTATACTGTAGGTAGCCTACATTCCAGAATGCTCTAGATTATCTGAATAATTGCCTGACAATATTAGAGAATTCGGACAAAGTATGGTAATAGTCCAGGGAATGGTATGTGGGGCCGGACTTTTGCGATTCCCGGACTTTTGGGGTTCCCCGACTGGTCTTCCCCCCTTTAGTCTGGGAAGTCGACGGTTGAGTGTATATTAAACTGCTGACGTACATGCACATCAATGGCGCTGTCCGTGCATACAGGGGTCGACGTACATGTACGTCGTTGGCATGGGGCGGGTTAATAATAATAATAATAAAAAAAAAAAGTGAATTCAACAGAAATGCGAGAACCACACGGAACAAAACGTAAAATCTGTTCACTGGAATGGAGTCTACTGTTCAAAAACACATGCAACATCATAATTTGTCTGGTAAGTTATAATCATTATTTTCCAGGCTGTGCCATCTTCATCTCACTGAGCACTGACAAATCTCTATAATTAATTCCTGAATGGGTAAAGGAATGGGGTTCCAAGAAAAATACTCCCACTTCTATCCACCTTCAATACATGATAAATATATGTAAAATACATATATTGTAATCTCTGTGTTATATTTACACTCATCCACATTAACAATACTTATCAGCAATAAGCAACGTGTGTTAATCTCACTGGTAACTTGTAATCTGGGCTTTCTTTAAAACTAAAAATAGAACCCTTTAATTTTTATTTTTGCTGTCATATACATTTAAAAATAAATCCTATACATTTATATATATGTACATCTTACGGGTAAAAAATTACCTGGAGATGAAAGATAAGTAAAAAATACAGATACTGCAGTTTCCAAACACAGTGCCACAACATGAGCATCCAAGGAGAGAATCCATCTGAGAGTTCTTAAACTGTACTGTGGCAGAGTTGCTGCTGACTGGAGAGCTTTCTCCGTATATAACACTTGGTAACTGGCTATCCCACGTAACTTCTCGAGTAATTATTGCTGCATCAGGACTGTCAACTCACTACAATTATCCAGCTTACCACACTAGCATTTACACATGCCTAAATAATTTTCAAAGATATGTATTCAAGTGAAATCTTTCAAATGAAAAATAATCTTATTTCTAATAAATATATCAATATACAAAATACACTAAATATCTTTAAAATTCATAAATATAGTAGGTCTTTTGGATTAATTTATAAAAAATCATCCAAAATCATACAGGACTCCAATGCCTTGAATTGCATCAGACGCTATCAGTATCTAAAGCATAATGTTTTTCTGGAAACTTAGTAAAAACACAGGACGTACAGCGTCACTTTCAACCAAGCAAACATAAGTTTATTCTTACAAAGCAGAACGGCAACTACTCTTCCCCCTGAGAGCTAGACAGACTGGGAGTAACCACCTTAATATACCTGCCACCATCATTTCTCACACAACACACAACTACACATGATGCATGAAATTATCAATTAAAATTAGGCCATACATATATTGTAGTAGGAAACTACTTTTAACACCTCTGTATCTTCTAGTAACATATATATTAACTCAAGCCTCAATATCAATGAATATGAGTGTTGCTGCTGTACTCAACCAGTACAACACAGCATACAGCTAGAAAATATCATTATGCTTCAAAAGTAACTAACCTTCATAGAATTGAAGTTGATTGTACTAAGAAACAAACATCCTCCATAAAACTGAAGCCAACAGCATTCATTAACTTCATTACCGTGTGCAACATCAAATACTACACCAATACTTTTCACTATGAAAAATATTTGTTCACCTTAGGGAACACTCTGAAAGGCTTTGTGACATGTCCACAACACTGCATACACGGCACTACTTGCTTCATCAAAAGGAACTCTGGCCAGATTTATCCACCTTGTATTCCACTGCTGTACTCAATCAACTAAATAAACTAAAAAAATGTTATTTTGACAATAATTTCAAAATACAGTTAACCAACAATATACAGTACTATGGTTTGAGATTTGTGAGATTTGTTTCAGAAAATTTTTTACCACTTCTCAGTTTCAGACACTTCATCATCATCATCATACTGATCTCTTTTTCCTCACTCAAGGATATGGTGAGATAGGATGCAGAGGGTATGAAAAATCTTGACTGAGGAAAATCTAATCAACAGAATGTCCAAAAAAAAAAAAAAAAAAAAAAAAAAAAAAAAAAAGGCCACCCACTCATTTACTCCTCATTCAAGCCCTTGGAATCTTTACTTCCTCAAAGGCAACTAAAAAAAAAAAAAAAGTGTACAGATAAAAAAAATAAAAAAAATTTGTGCATACAGGCTTAATGCACACCTAGAACATTATCTTCGGTTGTGAATATCTGCCTATTGCCAGACACCTTAATCCCGTAAGAGGCGGCCACAAACAAATCGCCTCCATGTCACCTTGTCCCCTGCCATTTCACAGCCCTGCTCCCAGCTCACACCCCCCTCCCTCATATACCCCTCCACTCCATCCCTCCCTCTCCTCCCCTCCACCTCACTCACATACATTCTCTTTGTCAGTCTCTCACTCTCCATCCTCTCCACATGGCCAAACCACCTCAGTGTGTTCCTCCAAATGCTTCCTATCACATCCACATCCACACTGCAACATTCATTAACATCCTCATTTGTCAGTCTGTCTCTCCATGTGACTCCACAGTCTCCTGTCAAATAACTCATTTCCACTGCTCTCACTCTTGTTTTCTGTCCCTGATATTTTCAAAACCTTATACACTGAGGAAAAAAACAAAAAAATCTGCCCATGCAAGTGTTTATAAAGTCAGAAGGGGCAAGACCTGGACTGTAGAGATGATATGCTGGAAAAATGAGTAATACACGAGGGTATCCTATGCATGGTCTGTCACTGGCCAAACATAACAGAAAGAAATGCTTAAAAAAAAAAATCAAACATTACTGCTTATCTGTATATGCCTGTAACCTTTATCTACATTATCTCTTGTAAATTAGTCAGACAGTACATGCTCCTACCAACCATCTTTAACTGGATTCAATTCCACCTAGGTTGGATATTTATGAGGATACAGTAGAACATTGTTATTCATGTTCTCACATGTTCTCACCCTGTCAAAATTTCTCACTGGCACAAGTAAACTCTCACTCACAATGACTGCCACTCTAATAGAACAGCCTTCCAAAAGCACGTACCCTACATTCCAAATACAGTACTTTCCATAAATGCAACAGGGAACATGGAACATAACCACAGAGTGAAGGCAAGTCGCTTTTGTGTGACAATGTGATCCACCTTGATCGTATGGAACAGTTGCCCTTCAGCATCCGAAACACATAAACACAATAATTTAACATATACACTGGAGATATCCATCCATATCAGTATGTGCATATTAGTCACTACAAGTCATTCACTCAGTCATTTTCATTTACAACAGATTTATGAATGACTGTGTATAAGGTACTAGAAAAGTATCTTTCAAGAATCTTAAGCATTATTAGTAGTTTTTACATGTTAAGTAATATTTCCTGGATGCTTAAAAGTGGTGTCAGAAGGTTGGAAATGCTGTATGACATTGAGATGGGAAAGATCTTGCACACAGTTCACACTACCCTACTAATTTTTTCCCCTTAGGTCTGAAAATCCAAAGCCACATACTGTACCATATTCAGGTACATGCTAATTTCCATTCAGAGTACGCTTATGCATAAGGGGGCTGCTGTATATGCATAACATGCCCAAGTCAGACTGGAAACAACTATACTGTATAATATTTAAGATAATATTCATATGCAAAATGATATCTGACCAGAGTCCCTTTTTTATTCACATACAACATGACAAAACTCAACCTGATTTGGGTACTACAAGCCACAAAGAACAGGAATTATCACAACATAAAAAGCATAATAACAAGCAATTCTGTGCTACCTATTTACCATTAGCCGAGTTACAGAAGGAATCTCACAATTAAGAGAACCTTGTTTTGCAACCTCGAATTCAACTCAGGGGGACAACATGGCTACCTCATGAAGAAGAATTTAAAAATGGCATCAATATATCATGCATGAATTTGGTACAAAGCAAAATACATTCACAATGGATCTGGAAAACAGAGCCATTCAAGTCTATGTTCACCTACAAAAAGAGAGATGAAAACTGCATTGTAACATACATACATGTATGCTCTCTGGATTTGATTTTTCTTGTGCAGAATGTAATACCAGCACTGTATTTCACTGATCCTGACTGAAACTTCCAGTCACAAATCACCCAAGAAAATTGTGGGATGAAAATTTAGCTTTAACATTAAATACAGTATATCAGTTCCACATACAATGCAAACAGTAACCTACTCTGCTTCAAAAAATAAAACAAATTATTAATTATCCATCTAATACAATCCCCCCAACCTCTGAATACGCGTGACATCCTTCTTTATATAGTGTAAATTATCTGCGCTGCTACCAGATGATTTATTCAACTTAGAAAAGGCCTATGGTAATGAAAGAGTTTACCAGTGGTACATGGTGGTACATTTTGGCAAAGATCATCAACTCACTGATGTAGTGGTGCCCACTTTGTCTTTCACCTTTATCGCTCTTTTTCTTTGTCTGCCTGCCTTTTTTCCTATTTATCCCATCCCTCCTGTCATTTTTATTATTTTTCTTACCACTTCAAGTGGTTCTACATTAATAGACAAGCCTTATGATTTCCTGTAATCCAGGAAATCATTTACAACGCTAGATGGTAACCATATACCTGAATCATGGGGTGATGTGATGCCTACTAAGGTGCCCCTGTTAACTGGAAGAAGAGACATGAGTGCAGCATCCATCCAAACCTCCACATCTTTCCCCACACCTCACTGTGGCAAGATGCTATCTACTGCAGAACATCGGTTCACTACATGGGATGGCTCTGCAGGAGCAGGTGCTTGCCAGCAGTTGATGGGTCTGCTTGGCCAGACAGACCAATGTAAATGAACAACAACTAATACTATATCTAACTCCTCTAGTTCAAAATGTCTATCATAAGCAGAATAAAATAATCAGGAAATAACATGTGGAAAAGGTGTTCCCAAACTCAGCAGGGTAATTCAGATAATGAACTTGATAAGCTGACTCTGTGGCATCAGTCCGGTTAACATGAACATCAAATCACAAAATACTAATCACAGCACAAACAGAGCAGAAATAACTGTAACGGTTAAATTTTGAAAAGCTGAACAAGGATTTGATTTTTGGTACCCTGCAAGAAGTGATCACTTTTATATTACTTTCCAATATAGGCTGCGTTGTCTTTTTGATCAATACATATACATACTACTAGATGCATGGCTGGACGGACAGGGGCAAGGAAATATACTCCATCTGTTCTGAACTGAGAAACATAAGTCTGATGAAGCAGCATATACAAAGTAAACCCTATGGGGGAAAAAAAAAAAAAAAAAAAAAAAAAAAAAGCACACCTTGCTAGAGACTTTGACACCATATTTCTTCACATATAAAGACTATTCTGGAAAGCATTTTACAATGACAAGGCACGATAAAATGCTCACAGAAATGACCAAAGTTCACGAGTTCGAGCGTTAGAATTCTACACTCCAGCAACACTAAACTATTATATACTCTATGAACACCTACAGTGTGAAGTACTTTGCTCCTCTATGACTAACGGAATTTCGCTGCTCCACGTAACACGAGAGTGCATCACAACATGGATGAAAAGAAATGCTAAGACTGCAGCTTCAATTCATGAATATGCAGGAAGTGGTGGTCTAGTGGTTAAAGAAGATAGCTGCTGTCCAAAAAAAACAAGTTTGATCCCATGCTTGGGAAGGAAATAGTTACATTACTTAATTTCATTAAAACAGACTTTACTGATTTTCCAGACGGCTCAATGACATGTAACAAAAATGCCCCCATTAATACTATTACACCAATCCTAATGAGACAAGCCTAACATGTATTCAATATGGACAGTGAGTATAAGTGCTGAAGTGTTGACATGTGAAGGAATGTGTCACATACTGTACTAGGATTGCTTGGTTGTGAATCAGACACACAAACATCATGCAATTCATGGTAAAGTTGCATGAGGTGAACACCTTTATGGATTTTTTTTTTTTTTATAATACTTACATTTGATCTGTTCATATCAAACAAGCCCCCCAAGCCAAAGGAAATCAGTTATATAAAATATATATCTATCTATCTACCTATATATATATATATATATATATATCCGGAGCCTCTTTGGTACGGTGGTAGAGTATGCATTTCGTACACGGGTGAACCAGGGTTCGTGCCTCGCCAGGGTAATAAACTTTGGGTGTTTTCACCCGGCCACGAACTGCATTGGCGGACACAAGAGGTGCTGTGGTTGAACCAGTGTCACTTACTATAAAGTATGCTTGCACCCAGTCAGATTGCGCAGGCTGATTACACTTGGTTCACAAACTACACACACAGTCAAAGCCACTCCAACACTACAATTACCCTTACAAGCACTTCTCACCCTACGTACAATCTATACCGGACAGCCTAAGCCACTTGGTAGAGATACATTGGCTGTATCGTCCCAACTTTGGTCAGGACAGGCCGGTCCTGCAGTGGATACTCAAACAGCTGATGATGATATATATATATATATATATATTCCCGGTATATCATCTCATCCGCTGTTTGAGTGTCCACTGCAGGACCGGCCTATCCAGACCGAAGTGGGGACGATACAGCCAATGTGTCTCTACCAAGAGGCTTAGGCTGTCTGGTAGAGATTGTATGTAGGGTCAGAAGTGCTTCTTGGTGTAATTGTTGTGTTGTTGTGGTTATGGATGTGTGTGTAGTCTGTGAACCAAGTGTTATCGGCCCGCACAAGCCGACTGCGTGCAAGCATACTTTATAGTCTGCGACACTGGTTCTACCACAGCGCCCCTTGTGTCCGCCAAAGCAGTACGTTGCCAGAAGAACACTCCCAAAGTTTATTACCCTCTCAGGGCACGAACCCTCGTTCTTCAGTGTACGAAAACGCACACTTTACCACTGTACCACAGAGGCTCCATATATATATATATGAATATATATATATATATATATATATATATATGAATATAAATATATATATATATATATATATATGAATATATATATATATATATATATATATATATATATATATATATATATATATATATATATATATATATATATATATATATATATATATATATATATATATATATATATATATATATATATATATATATATATATATATATATATATATATATATATATATATATATATATATATATATATATATATATATATATATATATATATATATATATATATATATATATATATATATATATATATATATATATATATATATATATATATATATATATATATATATATATATATATATTATAGACAGATAGATGAATACAGGTAGACAGATGGACAGATTAAAATAGATAGATAGATACAGTATAAATAGAGAGACAGATCTGTCATTATACATCAATGTCTATCATTAATAATGGTAACTAAAAGTAGCAGCATGTGGCAAGAAACATGGTCACCAACTGCTTAAATTCTATTATATGTGGGATAACTTTCTAATACAGACATTTGCAACATCATAAAAATACACATAGCACAAAAATATAGTCCTGTGAGTACATCCTGAAGCTTTGTTATCATCATTATTAAGCAGATATCTCCTAACCTAATACCACAGTAGGAATGGTCTGGTCCCAAAAAGCTGTAAATCTTGTATTTCTTTTATATCTACAGCCTCAATACACAGAAAATGAGTAGACATAGAGTTTCAGGTAGCCATGTTGTCAATTATGAGTCCTGCATTGAAAGGACAAGGAAGAAGGAAGTGGGGAACTGATGCAAAGGGAGGATGCATCAAGGTGGATCTATTACATGCTGGAATTCAACAATCTTTATCACCATTATGTCTCAAGTAAAGTACAGTAACTGAGATACCGCACATCTACATTATAAAATTATACTTTACTGTAGTTAAGATTTATATTATGGGATATTTTTGATACACTGGATGCTTGATCATACAGCTTTACACTATATTTTGTACTACGTATCATCAGAACTACACACATTACTGTGAAGATATGTTTAAATAATACTGTATCGTACTTAAAATATTAACGACTAATTAGGACATGCCGGTTCTTGCTTAACTTTGATTTGGCGTGACCGAATGCTACAGAAAATGAAAGAATAATTGCAAGATCACAAAATATTGGCCACTGTCTGTGCAAGCCTTGTATGCAGTATGGATGGCGACTGACTTTAAAAAAAAAAAAAAAAAAAAAAAAAAAAAAAAAAAAAAAGGCAGAATGGGATTCTTTAAAAACTCATATTAATAGGGAAGATTAAAGGGAACAAGATAAAACTGCATACCATTAACCTGAAAGCACGGGGCAAGTGGAAAATTAGAAAATTCCTCAATCACCATCACTAATGAAGTGTTAAAATTTGGAATGGTTACAGTCAAACTACGTAAGCTCCTTCACTACAATACAGCATAAAATTGGTGAAAAAGATGGCTTACAGCATGTCAGAACTTTGTGTTAAATCAGCCATGGCAATATGTAGCTTATCATAAACATCCTACTGTTCTCAATACTGTACCAAAAAATTCTAATTATTTATCACAACACCTGAAGAAATCAACACAGATTATCACATAATATGTGGTGCCGGCAGTGTGCGATCACAAAGCTGTTAATAGGTTAAAAACTACATCAATATCGGTGCAAAGAGAGGCGAGGAAAGGGCCCAAACATGCCCCCTCCAAGCTAAGTGCAAGACTGGACAGACTCGGTTACTAAATGCTGCTTCTGTTGGGGTGGTCAGTGGGCCTTGGGATCAACCCATCACACTCTGTGTTTGTTTATCAATGAACATTTTGGCTTCCCAGCAGATTATAAGAGAATGTGTTTAAAACCTACTGTAGATATTAATAACAGTCTCTTCTCAAATACACTGTCTTCTGAGAGGAAGATCTCAACAGCTTTGCATGTACAAGACCACATAAATGTCAGTGAAAAACAACAAAGAATCCTCTCAACTCAGGCCATTTACTGTACTCATAACTAATTACTAATTCCCACAGAAAAGTATAAAATTAGTTTCATTAACACACACTGTTATTCCCAATGCAACTTCAAGAAGCACTAATGCAATGGGTGTAATGGTGAGGCCAACCGCCACCCCCAGAATCAAGGCAACAACGAGAACAACAGCTCCACACTGACACTGCCACTCCAGAACACATTAGCATAGAACACTAACAATCCCACTATTTTGCACCCAGATTTACCAACTCATCAAGGCTTCATTATTCATATTATACAGTGCTTAACTATATTGAAGAGATATTTTAGGCATGATGACTAAGAGTCCACTGCTGAAATGAACCAATTTACATACAGTATATCCTACTGAGCATGGCTTGTTGAGTCAGGTGGAACTAGAAGCAATATGGAGGAACTATGTAGTCTCCTATACCATGGGTACTACAGCAGCATGTCCCAGAGACAAGGTGCAGATGATATATATATGATGTGCAATCTTAGGAGGCAGAAAACAGATCATTCTCTTAAAACTAATATTCAGTAGAGCACTGTAAGTTCAAAAACATTTCTTGGTGACTGTTCAGTCAGTGGGACTGTAGAATATTTATTGCTATCTGCCAGATTTCAACAATAACATACAAATACAGAATATATAAAAGACATAGTAAGTTAGCTATACATATCTAACCTTTCTATAAAAATTTAATGGTTTAGTCTGTCAAAAAGATCACTGGAAGAAGATACCAGGGCTAAGGAACATGCAGTGCTCTACTACATAATAACAGCATACAGTAAGTCCTCATTATATGTCAATGATATGTTCCAAATTATTATAACTTTTTCCACATAACTTGGAGGAGAAATTGAAGGAAGTTGGCAAATCAGCTTTACAGGCAGCAATGGAAGTTTAACAGGTGATTTTTCTGTAATTACTATGGAGTAGTAAACAAACAAACAAACACAAATCTGACATGTAACAAGGACTTTCTGTATTACCTCACTCATGCCCTCCTTGGTCATGTGGCTATACTCACCCATGTGGTCAGAAAACATCCCAGGCAATGCAGTTTTCTACAATGCTGTTATTTTCTTGACATTATGAAAGTTTTCTAACCTTATGGTAGTACAGTATATGTATTCCTGATAACATGACACATTCTTCATGAATAAGGCTAAATTCCATGACAATGTAGTTTCCTTAATGCAATGAGCTTCCTGACATCATATACCTGCTATCCTGACATTATGGCACCATTGTTAGCAGTACCAACGATTCTCTATTTGCATGACTTCTCGACAATAGACTGTACGTTGGTAGAATTGTGACAAACACAATGGCCCTCCTAGGATACTGGCAATTTAACTTATGTTAACACTATTGTACTGACTTCTTTGAGGGGACTCTTTCCATAACTGGAAAAAATAATGTATTTCCTGGATTTCAGTTTCTGAATCATGCAGAATTAGTAGAAACTTATGAACATTATGAGACTCCAAGTAACACACACATATTTGATAGTTATGAGATCAAGATTAGTACCTACAACAGGATCAACGGCATGAATTTTCTTTATTATATATACTGTAGCCATTTCACTGAGATTATCACAAGCTTCCAACAAATTTCAATATACCTATAAGTAGTGAAAATAAGCAATGTATACAGTATATTACTATTATATACATATGCACTCTCACACACACACACACACACACACACACACACACACACACACACACCCATACACACACACACACACACATATATATATATATATATACAGGTATACCCATTTCAATGATGCAATTGGTTAAATTAAAACCTGTCGTTAGGCGCGGTATCGTATCTCAGTGTAGAATTATCATGTAAAGTATAGGGATGCATTTTTGAGCCTTAGGTTTCCCCCCCAACCAAGTCCTAAACCCACCTAAATGAGTCCAAAAACAGGTTTAAAGCCAATCTAAATGGCCTAACAGCTGTAAAAGAAGCTAAACTAAGCCTAACACCCGTAAATAACTCACTAAAACCAACAAATAAAATCTGAAAACTGTCAAATGTAAGTTTCGAAAAAATCAAGCTTCGTAATCTGTACCTCAAAATGATAATGTTCACCCCACCTATGGCTAAAACACATTAAGCTAAGTCTAGAAACAGTTTATAAATCAACACAAACTCACAATTTTTGTTTAAAAAATAGTCAAAATCAGCTTTTAAAAAATCAAAATCCATCGTTAAACTGGGAATTAGCCACTGTTAGGCAGGGTATGGTGGTATTTCTACCTCCATCGCTAAGCTGGGGTATCCCATCTCAGGGTATCGTATATCGAGGTATACCTGTGTGTGTGTGTGTGTGTGTGTGTGTGTGTGTGTGTGTGTGTCTATCTATCTATCTATCTATCTATATATACACACATACATTCGACCCTCGATTTGGCAGACCCCTACTTCCCGCATTTCGGATTTCCCGGTCACGGGCTGAGGCAGGACGATATTATCAAATGCCAGACAAATGCCCGTACAAGTCCGGGATTCTCAACAAAAGTCCGGCCATTATTCTCTCATATAAAACTATAAGCAGTCTGCTGCACAACACAGTATAATTTTGGCAAGGTTTTGACTCGATAAAGGCCATTTGTAACATACACAAGAAATTATTTTCACACATGAAACGCACCTTTGGCAGCCAACGAGCTTCAAGCCACCAGCTCCTAACTCGTGGCAATATCCCATTTGCCTCTTACCTTTCTCAAATGCCACTATAAATAGTTTATTGCACAACACAGTAAAGTTTAAGGAAGGCTTGGACACAATAATATTCATAGATAATAAAAATCAAACATTTTCTTACGGACGAAGTCAGTAGGATCCATTCCTACTCATTTAGCTCACCCAACTCAGTGTGATTAAATACCGAATCAGCACTTTTCACTGGAAAATATTTTAATTCTTTTTACCACAGTGGCTCATACACACCTAATCATCTGAGATCTACTTTTAAAAATTTTGCTTAATATAACTTAATTAAAAAATTAGGTTTCAGAGCTAAAATGCACATTGTCAGTGTTTACATCTCGGTCAGCTGATGAGTGGTTGGCTGATGTTAGCAGATATTTCCCCCTCAGATCGTCAGCACAGCTTGACAGACTTCTCTTTTGCATAAATATTTATTTTGAGTAAAAAAAAAAAAAAAAAATGCCTCTGCATTGTAAATCGATGTTTATCCAGAACAAGAGTCCATCAGGGTGAGTTGTTCGGCTAGAGGCAAAACACTTCTGCTAATTTAAAGAAATTTTCACTCTGAATCCTGATTCTCTATTAATAATTAAATTACGCACAAATTTTTGACTGAATTTCAAATAATTAGGTGTGCAAACCTACATGGTGATAAAGATTAAAATATTTTCCAATTAAAATTGGCGATTCGGTCCAAGATTGCGTGTTTGTATCTTGGTCAGCTACAGTCAATCCACGTAAATCGCGTGTTCATAAAGCACGGATTCGTAAATCACGGCTAAGTGGCCGTCAGACTGCCAGCAACCTTAAATCACCGTTAAGTCACAAAAATCGCAGACCTCGGCAACCAAGTGGGCCTTTTCCGAGAAGAACCGTACATCGCGGCATTCAAACTAAAAATTGCGACTCAACATCAATCACCATGTAACCCTGGTGGCAAGTGTGCATACTAATGCCGCCATGATATTGTTGTTCTTGTCCCGCCAGTCCGCACACTACAGACTGTCGCCGTGGAACATAAGAGCTACCTGTCTTTTTTGTGCAACTCCCCCCCCCCTACCTGCCATGGCCCCTCCCAACCCCCCAATGAAGTGCTCTAAGCAGTATGGCATCGAGAAGCTGCCGCCATTGTCGTACAGTCAACGTTTGGAGCTCATTCGTCGTGTTGAGAAGGGAGAGAAGTTTTCAAAGCTGGCGAAAGAGTACACGAGTTCTTCCCAAAACCACCCCACTCCATTCACTTAAGCAATTTCATCGCAGGATTAAGGTGAGATCCCTTAACATTGCTTATATCTATTTAATACATGCACTGAATATTCCTAAATTCATATGTTTGTGTTTGATGGTGCCTAGATAGGTGTTGGTAGGGTGCTGTGGGGGCGGGGTGGCCAAAGTCCAGACCCAAATTAATTTTTCACATAAGAGTTATTATTCATTAATCACGGAATTCGTAAATCACGGCAGTGGTCGAGACCCAAATTGCCGCGATTTACGGGGACTGACAGTAATTAGTGGCTGGCTGACCTTGGGGTGCTCCATTCCTTGCTCATTTTCCTCTTTTTCCTCAGCTTTCTGATCTTCTTCTATCATACCCTCCACAGTCTCATCAACAACTGTCTAAACAACCATTCTTAGGGTTGTACCTAGCAAAATACAGCTGTTGTGTCAGTTATTATTATTATTATTATTGCATCAGTGTTATTATTTTATGTACTGTGTATGCCGGTTATGTTGGTGTGGGTAGCCTACATTCCAGAATGCTCTAGATTATCTGAATAATTGCCGGACAATATTGAAGAGTTCGGACAAAGTATGGTAATAGTCAGTGGAATGATATGTGCAGCTGGACTTTTGCCATTCCTGGACTGGTCTATCCCCCTTTTAGTCCGGCAAATTGAGGGTCGAGTGTGTGTGTGTGTGTGTGTGTGTGTGTGTGTGTGTGTATATATATATATATATATATATATATATATATATATAGATAGATAGATAGATAGACAGATAGATAGATAGATAGATATAGATATATATATATATGTATATATACAGTATATATATACAGTGTGTATATATATATATATATATATATATATATATATATATGTATATATATATAGCTGAGTTGACATTTTCATTAAAAGTAAGAACACTAGATTGTAAAATTAGAAAAGCATACAATAACTTTCAAAAACATGGTTAATGAAGAAGTTTTCATATAGCTGCATTATTTGATACTCAGCAACCAGTTCCAGATTGCATAGGGTAAAATGGGGTAATTTCAGCCCAGCGAGGAACTGTGAGTGTTTATGCTGACTTTATTCTAGCTTACTGTACTCAACCATGATTTTATTCTATTTTATCATTATGTTTTGTGTGCCTACTGCATTTTTCTTGTGTAGATGGTTTTCTCATGTTTTTCTCATGCCACTGCAGGGTACAGCCCTGAGATGGTGATTGCTTGTCTTTGGTTGATGGGTTTGCTTAACTATGGTAATTGCTTGGCTGTGGTTTATGGGTCTGCCTGACCAGAAAAAGTAGTGTTAAGAACAAGTGCTGAACAATGTACAATACTGTAGTGTCCTTTTACACTGGCTTTCAAAGTTAGCTTATGTACAAATGGGGGCCATGGGAAAAGTCCACTATCTGGATGGAGCCACTACCTGGACATGCCTTTGGCTCTTTTATGTCAGATAATCCAGGGATTACTGTACAATTACTTTATGAACTTAAAGCTCAATTACAATTACTTGTAAATAAAAATGATTAATAACAATTACACCATCATTATCATCTTGAATTTGGCTCTTTTTTGTATTGTTTTTGTTTCTTTCTTGGAAGGAATGGTTTGTGGGCTCCCGGCATTAGGTTCCTTCTTCCATCCATCCATCATCCAATCCTACATTGCTCCATGAGCAACATAGGAGCCTGGGGCTAGGCAAGTTGGTCTTGACATTTAAGATGACAGTGACCAGCCTCATTCATCCCTGAGTAGCATTATGTGAGCAATAAGCCCCAACCATCCCTTGGATATAAACCTTCACCAACTCAATCCGACTGGAGTGCCGTAATTACCCACTAAACCACCAGGCGCCATAATTTGGTTATATGGTTACCACCCAGCATAGTAAATGGTTTCCTGGTGTACAAGAAACCATTTAGTTTGTCACTTAGAGTCACAAACAGGCAGAAGTAAGAGGAAAGAACGAAGGAAAGACAGAAGAGGGAGCGTAAAGTCACCCGCGGGCAGAAGGACGAGGAAAGAATGAAGGAAAGAAAGACAGAAGAGGATGGAAGGAAAGAAGGATGGAGGAGAGGAAAGGGCAGACACCTGAAAGCAGCACTACATCGAGTGAGTGGATGGTAAGTGCCCACACCTACCTCTACTTCCTTCTTCCTTGCATGAAAAAGAAAAGAAAAGAAAAAAAAAATCATCCGGTACATCAGAGTACAATTACGCAAAAAGTTTAATTATTTACATTTCAATTAAATTACGATTACAACTACCCCAAGCCTGGGATGAACGCACGCATGCACGCACACGCACGCACACACACAGAACAGTACCCTGCCATGCACTCGTGCCATGGGAGTCCCCCCGACCAACTTACCAACAGAGAAACAATCAGTGAAGCAATGATGGATGCCATCGATGTAAAATTCGCCCAATACAGGGCATAGGCCCTACTGTATGGTAGCCTAGGATACCTAAGCCTAATTATAATCAATTGTGTATGATATGTTGTGTGGTATTATAACAATATTAATAATATTATAACAATAATGACAACAAATAGGTCGCGGCAAAATTACCCTGTCAGGCAGAGTAATTTCACTATATGACTTTTTCTTTTTTCAAAGTCTATGGTACGAGCATTTTTCTTTTCTTTTTTTTATAAGAATGATTAAGTATCTTTAGCAGAAGGGCTGAATGTATGGCTAAAGCAATAAAAGTATTAATATTCCATATGTGACAGTTTGTAATTAGCAAAACCTACCATTCACAGCAAAAGTACCCCATTTTACCCTAATGTAATTGGATGTACGATATCTTAAACCCATCTCCACAATGACAACTTTTGTTTTTAATTCTAACTCCAGACAATCTAATTAAGCTTACTCTTTGAATCCAGTGATGTTTATTTTTTGCTACTTCCACACAATAATATTCAACTTAGGAATGGTTTCTCGTACTGGGAGTTCACGAAAGCCTAACTAACTCCTCTGGTTTGAAAAGTCTCTCCTAAGTTAAATAAAACTGTCTAAGAGTTGCAAGAATTAAAAATGAAAACATATATATATATATATATATATATATATATACACTGTATATATATATATATATATATATATATATATATATATATATATATATATATACTGTATATATATATATATATATATATATATATATATATATATATACAGTATTTATATATATATATATATACTGTATATATATACTGTATATATATATATATATATATATATATATATATATATATATATACACACCAGTATATCCCCAGACTGAAGAGTTCATGAAACCTTCCCTTCAATGACAAGGTCAAAAACAATCTCCACCAATCCCCTGAATCTTGGTAACATCTTTTTAATCTTATTCTTGCTGTTACTATGAACATAACTTATAAGGTAAACTGAAAATTATAAAGATTCCTTTGGACTGAATGTATTAATACCGTACAGTACATACAAACTGCCTCTGTATTTAACCCCCTAAAGTTCAATGACGTCTTGCTTCTTTTAGTTTTACTACCTTCATACAGTTTCATACATGTTACAGAGAAAAACCTAGTTGCCATGGGGTTAACAGAGACTGCTTCTAACCCCACCACTACAAATTACCTCTACAAAGCTAAATCACAAGACTGATGGGATTAAGTCTTGCTGACACCTGATTATACGTACTTTATTAATTTGGAGGAAAACTCGAATCATTTTTTTTCTAATATGCCTGGTATATTCAGATAATTTTAATCAGCTTAGGAGAGACTTTTCAATACGTAAGTCAGATATGGCCTTCACTAACCATTTCAGTGCAAGAGATCTTTCCTAGGCTAACTTTAACAATCTGGAGGTAAAAGTGCTAAATACAAAAATGTTGTACAGTAGAATCTCATAAATCGCACATTTCTAAACAGCGAATTCATAATACAGTACATGGCAACATCATGCAACAGTTTGGAATAACAATAATTCGTGAAAATTATACATAATTCGCGACTGCACCCTCATGACTGAAGGTTTTCCAATGCATTTCTGAACATCTGTTATGCTATGTTTGCACAAATGGTGGTTTCTAAATAAGTAAAACTGTATAAAAATGAGATTTTCCTCTCTGAATCAGGCAGGCTAATTTTGAAGCATATAAAGATCTGGAGCAAGTTGCCAGATGATGCCAGATCACTTAACACCAGCAGTGTTCACTTATTTTGCCTGTGGTTTTTAACTCTGGAGTATTGGTTGAATGTAAAGACTGTTGTTCTTCTTGGTATCTATAACTGTAGTAAAAAGATTTCCATTGGGATAATATCTAGGCTTAACTCCTTATGTGGATGTGGGCCAATAACTTGTTTAGCAAAGCCAATGACACACTTGCCGACCAGCTTGCTTTCTTCACCTTAATATCTCATAATATCCTTCTTGGCGGATCACAAGGGAGTCAGAAATTCGCACAGAAGGTCTATCAGTGTTACTGCACCAAAATGCAGCACAATCAAACCATTAATAAGGGCAAAAATTACCAGCAAAAAAACACAGCACCACCCCCCATTTTGTGGCTACCAACAGTTTGGTTTGTCAACATTATAATTCAGTGATTATCTCGGTGTTTACATATGTAGAGATGAGTATTAAAATGGAAATCTCAATTAGCTCAAATTAACAAAATTAAAGTATTCATCCATCCATCCATGAGGAGCGTAGGAGCCCGGGGCTAGGCAGTTGGTCCTGACATTTAAGATGAGAGTGACCAGCCTCACTCATCCCTGAGTGGCATTACATGAGCAATCAACCCCAACCACCCCTTGGATATAAACCTTCACTGGTTCAATCCAACTAGAGAGCAATAATTACCCACTAAACCACCAGGTGCCAAAATTTGGTTATATGGTTACTACTGTATTTAATTCATCAACCGATCATATATCACAGCAGGTGACAAGATGTTTTTTTAGACGAATCGTTGTTTACATATGTACAGATGAGGATTAAAACAGAAATCTTCAGAAGCTCAAATTAACAGAATTAAAGCATTTTTTTATTCATCAACAAATCATGTACTGGTACAATAGCAGGTGACGAGATGTATTTTTAGACAAATCTGCAGTCAAGTGACTCAGCCAGCACCTGGGCTGTGAACCGTTTGCACCAAAATGCCACCACATCAGCCAACCTATCGGCAAGCAGCTGAAAATACTGTATTGGCTGTCCAGTCTCTCTATAGGGTCTCTATTAAGTACTAAACCAATCATATTCAAGCACTTACTGTAAACTAAACCAATTACAGTGCTTCCCTCCCAGATCAAGCATTAAGGGCATGTGCGCAAGAGCCCCGCTGCCTGGCTCATGCTTGTGGTTTGTCTCCTCTCTATTGACAGTGTATGGTTCTAGTGTGGTGTACGAGAGGATTCTGCCCCCCCCCCCCCAGTGTTTCCTCTATCTGCCCAGTTTTACCATGGCCGATTGTAACCCTCTTAAGCCTACAACTGCTTCAAGGAAGGGGATGAAGAAGAGGCCAATGTTAACTTACACCCATAAGTTTGATGTAATAAGGAGGAACCCCTCCCCCCTCCCCCGTCCATTCAAGCAATGTCATCAGTCACAGTCAGGTAAGAATCTAACAATACTGTATTGTTCATTTCCATTAAATGGCTTTACTAATTCCTTTTCCAAGTTGTTAGAGTTCGCTGGCAAACAAAGTGACAGACTCATAAGTAATTTTTCCCATAAGATTAGTTACAGTATTTCTAAATCATGAAATTCATCTTCCTTCTGCCTGTGGGTGACTCTACACTCAGTGACAAGCCATATGGTTTCCTCTACACCAGGAAACCATTTACTATGCTGGGTGGTAACTATATAACCAAATTATGGCCTGTAGTGGTTAAGTGGGTAATTACAGCACTGCAGTAGGACTGAGCCAGTGAAGGTTTATATCCAAGGGGAGGCTGGAGTTGATTGCTCACGTAATGTCACTCAGAGATGAGTGAAGCTGGTCACTCTCATCTTGAATGTCAGGACCAACCTGCCTAGCCCCGGGCTCCTACGCTCCTCATGGGGCAACGTAGGATTGGCTGATGGATGGATGGATGGACTCAAATCGCGGCATGTGCCCTGTTCCATAAGACCGTGATTTGGGCAATTCCACTATATGCCATCAAATTTAAGGAGTAAGAGAAAAAGTTGCAGAATACTGTACCTGCACAGGGTATTAATGTGGCCAATTATCTGTCAGGGCCTCTTCACACACTGATGCAAATTGTTGAATCATGTAGGCCAGCATATAGGTTGGTAAAAAAACATGCCACTGCATTAGGCCACATTCTGAGCATTCTATTTCTCTGAGGCAGACTTGATACTGGTCAGTGAGAAACATTATGCCAAGAAAAATGCCCACTGAAACAAGGTGTTCTTATGCCAACTTTTTCTTCAACCTACAGAACCGGACTATTTCCATTAGAATGTCTAATTACTGACATCTGTGTAACAAGATACTTATACTATCCAGAGACTGAGATTCTTTACACTTTGAAAATGCCACTACCCAGTTCTCTGTAACTTTATCAAATTGGAAGCTATATGGTACTTTGTCCTATTTTAAACAGTTGTGACTTCTGACTGTGAGCAGGTACTGCTTGACTGCTCAAATTCTTGGTGTGTACTGTACACTATGTAATTAAACTTTGGACAACAATGCAACTTAAGAATAATCACTAGATGTGCTTTAGCAATGATACCAGTATACAATACAGGATATATATATATATATATATATATATATATATATATACTTACAAATAAAGGGCTCTATATATATCTGACATGCAATTAAACTTCTGCCATCTACAATAGGCAGTGAATGCAACCAAGTACAAAAATAAACACATGCAAATATCAAGTGCTCTGCATGTAGTTCAAATAATAACTCTAAAAGCAAGATATCCAGATAACAATAACTACTGAAGCAATGTTGTTATGATAAAAAGTACCAAAATTCATATCTGCAGGAATATGAATGTTTTATCAGCTGGATAATAAGTATGACTGAAGATCTACTGGAATGATATATCAGACAACTAAATATCGTAAAGTTTAAACTGTAAATTAAATTTTACTGCAATGTGATGCAATATACCATCTGTTGTACAAGAGTCCATGCAAAACTTTCATTTAAAATCAGAACTATACTCACAGCTATCTAGTGATATATCTGGCATAAAAATTTTCAAAGCCTATGGTTAGCCACATTCATCTACTGAAATAATCTTCATTATTTACTATTCATACTACTGTAATAGTACCAGTATATTATTTCCACACCTAAATTTCTTTAACTCACTTAAAAATGAGAAAACCGAGTCATTCATACTCATCTAAACTTTGATCATATTATGGGCCCGAACTTTGACCATATTACAGGCCTGGACTTCTGTATTACAAGCTTAAATAAGTAAAAATAAAATCAGTATTAAAAAGACATACATACTGTATCTTGAGGTCAAACTGTCTGAGATGAACAGGAACTCTTTCAACATCAACTTTCGACAGAGCCTTACTTTCAGGAAGCATCGTACTTACATACTATATGATGCCAGGAGGAGAACTGCCAATACATGTTCACTAGCTACCTGCTGTTAAGATGTGGGCCAACCAAAATTTCTACCCACCACTTCACAGAAATGCCAATAAATGTTCACTAGCTACCTGCTGTTAAGATGTGGGCCAACCAAAATTTCTACCCACCATTTCATAGAACTGTTCATTGAATGGAGTAAAAAACTTACGAAGGTGAGACATGACAGCCGGATCAACTTTGGGGTGGGGGCGGCCCTTTGCATCAGCCAAGCACTTCTGAAAAGTCTCATTCCTCATGCAGTAGAATCCTTTGGTCTCATTGAAGTAGAAGTTATCAGGTCGAATGTGACGTGGTAACCCCAAGAATCTCTGAACCTGTTATAGAATTTTCAAAGTCAGTATTGTAATTATATATTGTTGCTATTATGTGATAAACCAATATCTCACACTCTTAAAATCATTCAATGAACTAATGAACTGGTACTATCACACCTTGTAAAGAAATTTCTTGTTACAGGTTGGCCCCCCCTCCCTTTTTTTTACATCAAGTCCACAGCCAATTTTTAAAGATATGCATATTATAAGTAACAATGGCAACCAATACAATTGATGTACTACCTCTCCCAAAATTATACAGTAGTATCAAACACATGGAAAAAGTTGCGATATTTTAAAACACATTCTCAATTATCTTATACAAAACTGAGGACTGCCTGTACAGTCTTATAATCTGACTAGCAGCCAACAGTCTTATTCAACAATATGAACTTCCTACCACTCAGGGGGTTAAGGATAAATATGGCATGCAACATCCATCTACCCACCTGTCCAAATAAAGAGGAGAGGGAGAGGTGTATCCCTGGTATTGTGTTCTTACACTACAGGCAAATATACCAAGCTATACCCATGCATAACTGCCCGTCAAGTTATATAGTAGGTCTATTAATATCCCCATGCCTTTTTCTCACCTAAAGATGAGGTGTTGCAGAGAAAAAAAAAATAATAATAAAAAAATAAAAATATAGAGGGAAAGCTCTCAGTAACATATTCGTGAAATGAGCCACAAAATCATCTACATTTCAGTCAAACCCACAAAATTTTATTCAGCCTAAAATGTCTAACCATCTGCACGTATTCTCTGCATTCTCCTTTATATATATACCGTACTTTGCATACAACTACTGTATCAGACAGTTACAGCATTCCATTAATTATCACATTCAAAAGGGATGCTAAATCCATGTTATGTACTCCACTTAATTCAGTCTCCTGTCAATTCCCCTGCATGATGTTATTCCACTAACTATCATATTCAAAAAAGAATGCCAAATCCTTGTCATGTGCTTCTCTGTACAGTAAATACATCACCCAACTAAATCAGCTCCATGTCAATTCCTTAGCCTCCTCACTATTTACATCTAGTTTTCTCACACCACTCCTTTACCCTATTCTTCCACCTAACCCTTCTCCTTCCACCTTCAAACTCTTATAGCTACAGTATATTTGATTCACGATCCTAACAACAGTATATCCATTTGCTCTCTACTCTCTCTGTGTGGTCATACTAAGCACACACAATTTGACATTACTGAGAGGCTTCCTTATTTCACATCTTTCTTAAATCACATTACATCTTTTAATATCCACTCTAAGCATTCCACACATATTCCTCAATGACCCCAATTTCTGTCTATTTCCTGATGCCTTAATCCCATAAGGGGTGGCCACAAACAAATCCCCTCCATGTCACCCTGTCCAACACCATTTCACTGCCCTGTTCCCAGCTCACACCCCCCTCTCTCATATACCTCTCCACTCCATCCCTCCATCTCATCCTTGGCCTCCCCCTCCCTCTCCCCCCCTCCACCTCACTCACATACATTCTCCTCATCAGTCTCTCACTCTCCATCCTCTCCACATGGCCAAACTTTCACTGATTTTAATTAAGACTTCGTACAAACATGTCCTACCAGTCTCACAACCATAAGTTTAGGTAGGCACTAATACACCTTCAAACGAACCTCTTCCAACCTCCACATTTAGTCCTCTATTTAGTACAGTGTAGCAAGGCCTTCATAGCACAACCCATTATTTTTCCTTAAGACATACTATTCTCCACTTCCTTTATACATTTACATCTCTCTTCTATAATGCACTGAGGTACAGCAAATGCTTGTATAACACGAGAATAGTGTACTCTGAAGCTCCCACTTTATGGGCCATATGTTTACATGTTAAAGGATTTCATTGTATCTAAGCCAGCCCGAAGTTCAAACTTTTGGGCAATGTTCAGTTTCTTTTTTTTCAAGGACATTTACCTACCTAATAAAGACTTCATTACATCCAAACCATGGAGGATTCCTCACCTTCAATGGAAGAGGTTGTGAGCTTGCTGGGGTCTGGAAAGCTTGAGGCAGGCAATAATATAAAGGTGGTTGGCGGTCCTCCCAATATTTAACGAGTCGATTGGCACACCCTCCTTTTCCTTCCGGTTGCAGTGCATCAGCAGAAACCTCTCATCATTACGAGGGAAGGGTCAAACACTCGTATCCTCTTGTCAATGGGTGATCTTCCTTATGCCTGAGCTGTCTCCAGAATGGCTTCCTTCTTGCCCAGAATCATACAAATGGAGGACTCGTTAACTTTGTAAAATTTCACAATGTCACAGTTCCACTGTCCTCCCTCCTTCCTCTTGATGACATCCATCTTCTGCTCTTGTGTCAGAGACTTCCGACATTTGGCAGGATCATGGAGGACTCGTTAACTTTGTAAAATTTCACAATGTCACAGTTCCATTGTCCTCTCTCCTTCCTCTTGATGACATCCACCTTATGCTCTTGTGTCAGAGACTTCCGACATTTGGCAGGATCATGGTGCAACAGCATGGTCAGGCTGGGTCAAGTGGCCCAAAACAAAGAGCAAAGATCACACAGAGCAAGTGTGCAGCCAAAGCACGGGGAGAAGGTAAGCTCAACTGGGGCAGGAATGCTCAGTGGACCGTGACAACACCCCGAGCAGACATGTGATAGCAAATACGAGTACATCATAGGCTGAATCTGCGCTCTGTCTATCACTTGCTGCACTGGATGAATTCCAACTGTAATTTTATACCTCGCACCACATTCTGTCTATAACTGACCATGTAGTATGACTTAGAAACATAAATTGAGGCCTCCCACCACATTATATCCATCTTCAACACATAGTCAGGTGCTGTAAAAAATGAGCAGCTTCCTCTGACTGCATTACATAAAGTTTCTTCCTCATTGCGACATTTTGGGGACACAATATGGCACCTCCCATATTATGTGAGAATCATGCTTTGTGATCAAACGTTATGCGAGCGCTTGCTGTCATCATCATCATCATCACCATCAACCAGACCTCCTTTCCCACCCTAGGGCAGAGTGAGGAGTAACAACATCCAAACAGCCAAAGTTTGCCCAGTTCACTGGGCCACACTTCCATTCACTCATCATTCAAGCCCTCAAAATCCTGGCTCCATCACACAGGCGAAAAAATTTTTTACCACATTCTGTAGCTTCACATAATTTTACCTATCTGACAGGGCCAATCTGAACACTGTCACATTAAATAGGGGTGCCAAATCCCTGATCATGAACTTCTCCACATAAAATTCATCCATCTGGCTCGGTCTCTTTGTCAGTCCCTTAGCCTCACCAACTTCCACACCTCTCTTCCTCACACACTCATCCACCAAACCTCCTCCCTCCTTCAAATTCGTACAGATATACCTTTTTCACCACTCTATTGTCATTAATTCTCTCCATATGACCAAACCATCTCAGTACCGTCTCTTCGATTCTGGTGTCCACAGACTTCCTCACGCTGCATCTTTCACATATCACATTATTCCGTAACCTATCCACTCTCTGTACTCCACATACATTCCTCAGCAGTCCCATTGCCACTGCTCTTACTCTTGACTTTTCATTTTCATGCCACACCATAGTCTCACATTCATATGTTAAAGTTGGAACTAACATTCATCCATGTAAGCCTTGCGCAGCTGCAACACTCAAGCCTATTTCTTATCACGGCCTCCACAGCACCGGCTACTTTCCTTCCTCATGTCACTACTTTCCACTTCTGTTGCACATTTTCCTCTCTTTTCTATCATTGTACCCAAATATTTGAACTTTCTCACCAATTCCAGTTTCTCTCTGTTCACTGTAATATCTCACTGGGAGTCACCTTCTCTCTCAGTAACCATCACTTTACTCTTCTCTACATTTACTCTAAAGACATCTACAAAACTCTGCACTAGTCTACCAACCTCTTGTCCGATATTTGCAAGTAGCACTGCATCATCAGCATACAACAAAAGTGAAATATTTCATCCATCACCACTCATTACCAACACCATCCCTCTCTCAACAACTAGCATTTTTACTTCTCTCACCATCCCATCCACATATACAATAAACAACCATGGGGACATCATACAACCTTGTTGCACGCCCATACTGATGGCGAACCATTCTCTTAGATGCCCATTTACCCTTACACATGCTTCACTTCCATCATAAAAACTCTTGATGGTACCTAGCATCTAAATCATACATGAGCTAAACCTTCCACAATCCTTCTCTGTCTACTTTGTTGTATGCTTTTTCCAGATCCATAAATGCCATAAACACCTTATAGTCCTTCTCACAAGCCTTCTCCACTATCTGTCTTACTGCAAATATTTGATCCACACATCCTCTGCCTCTCATAAAACCACTCTGTTCATAACTCACTACAACTTCTGATAGGTCTCTTACTTTCTCTATAATAATTCTTTCATATACCTTCCCTATAACTCTTAATAGACTTATACCACGATAATTCTTGCACTCACTTTGCTCACCTATATTTTTGAACTGGGGCACAATCACTGCCTTTTTCCACTCTACGGGCACAGTTTCACACATCCATGCCTTCTTATATATCTCCAACGAGTACTTCATTCCACTCTCCCCAATACACTTAACCCCTAAAGTAGTAATCCCTGTACTATCCGGACGTCCACTTTCCGGACACCCCACTTACCGGACATTGTGGGCCTGGACCTTAGGAACCCAAAAATGGCCAAAAAAAATAAAAAATCCAAATTTTTTCCCACCCGTAATTTGAAATTGCTGCGTGGCTCTGAACAGATGGTTTACACCATGGTCCCTTCACCCCTTCCTCCCTCCTGCCTCCCATCTCAGGTTGCCATTTGATATTTTTCATTACCAAATGTGGGCCAATTTGGTAATGAAAAATTTGTTTGGTAATGAATAAGAATACAGTACATCCCCACAGTACGCGAGTTCTGAGAACACGATCCCCCTTGTACATGAGGACCTATTTTCTTTTTTATTTTAGTGCATTTTTTATTAGTACGCGAATTGAACTTGTAAGCGAGATGGGCAGCAAAGAGTGGCCCAAATCCTGGAGTGACCCCGAGTACGCGACATTACCCCCCCACCAAGAAGCAATAACGGGTAAAGGTGAGCAGCCATATTCTTGTTGGTTTAGTTAAGCCATATCCTAGTTGATTTACCTAGTAAAGCCAGTTTCTTGCTTCCTTTTTCTCTCTTTCACTTTCCATGTTCCATCATTCCCCTTCACCACTCACTCTCATCCCCACTCCCACTCTCCCTCAGCTTCTCCTCCCCCCTCCCTCCACACTCAACATCTCCCCCTTTCACCATTCCTCCTCTCACCTACTCCCTCTTTACCCCCAATTCCTACCTCCCCCTATCCCTCCATTATCTTAGGTAACATGTCTTAGTTAGTTTCCCTGTATAGCACAATACTTAGGTCTGAAAGGCGTCTCAAGGGTTGCCCATGAAAGGGGGTGCTGCCCATATGTAATTTTTCCCATGAGTTTATGTATTCACAGTACGCGAATTCCTAGTACGCGACGTCCTCTGCCGCCATGTAGGTGCATACTAGGGGGATGTACTGTAACGCATTACCAAATGGATTTTTCACATGTATGAGGATACACAGGATGGAGATGGTGGATTGTATGCTCTCTCTGATTAATCTCCTAGACTACATAGCTTGAAAATAATCAACATGCTGTTAATTATAAGGAGAGTGATTACATGTATTTCCACTTGTATATATAATTAGTGAAGAATAAATGCTAGATTTACAAGTTTGGTAATGAAAAATTAAATTTAGTAATGAAAACTGAGGAGTTTGGTAATGTGGCCGTTGCGAACTGGCAACTCTGTTTCCCCGTCATCAACAGTTACTGCCTAACTTCAATGGTGAGTAGATGCATAAACTGCAATACCTCGCCACCAGACCACATGGGAATTTACAGTGTTGTGCAGTGTTAAGAAATTAGAACTTAGAGGGCAAAGGATCAACTGTGGAGTGCAAATTGGCGGTTGAAACTGGCATGATGCAGGTAGGAACAATGTGTAGTGTTTAACAATTATAACTCACAGTGCAAAGAATTAAGTGCAGCACAACACTGGAGTACTGTACGTCCTTCAAGAGCATTTTCACTACTGCCAAAACCTTAGAAAGGCAGCCACAAACGTGATGTAAGTACCATGGCTGAGGTACAGTCACTTCTAATTCCTCATTCTTTGGTTCCTTTTCATTTATTTCATGCTTTACGTCCATTATTGGTGTGAATAGGGTCTTAAATAGGTTTAAATAGGTGCTATGCATGTCCGGTAGGGAGTTATTTAGGTGGCTTTCAAAGTTAGGCTGGGTTAGGGTCCTTAAGCACCAGTCCAGGAGCCAGGGGCCCACTTTCCGGATGGGACTACTTTCCGGACATGCCTTTGGCTCTATTACATTGGATAGTAGAGGGATTACTGTAGTAGGATCGATCGATCCTTTTCCAGAATATGGCTTGATGCTGAATAGGACTAGTAGGATCAATCGATCCTTTTCCAGAATATGGCTTGATGCTGAATAGGACCGACGGAGGAGCCTTTGTAAAAAACTGCGGTCACTAGGCTTCGGCCCGATTGTGATGTAATGTCGATGCAGATCAACAAGAACTAAGTCCTGAGTAGGAAGGGGGAAGGATCTGGGTCTCTACCCATGGTGGGGGGGGGGATTCCCCCACCGACCACTCACCACCTTCCTCTATCCCAATACCTTTGTTCCCTCTCCCCTTCCTTCGTCTCTGACCGCCTCCTGCTCCCTCCCTCCTCCTTTCCCACCATCCTCCATCATGCCACCATGGTTCCCCCTCCTTTCCCCCCCTCCCTATCTCCTTGGGGAGGGTTATATCCCCCATACCCACCCTCCACACCCCTGTACTCCTTCTCTGCCTTTCCTCTTCATCTTGTGGTGTCTGTCTTGTGGTGTCTGAGGGGGGGGGGGATGGGAGTGGATAAGGAAGGTCATGGAAGGGGAGGAATGGGGGGGAATGGGGTGGGGGTGCATAGAAAACTGGAGTTGCCCCGCCTGGAAGGGTAACTTTTTTCTACTTTGACGGGCTATAGCTCATGAACCAGTTGGTCTAAAAATGCTCTGGTTTGCAGCACAAGGTGTGTGAATTCAAGCTCTAAACTTTGGGCATAAAAATTTTTATTTCTGTAAGAGTTGAAAAATTGGCTCCAAAAATAGGTTTTCACGGAAGTTCAGTCGATCGAATTGCGTACCCAAAGGGTTAATCATCTCCGCACACACCTCATCAACCCCAGCTGCTTTCACGTAATTCATCCACTTCACAGCATTCTTCACCTCTGCAAATGTCACATTTCCTGGCATTGCATTTCTTCTCTGTACATCCCCAAAATCAATCATGTTAACAATCGCTTTGCTCTCTCCATTTCCATTTATCAGACTTTCAAAATATTCTTTCCATCTGGTCCCTCCTTCATCCCCATGGGTTAACATTCTACAACTTACATACTTCACACTTTCACATTTCTTTCCAGTCACTTCTACACTTCTGCACCTCTTTCCAGAATAACTTCCTATTTTCAGAGTAATTTGCATTCATTTTTCTTCCTAGATCATCATTTTACCTCCTTCTTTTTCCTCTTAGCTAGTCTCTTTACATGCTTCTTGCTTTCAATATATACGGTTCTTATTTCAACCGAAGCCCTGCCCTGTATCCACTCTAGGCACTTCTTCCTCTTTTCCTCCACTGCTCTCTTAACCTCTTCATCCCACCATGCCATACTTTCTTCTTTGTTGTTACTCTTGCCACACCACACACCGCTTATGCATTCCTAACTAACCAATCCCTAAATGAATTCCACAGGTGCTTGCTGTACTTAAACTAACTCCCCCATTCAACAGCAAAGCACACTGAGAGTCAACATCTCTTCCATTGCCAACAACTTTATTCTTATTCATGGTAAATATAAACCTAATATTTCAGTGACAAGTAAAAAGGAAAAAAAAAAAAAAAAATGGGTACAGTACCTTGTCAATTTCAGTGTAAGGATCAACAATTAAATTATCTCCATCTATGATATGTATCTGCTCCCTTGGAAATTCTCGCAGCCACCGAAGCACATGTACTGCATACTGGCTGATTTGTATTGCCTTGAATCTGGAAGTAAAGATATAATTAGAACTGTAATATATGAATCACTTCATGAAAACCTTCAGAAAATTAAAACAGGAATAAATAGCTTTCTTTTCTTAAAGTAGGTGGGGATGCTCACCATCCACTCACTCAATGTAGTACTGCTTGGGGTGTCTGCCCTTTCTTCTATTCCTTCCTTTCTCTTCTGTTTTTCCTTCATTCTTTCCTCTTTCTTCTGCCTGTGTTTTACTTTACACTCCCTCCTCTGTCTTTCTTTCCCCCATTTTTTCCTCTTCCTTCTGCCTATGGGTGACTCTACAATGAGTAACATGCCAAATGGTTTCCTGTACATCAGGAAACCATTTACTATGCTGGTGGCACCTGGTGGTTTACTGAATAATTAAGGCATCCAATCACAAATCCTATTTCTTATTCTAACCACTCGATGCATTTCATAAGTATTCTTCAATAATCCCATTTCCACAGCACTTACTTATGGTTTTTTGTTCTGCTATATCAATGCTCATGGGCATCTGGAGGGGGGGGGGGAAACAAGGGGGGCAGTTGGAACTCAATGGCTTCAGTTCTCGTTCAAGGATGATCGAGTTATTTGAGTCAATTCATGCATTCTGTCACTATGCATTTGACATAAGTCATGTAACTCATGTAAGTACATGCCTATGCCTATTTGAAGTGGGTGTATTTTGATATATCGGCACATATATGTAAAATTTCTTTTATTTTGCCCCCTCCTTATAAAAAAATCCTGCGGATGCCCCTGTCAATGCTTGCCTCTTTCTTTTTAATCATAATTGGTCTATTCAGGTACTTATTTCTATCAATATCCTACAAACTTTCATTTGAATGCCTTCCTTGAATCCACCTTGGCCATTTATATTTTCTTCCACTTCTTCTCAACCTCCACATCCCACCACGCCACATCTTTCTTACATTTGCTTCTCTAGCAAAAACACACAAAGCTTTATCATTCCCAAATAAACACTCCTGCTATGCAATTCACAAGTTTTCCAAATCTATTTGCTCCCAGTTCAATGACTCCTGTCTCTCTATCCATATACAACCTGACACCTTAACCCTGGAGAGCATGGCCACAAACTTATCACCTCCACATCACCCTGTCCATCATCACGCTGCCCTCCCTCATACTCACATCACCACCAATAATATGATATACTGTACTCCACCCCATCCCTGATCTCACTCTCACCTCTCTAACTCCACACCCAAAATACAAACCCATCATTGATCTCTCCATCAGCTGTGAGGACCTTTTTGTGGAAGGGTGCAACCTGCCGACCTTTCCGAAGCTTGGTTTCCATTATCTGAGCATAGTCAGAAAGGACACGCGTTGCTGGCTCCCGCACAATAAGCAAAAGCTTCACAGTTCGGTTCATGGCCCTAATTCTTGCCGGGGCCTCACGGGAGATGAAGTATGAGGGCGTTTTCTCAATTGTTACCTGGTGGGGGTGGATACCACAATGTAAAAATATTCATATGTGTCATCACTGCAATGTTCATCAACCAACTTCATCAATAATACTCATGTTTTATTTCCATTATTTAATTTATTTTACATACTTATGGTTACTTATGTATATCCTGAATGCAGGCTCACTCCTATATACCCCAATCTTTGTCAGTGGTCAATAATGTCTAATAACTCCTACTCCTACTATTGATATTAATTATCATAAACAAGTTATTACCATACATTAATATTTAAAGTAATAAAACATTCACCTTCTCTAATATACCTTAAATCTTTAAAAAAAACTGCTATTATGATCTGCAGCATATTATTTTATGCTAAATCTTACAAAATAGCAACAAACTGGCATTTCAGTAATGTAGTTAAACAGAGGGAGTAAAATGAAAGCATTTGATTTTAGAAGTAGTAAGGATGATTCGTGTATATTATTACATAATGACTGTAAGTTCCATATCCTAATAGTACTAACCTAAAGGAGTTCCACAGGACTCCACTCCCTTCCTTAAATGCGTGATATTCCCAAACCCCAACCACCCACAAACATTGCTACATATGCAGATGATATCATACAACAACCATATACCACATGCAGACACAGCCTGCATAGTGCACACTGCAACAGGACTACCTCAACACCATGCAGACTTGGGTCAAGGACAACAGGGTGCTGATTATTTCACCCAAATCAACCACCACACTCATCAGCAGCAGTAAATATGAACACAGGTACTCCCCTCACATCACACTTAACTATGTACGTGTCCTATACACACCCTCCTCTAAGATCCATGGAGTGACATATGACACTGGACTCCCCTTCAAGGACCATGTACAAGATATCAAGAGGAAATGCACCCGCAGCCTCAATGCAATACGGGCAACTAGAGGACCAAGCTTTGGGCAACAAAAAGAAACACTCTCCTTATTCAAACAATATACAGTACTAGATCAAAGACGTCTGGTGCCTCGCCAGCATGGGCTCCCATCCTATTTAATACCCACTACAACACCTTGCAAATCACGCAGAACAATGCCCTAAGCATCACCACTGGCTGCACCAAAATCACTTCCATAGGTCACTTACACTCTAAAGCTAAAGTCCTCCCTGTCAGAGACTACCTTCGTATAAGGGGCACACATATTAATGCAGTAGCTTGTGCCAATACACAAACCCCCTCTCATTACTGACACACACAACACACACAGGCACATAAAGTGATCACCAAACACACATTATCTGCAACAATATCCCACCTCCAGATATTCCAATGCTAGCAAAGAAGAGGCATCTACATGCTCATTTCACACACAGGGCAATACAACACCTAGATCATGAAGCCATACCGTAAGCCTCCCCCTCCTAATATCTACCCTCGAAGGTGTCCTTAAATAAAGATGATCCAGTTCACCAAACTAGGAAGTGACTTCCTGTGTGATGTTACATTGAATGGAGAGAGACTGGAATTGGTGAGAGAGTTCAAATACCTGGGCACAGTGATAGAAAAGAGAGGAAAATGTGCAAAAGAAGTGGAAAGTAAAGTGACATGAGGAAGGAAAGTAGCTGGTGCTATAAACACCTTGATAAGAAACAGAGGCTTGAGTGTTACACCTGCATGAGGCTTACATGAAGGAAAGTTAGTGCCAACTTTAACATACTGTACAGATGTGAGACTATGGTGTGGCATAAAAATAAAAAGTCAAGAGCAAATGCAGTGGAGATGGGACTGCTGAGGAATGTATGTGGAGTATCGTGAGTGAATAGGATATGGAATAATGTGATTCGTGAAAGATGCGGAGTAAGGAAGTCTGTGGACACCAGAATCGAAGAGAGTGTACTGGTACGTATGGTCATGTTGAGAATGGGTGACAACAGAGTGGTGAAAAAGGTAAATCTGGGGAAATTTGAAGGAGTGAGGGGATGAGGCAGGCCAAGAAGGTGTAGGGATATGATGGATGAGTGTGTGAGGAAGAGAGGTATGGAAGCTGGTGAGGCTAAGGGACTGACAAGAGATCAAGTTGGTTGGATAAATTTTGTGCAAAGAAATGCATAACCAGGGATTAGCATCCCTTTTTAATGTGACAGTGTTTGGATTAGCTCCATCAGATTGGTATATGTGAAGCTACAGAACATGGTGAAATTTTTTTGGCCTATCTGATGAAGCTAGGATTTTGAGGGCTTGAATGATGAGTGAATGGAAGCGTGGCCCATTGAACTGGACAAACTTTGGTTGTCTGGACGTTGCTACTACCCCTAGGGTGGGAAAGGAGGTCCGGATGATGATGATGATGATGATGATGATGATGATGATTGATGACGACGATGACGATGATGATGATGATGATGATGATGATGATTGATGACAACGATGACGATGATGATGATGATGACAATTACTGTATTTAGAAATTGCAGTTAACAAAATTTACTAACATACCTGGTTATCAAAGGAATATGGCATCCTCTTGCGGTACCACTCAAGTCCATTCGCATATCGTTCATCATCGTCAAAAAAATGCATCTCCATCCCATTCTTCTGCACATGTGGGTGGAGGTTGAGCATCTCCAGGAGTGCACGGGTACCACACTTGCGTACACCAATGATGAGTGCCTGGGGGAGCCGGCGCTGTGTCCCACGTACACGGAGGCGCTTACGGTATGCCTCAGTGGTCACTGATGCAAAACCACCACTTTCAGATGCTAATGGTGGGGCTGAAAGTGATCAATGGTTAAGGTGCTAATTAAAAGCTCTATTTTTTCAAGGAGACTGATAAGATGAGTGCATGTGAGTGAAGCAAAGGGGGACAGAAGGAGGAGGAGCAGGAGGCCCAGGAAGAGGTAAAACAATGGGGCGGAGAGGTATATGAATGAGGATGATGTTAGCTGAAGGGAAGGCAACCTGATGGTGAAAGAAAGGATAACATGGCTACAATGTGTGGCCCGCCCCTTTGGGATTAAGATATATGGCTATAGATTGACATATTTACTTTTCCATATCTTGGGATATCCAATGATATATTATCACCAAGCATCCTATTTCCCAACATTAAAAATGGGGTGGGTACAATCCAGAAAAAAAGAGAGAACTATCAACAAAGTGATCAATGAAATGGGCCATAAATTTATTCCCTGTCCATTTTCATTCATTTATCATCTAATCCAGTGTTGCTCCATGAGGTGTAGGAGTTCTGGGCTAGGCAAGTTGATCCTGACATTTAAGATGAAAGTGATCAGCCTCACTCATCCCTGAGTGGCATTAGATGAGCAATAAACCCCAACTACCCCTTGGATGTAAACCTGCACTGGCTCAATCTAACTGGAGAGCCTTAGTTACCCACTAAACCACCAGGTGCCATATTTTGGGTATATGGTTACTATCCAGCATAGTAAATGGTTTCCTGGTGTACAGGAAACCTTTAGGCTTGTCACTCAGTGCAGAGTCACTCATAGACAGAAAGAAGAGGACAGAAAGAAGGAAAGAAAGACAGAAGAGGAAGGAAGGAATGAAAGAAGGAAGAGAGGAAAGAGCATGCAATCAAGTGCAGCACTACATCAAGCAAGTGGATGGTTAGTGCTCCTATTTCATCAACATTATCATGGTCATCCAGACCTCCATTCCCACCTTAGGGCAGGGTGAGGAGAAGCAAGGTTCAGACATCCCAAATTTGCCCTGTTCAATGGGTCACGCTTCCATTCGCTAATCATTCAAGCCCCCAGAATCCTGGCTCTATCTGATATGCCAATGACATTCACCACGTTCCGTAGCTTCACACAAATGTATCCGACAGAGTCAATCTGGATGCTGTCACATTAAAATGGGGTGCCAAATTCCTAATCATGTGCTTCTCCTCACAATATTTATCCAGCCAGCTCAATCTCTCGTCAGTCCCCTCGCCTCACTGACTTCCAAACCTCTTTTCCTCACACACTCATCCATCATATCCCTCCACCTTCTCCTTGGCCTACCTAGCCTCCTCCCTGCTTCAAATTCGCTCAGTTATACCTTTTTCACCATTCTAATGTTATCCATACTCGCCACGTGACCATACCATCTCAGAACACTCTCTTCGATTCTGGTGACCACAGACTTCCTCACTCCATGTCTTTCATGAATCAAATTATTTCGTATCCTATCCGCCCTCTGTACTCCACATACATTCCTCTGCAGTCCCATCTCCACTTCTCTCGCTCTTGACTTTTCATTTTCATGCCACACCATAGTCTCACATCCATATGTTAGAGTTGGCACTAAAACTCCTTCATGTAAGCCTCATGCAACTGCAACACTCAAGCCTCTGTTTCTTATCAAGGCCTTCATTGCACCAGCTACTTTCCTTTCTCGTGTCACTCTACTTTCTACTTCTTTTGCACATTTTCCCTTCTTTCTATCACTGTACCCAGGTATTTGAACTATCTCATCAATTCCAGTCTCTCCCCATTCACTGTAACATCGCACTGGGAGTCACCTTACAATCTCAATAACCATCACTTCACCCTCATGGCAAAATGCTCAGAAACATCAGCAAAACTCTGCACTAGGCTACCAAGTTCTTGTCCAGTATTTGAAAGCAGTACTGCACCATCAGCAGAAAACAAATTTGATATATTCCATTCATTCCCAACACCACCCCCCTCTCCATTACTTGTGTTTTTACTTCTCTCATCACCCCATCCATATACAGTATATATATATATATATATATATATATATATATATATATATATATATATATATATATATATTAGTAGTAGGTGGGGGCGCTCACCATCCACTCACTCGGTGTAGTGCTGCTCTTGGGTGTCTGCCCTTTCCCCTCCATCCTTCTTTCCTTCCATTCTCTTGTCTTTCTTTCCTTTATTTTTTCCTTATCCTTCTGCCTACGAGTGACTTTACACTCCCTCTTCTGTCTTTCTTTCCTTCATTCCTTCCTCTTCCTTCAGCCTATGGGTGACTCTACACTGAGTGACAAGCCAAATGGTTTCCTGTACACCAGGAAACCATTTTCTACGCTGGGTGGTAACTATATAACCAAATTTTAGCGACTGGTGGTTTAGTGGGTAATTATTGCGCTCTAATCGGATTGACCTGGTTAAGGTTTATATCCAAGGTGTGGTTGGGGTTGACTGCTCATGTAATACCACTCAGGGATGAGTGAGGCTGGTCACTCTCATCTTAAATGTCGGGACCAACTGCCTAGCCCCGGACTCCTACGCTCCTCATGGGGCAATGTAGGATTGGATGATGAATGGATATATATATACATATATTTATATATATATATATATATACATAGTGAACAACCATGGAGATATCACACAACCTTATACACGCCCTCACCAATCGTGAATCATTCACCTGGATGCCCATTAACCCTTACACAAGCTTCACTACCATCATAAAAACTCTTGATGGTACCTAGCAGCTTACCATCTACAACATACATGAGCAAAACCTTCCACAATCCTTCTCTGTCTACTTTGTCGTATGCTTTTTCCAGATCCATGAATGCCATAAACACCTTATAGTCCTTCTCACATGCCTTCTCCACTATCTGTCTCACTGCAAATATTTGCTCCACACATCCTCTGCTACTCCTTAATCCACTCTGTTCATCACTCACTAGGAAATCTGATATCTCTCTTACTTTGTAATAATTCTTTCATATACCTTCCCTACCACACTCAATAAACTTATGCCTCGATAATTTTTGCACTCACTTCGCTCACCTTTATTTTTGTACAGGAGTAAAATCACAGCCTTTTTCCACTCAGCTGGCACAGTTTCATTCATTCATGCCTTCTTACATATCTCCAACAAGCACTTCTTTCCGCTCTCTCCACTACACTTAATCATCTCTGCATACACCTCGTAAACCCCAGCTGCCTTCCCATTTTTCAGCAGCTTCACAGCGTTCTTCACCTGGGCGGGAGTCAGGTTTCCTGGCACGGCATTCCTTCTCTGCACACCCCCAAAACTTATCATGTTTACAGTGGCTCTGCTCTCTCTATTCCTATTCATCAGGCTTTCAAAATGTTCTTTCCATCTGGTCCTTACTTCATCCCCATGGGTTAACATCCTTGACGCTTTCACATTTTTTTCCACTGTCACTTCTACATTTCCGCACCTCTTTCCAGAATAACTTCCTGTTTTCAGAATAGTTTCCATACATTTTTCTTCCTAGATCATCATTTACCTCCTCCTTTTTCCTTTTCACTAGTCTCTTTATGTGCTTCTTGCCCTCAGTATATTCAGTTCTTATTTCAACTGAACCCCTGTCCTGTAATCACTCTAGTCACTTCTTCCTCTTTTCCTCCACTGCTCTCTTAACCTCTTCATCCCACCATGCTGAACCTCTTTTTTTATGTAACTCTTGCCACACCACACACTGCTTTAGCATTTCTAACTATGCAATCCCTATATGCATTCCACAGCTGTCCAGATCCATTTCATTCCAATTCACTGATTCCCCTATTTAACTTTAAAATTCTTGGCTCCATCAATAACAAATGCATTAAATAATATAAACTTCATATTTTCAATGCCTGAGGAGACAGAAACAATTCCATCAACTGCTTAAAAATGAGTACAACTCTTCGCATACGTATTATTAATGGTAATAAAAAAATAATAATAATATTTATATTCTTTATCAATTCATTTGCTTCCTAAACTATCATACCTCACTTTCAACAAGTACACTTGTATTTAAAGATCGTATCAGCCCTCTTTTCCTTGCATTTCACACCTCCTCTCACCCTCAAACTTACTAAAACTGTTATACTCTCCACCAGCCAAGCCAAATCTTCTTTATGCAGTTACAACTGTACAGAGTGATAGGTGTTACAAGATTTATCTTGCTGGTGAGTCTCTTGAGTGTCTGGAAGAGTTTTGTTACTTGGGAGACATGTTATGTGCTGGAGGTGGACTGGAGCTACCTCTGCAGCTAGACTGTGGAGTGGCTGGACTGGAGCTACCTCTGCAGCTACACTGTGAAGTGGCTGGAAGAAGTTCAGAGGGCTGTTGCCTCTCCTGACACTGAGAGGTCTCTCCCTCCGTGCAAGGGATCTTTGTATGTGGCATGTGTTAGAAGTGTAATGCTGTAGGGCAGTGAGACCTAGGCAGTAAAGGAAGAGGATAATCATAGGCTCAAACATTCAGAAATGACAATGATTAGGTGGATGTCCATGAATGTGAGGCCTGGGGGTGCGAAGTTTATGAAACCCCCAAAGTTTATGATTGAAGAGCTGAGAAGTATGGGACTGAAGTGTACTGGTGCTGTGATGAAGGGTACATTGAGATGGTTTGGGCACACAGAGAGGATGAGAGATGACAAGTAGGTGTGGAAAGTGAGGAGTGTGAAAGTCAGGGGTAGGGTTTCAAGAGACAGACTGAAAAAGACCTGAGACAAGGTCACAGAGTATGACCATGGGGATAGAAGACTGAACAGGGTGGCTGCCAGAGATTAAGCAATGTGGAGAGCTGTATTAGCTGATCAAGGCCAATGCATGTAAGCATACTGGACCCTTTATGAATGAGATGAAACAGCTACAAATTCATATACAGCGTAATTCACATGCTGTATACACTGCCCCTGTAAAGCAGACAAACACACACAGTTTTGTTGTTGTTAATCACTGTACACCAGCAGATTAACTTTTATTCAACCATATATTTTCTCTAGCAATGGAAATTATTAAACCTGAATGGGAATAAGATATACAGTACAGGTACTGTGTTTTAAAAGTGGTACACCATTTCTATCTATCTATAGCTAGACACCTTAATCCCATAAGGGGTGGACTTCAAGTTACCCTGTCCCCTATCATTCTGATGCCCCCCCCCCCAACTTACACCCCTCTCTCACATACTTCTCCACTTCATCCCTCCATCACTTCCTTGTTCTCTCCTTCCCTCTCCCCCTTTCCTCCCCACTCACATACACATCACTCTCACTCCATTTAATCCACAAAAATGTCCAGTTCTGCAATATCACTTTTATGATTAAGCAATCTCAATGAATATAAACACAAGGGACAAAGATACTTACTGTGAAAATATAACTGCTATTGAAGTTTATATCTACAGGAGGGGGAGAGATAAGGTAGGACAAGTAGAAGATGAAATGAGAAAAGAAAAATGTGACTGAAGAAAAGAGAATGAAATAAAATGAAAAGGAGAGTAATGAGATGGAGGAGCAGGAGAGAGAGAGAGAGAGAGAGAGAGAGAGAGAGAGAGAGAGAGAGAGAGAGAGAGAGATGGGAGGGGAGGGGAGGGGAGGGAAGGAGTCAACAAGATTCCCTCCCCACCAAGTCAGACCACAGAACCCTTCACATAAGCCTCCTCCACAAATGTTTGTTTGGTTGGCAAAAGCACAACACTGGCTGCTCATCGGCCAGTAACATGATACAGCACTACATACCTTTGCCACATATTCTCGAGAGCTCAGGAGGCCCTCTGCTACCTCAGGTGTGTTATTTGTGTTTTTTTTAATATTGGCAGTCTGCACAGATTATATTATTAATCTTCAGAACTATGCTGAAAAAGAAGAGGTGCTGTAGATTCCTCTAGGACCACGACAATATGGCCTTGTTGTTTTTGCCCCTTACTCATCTGGATATGAACTTGGTGAACTGCAGGTTGAAGACACTCCTTTGCAGTCCACCATCCCTCCTGCAGGAGCATAAGGAGGCAGCTATGGGATTGTATAACCACGCTGTGTGGCAGTTATTATATACGTTCCATCACGTGAAAGTGTCCCTCTCCACCATCAATATGGCCTTGAGAAACTACACATTTAGTCCTCATTATACCTACAGGTCTCCCATTTTGACATTCTTTTCATCCATCCAACCATCCATCATCCAATCCTATGTTGCCCCATGAGGAGTATAGGAGCCCGGGGCTAGGCAAGTTGGTCATGACATTTAAGATGACAGTGGCCAGCCTCACTCATCCCTGAGTGGCAATACGTGAGCAATAAACCCCAACCACCCCTTGGATATAAACCTTCACTGACTCAATCCAATTGGAGTGCCGTAATTACCCACTAAACCACCAGGCGCCAAAATCTGGTTATATGGTTACCACTCAGCATAGTAAATGGTTTCCTGGTGTACAGGAGACCATTTGGCTTGTCATTCAATGTAGAGTCACCCACAGGCAGAAGGAAGAGGAAATGGTTTCCTGGTGTACAGGAAACCATTTGCTTGTCATTCAATGTAGAGTCACCCACAGGCAGAAGGAAGAGAAAAGAATGAAAGGAAAGAAAGACAGAAGAGGGAGTGTAAAGTCACCCGTAGGCAGAAGGGCAAGGAAAGAATGAAGGAAAGAAAGTCAAAAGAGGATGGAAGGAAAAAAGGATGGAGGAGAGAAAAGAGCAGACACCTGAGAGCAGCACTACATCAAGTGAGTGGACGGTGAGCATCCCTTTTCACTCATTAAAATTCTAAATTACAGAAATACTGCATACTGAATTTCCTCACTACCTATAGAGCTGATATGCCAAGTTCTCCCAACTTGCTGTGATATTTTAAAACACATCCCAACTTATAATAAGGACAGCTTACACTGGGCTGTATTCCCTTTCTTAACTCTTTTTCGTAGGGAAAAGCATTTTCTTTCTACTTTATTTTTACTGCCACGTGAAGATTTTGTTAAAGTAGAACAGACCTTTGGTACTGAAGACGTTATGAAAGGCATATTTAACCTCTCCAGTGCAGTGAAGTCTCCCCTGAACTGAATAAAAACTGCACGGAGTTTGCAAGAATAAAATTAAAATATGCCACTGGAATGAACGCATTCACGACAAAAAGTGTACGCATTACACTGTAATTACCTTCAATCCAAGGATTTCTTCATACTGTATAGCGATCTTGCTATCCTTAAACAATTTCATTGTCTTAAAGAGACAATTTCAAACTGATGAGTTAGAAATAGCTTGCCTTAATCTCTTCACTACTAAGATGATCTACTATGCTGAATACAATATAAAAAGGGGAAAAAAGTCTTGATAAAAAAAAAAGATAATGTCATGTCACTGATTTTGCGACTTCTGACAAAACGCTTAAACCCGAGTCCCAGTGACGTTTTTGGCTTAATTTTTTATCACCAAACGATAGACTCAACTACAGAGGTTTACTAAGGCTGTACTTAACCCGTCACGTCCCGAGCTATTTCGCACCTCCGACACCCCCAAATCCCGAGGTATTTTCAAAAAATTTTTTTTTTGGCTAAAGCCTCCGCTTTTGGTGAGAAACATCGAAAATTCATAGAGAAATCGCTCACCTGAGGTTTAAAATACTCAATCCAGGTAGCAGTACCTCCTTACCTTACTGGGTTTTCTAACAGGCTGGCACCAAAGAAAACAAGTTCTATGGGAGGGGGAGGCGATAGCTCAATCGGTAGAGAGGTGGCCTGCAGTCCTAACGGACCCAGGTTTGAATCCCGGCTGGGGCAGGGAACAGTTTAAGGATTTGAATTTCATTAAATCAGGCTTTACTGATCTACCAGAAGACCCGCCGACATGTCGTAAAAATACCCCCGCTAATACCAATACACCAGTCCTGTATGAGACAGCCCTAGCATGTATTCAATATGGACGGTGGATGTTAGCGCCGAAGTGGTGACATGTAGAGGTGTATGGTATGTAGGAGAACTGCTGGGCCTTGATAGCAGGCTGTGAAGCCTATGCCCTGAGTATATATATATATATATATATATATATATATATATATATATATATATAAAAAAAAAAAAAAAAATCACACCACTCATAAACGGTATTTACTTATTTACTTGGTATGAATTTATACGCAGTACGAGAGTATATTGGTTTTCAAACAGTAATATAGGCATTATAAGCATTGTTTCACTCACTAACTCATCACCATACCTAACCTTTTTTTGCCACATTACCTGATCATCATTTCTGACTGTTTCTTCCTCTAATGCTATGTAAACTTTGTCCTCCACATTGTCACTGATTGGGGAATCACTCTGGCCCTGAATGTCTTTATTGGCCAGGTCACTGGTAACAGGTGAATTGCCGAGACAATGGCGTGCAGGGGGGTGGAGGTTATGCGGTGCAAGGCATTGAGCCCTGCTTGGCACCTTGTAGAGGAATAGAGGAAGGCGTCCCGTGTATACGTACGAAAAATCATGCGCGAAAATTGAAAATTGTCCAAATTATGAACCTTGCAATTGCGCAACGTACCAGTACATCGTCGGGACTGGCAAATGCAAAATGTTGCAACGTATCCATACGTCGACGGGACGTCTCAGGTTAACCACTACAGTTAAATAAATCTGGGACAGCACAGAATAAAGCAAAAAATATAACGCTGAATTGAAGGAATTTATCATTTAATACATCTCTTCCTTTTATGCCTGTTTTTCTATTATAAATCATGTCCATCTCTTTCATCTGTGGGAGACTCAGCAGAGTGAAGAGGAGGAAAATAATTATAAAGAAAAGTATTATGGTTCTGATGAAAATGAAATTATAAAAATAAAACTTTGACATAATGGACTTCAATGGACCAGAATTCACTTTTACTGGAATTAAGGAGCTACCAGACTAAATTCTTGTGTATCGGAAAAAAGTCTGACAAAGCCAGAAGCAGTCCGGAATGCCTGACCACTTCAGCTATGTTCACCACAATAGGTAAATAAAAGATGTTTATCAGTGTACAGTACAATATTATTACAGTAACCCCTCCAATATCCGGATCAATAGAGCCATCGGTAGGTTCGGATATTGGTTTCGTCCGGATATTGGGCCCCAGCTTATGGACTTGTACTTACGGACCCTAACACAGAGAAACACCTATACAACTTCCTCCGGACATGCATAGCACCTATTTAACACCCAAATCACACCAATAAGGCACATAAATGACTGAAATAAATGCAATAGAAACATAAAATGTGGGTTTAGAAGTATGTTCATACATTAATAAACATTCTGGTACTTATGGACTCTAACCGAACCTAACCTAACCGAACTCTGAAAAACATTCCTACTGCACATGCATGAGGTAAGTTAAGTATGGAAAGAAGTACAGTATGACACTTTCTGGTAAGTATAGTATGGGAAAAAATACAATATGAAACATTCTGGTAAATATAGTATGGAAAATAGTACAACATGAAACATTCTGGCTACTGACAGCAAGTCCCTGGCCACCTCGATGAATAACCGCCTCCTCTCGGACTCTGACAGTAAGAACGATTTCCTGAAGCACTTGCACTACACTCTTCCTGAAGTCTTGCACTGAACTTAGTCACTAACACACAGAAGTCATGGCGAACAGCGCAGGTCTTGTCGCGGTGAGAGACAGGCGGGAAGTGGGGAGGATGCAGCGGCGCTCTATCGGACGTCGGAGGAATGACGAACCAAAACAATGCTCTCACGTGGCGCGCGCGGCAAGTTCAAATTACGGACGGCAAAAAAATCGATTTTTTTTCCAATTTTTTTGGATTTTCGGACCATTTTCGGAATGTTTGATCCCAGGACGATAAGGTTCGGTTAGTGGGGATGTTCGGTTATTGGGCGTCCGGATATTAGAGTGATTACTGTATATATATTAAACCACTTGATTGTAGTAGTGGATGCTTTCCTCTCCCCCATCCTTCTTTCCTTCCATCCTCTTCTGTCTTTCTTTCATTCTTTCTTCGTTCTTCTGCCTATGGGTGACTTTACACTCCCTCTTCTTTCTTTCCCCCATTCTTTCCTCTTCCTTTTGCCTGTGGGTGACTCTACACTGAGTGACAAGCCAGATGGTATCCTGTACACCAGGAAGCCATTTACTATGCTGGGTGGTAACCGTATAACCAAATTTTTTGCAGCTGGTGGTTTAGTAATTACGGCATTCCATTCGGACTCGGTCTGAAGATTTATATCCAAGGGGCGATTGGGGTTTGCTGCTCACATAATGCCACTCAGGGATGAAAGAGGCTGTTCACTCTCACCTTAATAGATGAGCAAGGTCAGGATTTGTACATGAGTGGCAAGGTGGTACCTGATTCAGTACCAACTTTGGAAAATGAAAATATAGATTTTAATCACATTTTTTCAAGGTAATGCAATGTATTTGCAAGAGTTCTAACCTACAACTACTGAAAAACAAAGAAAAATATAATTTTTATGAACTAAATAATGGGCAACTATGTAGCAGAAGGGTGCGTCAGATTCATCCCAGGGCACCATTACACGTCCACATATGCCTCCTCCACTTCCCCCCCCCATATTGAATGTTTCTGTTGTTTACCTTTTGTTTAACAAAACTCTTTTAGCTGCAAAATAACACACATAAATACATAATTATATTAACTAGTAAGCGTATGCCTTGACCTCACGTTAGTGGCAAGGTGGTACCGAAAAATGGACCAAGAAGCATAAAACCAAAGTTTTACACGGGAGCAAAACCTACCCATCATGCACGACCACAGCAGACCTTGAACTGAGAATACTGGGGAGGGCGGCCACAGATGCTCACAGGTGGCGGCGTGCTAAAGTTCAATAGGCCTGTGGAACCGACTCTGGCGCCACCTTGCTAATCTAGGGTTAAATTAAATGTCATGACCAACTTGCCTAACCCCAGGCTCCTACGCTCCTCTTGGGGCAATGTAGGATTGGATGACGACTGAATGAATGATGATGTATAATACAGTATAGTACTGCAATGGTAGTGAAAACAGCCAAGATGTGATACCCAGGCTTATTGATGGGAACAGAAATACCACCATACCCAGCCAAACAATGGCCAAACTCTGGTATAACGATGGGTCTTGTTATTATTTACTGATTTTGATGATATTTCAGACACAAATTGTCTTTAGGGTGATTTATATAAACCTTTTTTAGACTCAGATTATTGTGTTTCAGCCATAGGTGGGGTGAACATTGTCATTTCAGGGTACAGTTTACTATGCTTGATTTTTCCACACTTATATTTGACGAACTTCAGATTTTATTTGTTGGTTTTAGTGAGCTAATTACTGGTGTCAAGCTTAGGTCAGCTTCTTTTACAGCTGTTAGGCCATTTAGACTGGCTTTAAACTTGTTTTGGGACTCATTTGGGAGGGTTTTGGACTTAGTTGGGGGAACCCCATGGCTGAAAAACACATCCCATTACATGTTAAATCTATCCCGATATATGATATCCCCACCTAACGATGGGATTTTGCCTAACCAATTGCATCGTTAAATCGAGGTACACCTGTATGACCAAATTATGGTGCCTGGGAGGTTAGTGGGTAATTAGGGCCCTCTAATCGGATTGAGCTGGTGCAGGTTTATATCCAAGGGATGGTTGGGGTTTACTGCTCACGTAATGCCACTCACGAATGAGTGAGGCTGGTCATTCTCATCTTAAATGTCAGGACCAACTTGCCTAGCCCTGGGCTCTTATGCTCCTCATGGGGTACCACAGAATTAGATGATGATGATGATGATGACAGAATAAACATTTGAAATGGGAGGAATTAGATACAGTATAGCAGGATAAACATTTGAAATGGGAGGAATTAGATACAGTATAGCTTTCTTTAAAAATGTCTTTACAAATGGTCCTTCCTTAGGTGATCACCATTATATAATTTGGGGATATCAGGAATACAATATTAATCCTGTGTGTGTGTGTGTGTGTGTGTGTGTGAGTGTGTGTGTGTGTGTGTGTGTGTGTGTGTGTCTATCTACTATACACACACACACATACAAAATAATATACTGTATGTTATGGAGCCTCTGTGGTACAGTGGTAGAGTGTGCATCTCACACGCTGGTGGTCGCGGGTTCACCTCCCGCCACAGTTGTAAAAACTTTGGGAAGCGTTCACCGAGTCACTTACTGCTTTGGCGGACAAGGGGTGCTGTGGTTGAACCAGTGTTGCATACTAGTATGCTTGCACCCAGTCGGATTAAGGCGGGCCGATTACACTTGGTTCACAGACTACACACACATCCAAAGCCACTTCAACATTACAATCAGACTCATAAGCACTTTTCACCCTACATAAAGTCTCTACCAGACAGCCTATGCCACTGGGCAGAGATACATTGGCTGTATCATCCCTGCTTCGGTAGGGATAGGCCAGTCCTGCAGTGGACACTCAACAGCTAATGATGATGATGTTATACTCACAAGGTTTATGAGTCATACACCTTCCCACATACCACCAACACACAAATACTAACCACCATTAAACTAACCATAGACAGCAGGAGCTCCCATGGGTGAGACATAGTAGAGGACAAGGCAGACGAAGAAGGAGGCAAGGATGACAAGGGGGGCCACCCGGCGCAGGCTGCTGACGGCAGAGGTGCCCTCACACCGACCCCCCATCAGCCGCCCCCTGGCAGGATGGGGCTCTAGGGTATCACTCCATGCAAGCGGTTGCCCCTCACTCCCCCAGGGCATGATCTGCCTCCCATGCCACCTAGAAATACAGATTGCTATACAGCTGATGTGACACAATTTTACTCTAATAAACCACAATTATATGACAGCAATAGATAAACCTAAAACTGCACATGGCAGACTCAAAATTAAATGCAAAAAAGTACAATAAATTGTGATCTGGTGTATGCAGTAGTACACTGATCCCTTGGCAACACATTTTTCAGTCTGTTTTTAATTAGAGCAGGAAGTGAAACTCATACACAAACCTATTCTCGTATCAGTCCAAGTAAAGGAAGCCACTTACTTTCCGGCAAAAAATGTATGCTTGTGAGCACCAGCTGAGAATTTCAGAGGGTTGAATGATGAGTGAACGGGTATATGGCTAATTTCACAATGCACCTGGCTGACAGTATTCTTGTGTGTTAGCATTTTCCAGCTCCCTCATAAATAGTAAAAAGAAACTGGAAGATGATGATGATGAGTGGACTACACAGTCTGGCTACTGGTAGCTAAGGCTACCACACTGGGGAAGGATAGTATCAAATATGCTACTGTATATGATACCTGGGGTACTCCACCATGTGGATATTGGAAATCCCCAATCCTTTTTCAACAGATATTACATAACTCCAAAACTTCCACACACACCTGGACAAATAATCTTATCATTCCCATTCACAGCCCTATAAAACCCAATGTATCAATCACACCCAGTTTCCTGTCACTATTTATATGTGATAACACTTGGATGGGACAAGGCCTTAACCAATTCAACCACAGACTTCTCCAGTTACATAGAATTAGGTGCAACATAATGTTCACCACTGCACTAGCAATTTCTTTGCTCTTTATACCTGGCTGTCATTTGTACAAGTCTTCTCTTTCTTGATCATAAAATAACTTTCAACTCTGCCAATAACAATGCTGTTCGTATTACATTACACATTTCGCAATTTTGGTGGTGAATGTCAACATCTACAAAACCTCAATGTATTGTATTTGGCTTAGCTTAGTAAAAGTAATCTGTCATTTTGTTCCAACATCACTCCTCTGATACTTTGTGTCGGCAGTATCCAAGTCAAGTTCCATGACATCAACAACATTTTATCTAGCATACTGTCTACTTAGAGATGACTTAGGGTTCAAGAGAATCACAGTGGAAATATGACGAACAGATATTGGAAGTCAGCCAGGCCTTCTTGTTCAATTTCCAGATAACCCCAAGGTTCTCTTTAACATACCCCACTAGAGCCCTGGGGTTCTTGGAGTGGTAGACAAGGAGTGGCAGACAAGGAGTGGCTTCAACTTGATGTCACCCTCGGCATTGCCTCCCGGCAGGAATGTCAGCTGGTCCTTCGAGGGCTTGAATCCTGGTGTAGACTTTTCCTCTGTTGCACGATATTTCTTGGAAGACACTCTCTTCCAAAAGAGTCCAGTCTCGTCAAAATTCAAGACCTGCTTTGCACTGTAGCCACCCTCCCTGACAATGCGTTTGAGTTCGTCAGGAAACGCTGCTGCCGCCACCACCACCGTATCTGCACTTGCCACCTCACAGTACATCTTCACGTAGTGGAGGTTTGCTCACTTCTTGAACCAAACTGCCGCCATCGTATCCGCACTCACCGCCTCACTGTACATCTTCATGTGGTGGAGGTTTGCTCATCTCTAGAACTGGTCAAACCACCTGTGGCTTGCCTTAAAGGTCTCGCTCTCATCAAGATCACGCCTGACCTTTATTTCAACCCATAGCGAGACAGCCTCCGTGCATATAATTGCCTGGCTCATGGGTGCCTTGCACTGGTCATGATCCTCCACCCACATAAGCAGCATCCACTCCAGCTCCTCCATCGCAGGCTCTCACTGGCGGGTGATACGGGAGGCGGATAAGGTTGCAACCTCCCCAGAAGCAGCCTTAATGGTCTCCTTCTTCTTGATGATGGTGGAGACAGTCGACTGGGCCGGGTGGAGACCCGATGCAATAACAGACACACCTTTGCCTTTGTCGTGGCACCTAAGAATTTCCAACTTCACTTCCAGTGACACATGCTTATGCACATGTTTCGCAGGAACATCACCAGCACCACCACTACCAGGCCACTTACCACCACGACTAGGGCCTCCACTAGCACCACCACTAGCCCTAGCACGTGCAGCACCCTTACCAGACATTATGACACTCATATGGGTAAAAAATAACACAATATTGCACTCCACACTCGATTAGTATCACCAACCTACTCACGGCACTCCTCAAACACAGTTACGATGCACTACAATAGCACCTTGCATAACGTTGGTGGTGCAACACGATGCGTGGTGGGCAAGCGTAAGGTACCGGAGCCAACCCACCCATGAATCACATCATCTTTACGTTTCTGCCTGGAATAGTGCTAAGTCTGTTCTTCGCTCTGCTAAAAATAATTTCATCCGTACTAAATGCTCTCAACTCTCCAACCAGAATTCTTCCCGCTCCTTCTGGCACCTTGCCAAAAACCTTTCTAACAACTTTACCTCATCATCCTTCCCTCCTTTTTTCTACTCTGATGGTTCTGTAGCTATTTCTTCAACTGATAAAGCAGATCTCTTCGCACAGACTTTCTCCTCCAATTCCACCTTAGACGATTCCGGTGCTGTTCCTCCATCACTTCCCGCCTCTGACTTCCTCATGGCTGACATTAAAATTTCTTCAGCTGATGTATTTTCTGCCATCACTGGCCTCAATACTAACAAGGCATATGGGCCTGATGGAGTCCCTCCTGTTATTCTCAAGAACTGTGCTTCTGTGCTTACACCCTGCCTAGGCAAACTCTTTCACCTTTGTCTGTCAACTTGTACATTTCCTTCTTGCTGGAAGTTTGCTCTCATTCAGCCAGTCCCAAAGAAGGGTGACCACTCCCAACTCTCCAACTATCGTCCAACTGCTTTAATGTCCTGTATTTCAAAAGTTTTCAAATCAATTCTCAATAGAAAAATTTTAAGGCATCTTTCCTATCACAACCTTCATTCTGATCGTCAGTACGGGTTCCGTCAGGGACCCTCCACTGGCGATCTTCTCACCTACCTTTCAGACTCCTGGTCATCCTCCTTTCGGGACTTTGGCGAAAGCTTTGCCATTGCACTGGACATCTCAAAGGCTTTCAATCGAGTCTGGCATAAATCTTTAATTTCCAAACTGCTCTCATAAGGTTTCTATCCTTCTATCTGTGCCTTCATTGCTAGCTTTCTTTCTGGTCGTTCTATAGCAGCTGTTGTAGACGGCCATCGTTCTTCTCCTAGATCTATCAACAGTGGTGATCCTCAGGGCTCTGTCCTATCACCAACTCTCTTCCTTTTATTCATCAATGACCTAAGCTGTACATCTAACCCTATCCACTCATACGCTGATGACTCCACCCTTCACCTTTCCACACTGCCCATCTCAGCAGTTACTTCAACAAACAAGGGATGAGGCTATGGCACACCTAATGTCTGACTTGGCTCGTATCTCTGACTGGGGTAAAAATAATAAGGTTGTTTTTAATGCATCTAAGACTCAGTTCTTACACCTATCAACCCGTCAAAATCTTCCACAGGTATACCCACTAATGTTTAATAATCCATCCATCCATCCATCATCCAATCCTACATTGCCCCATGAGGAGCATATGAGCCTGGGGCTAGACAGCTGGTCCCGACATTTAAGATGAAAGTGAATGTTTAATAATATTCAGCTTAATCCTGCATCATCCTTGAACATGCTTGGGGTTTCATTTACTCAGCACTTATCTTGGAAAGATCATATTACATCTCTTGTAAAATCTGCTTCCAAGAGATTGAGTGTGCTAAGCCGACTCCGTTCTTTCTTTACCCCTGCACAACTGTTGACTCTATACAGGGGTTTTATCCGCTCCTGTGTGGAGTACAACTCTCATGTGTGGGGAGGCTCCCCACATACAGCTCTTCTCAATAGGGTGGAGTCAAAGGCTTTTCATCTCATTAACTCTCCTCCTCTTACTGACTCCCTTCAACCTCTGTCTCTTCGCCGCACTGTTGCATCTTTATCTCTTTTTTATCACTAATGGTCACTGCTCCTCTGAACTGTCTGCATGCATTCCTCCACCTCTACGACGGGCAAGTAGCACCCGTCTAGCAGCAAACTCTCATCTCTTTTCTGTCCAACTCTCCAATGCAAGAGTTAACCGTTACTCCCAGTCCTTCATTTATGCAACAGGTCAACTCTGGAACTGTCTCCCTCTGTCTGTATTTCCTGCTGCCTATGATCTCCAGTCTTTCAAACGCAGTGTGTCCAGGCATCTCAAAATGAATGGATCTTGAATTTGGCTCTCTCTTGTATTTTGTTTTTCTCTTGGAGGGAACTCTTACTGCGGGCTCATTGCCTTCGGTTCCTTCTTCTTCACATTAAAAAAAAAAAAAAAAAAAAAAGTGAGTTCCTCATTCTGAGATGGCAGGTGTGAGAGTAACGATATGAGTGAGCACGGGGTGATGGATGGCTGTGGGGACTGCACAAGCATTTCCGTGCATCCTGGGGGGCGGGTGGCTCAGCTGGCTGCAGGAACACGCATGATTTTAAATTTCGGCCTGTCGTCTGTGGACACGACATAGGAGGGTCCATTTTAAAATCGGGGCTCTGCCATCAGGTTTCGGGGTGCGGTGGTATTTGTACCCCCATCGCTCTGCCGGGGTATTGCATCCAGGGGTATTACCATATATATATATACACACTCAACCCTCGGCTATCACTCCCAATTGGTCCCGTTATGGCTGCACTATAGCCGAAACCGTGATAGCCGAATTGAAGAATTTATGGTAATAATTCTAATTGGTGCCACGACCTCAATATTTACTCCTAAGATACCTTTTTTGTACCACATATTAATGTATAATAGTATAATAGTCTAAAAATGAGCATGTTTTACGATGTGATCACGATTCTTATAAATACCCCTCACAGTTGATTCATTGATGTTTTTGTTTCTTCCCCACACTTCGCTTGGTCTCACCATTCTCTATAAGTTTCACATTTCCAGTTTATCTGCATAACTTAGGTTCTTCCTCTTCTTTATTTCCCTGCCAGGTGCTGCAACATTATGTTAGGTGATGGTAGGGGGACGGGGAGGGGGTACGTTGGCCATGGTCATATAATAAAAAAGGTTATTGTTCTTGCTATCACTGTTCACGGTCTGAGGGCGCGCACTTGAATGGTTTGGCAGGCAAGAGACTCGGTCGGGCGGCCAATCAGCACTCGGCAGGCGCTGACGTCACACGACCAATCACGGAGTGAAGCTTTTGTTGGCTGGGCGAAGCACTGGAACCTTGTCTTTTTGAAATTTTCGAACATTTGTGGTGCGCGATAGCAGGCATTTCGTGCATGATAAAGGTACTTGGGTAGTTTTTTATATAGGCATGATAGCGAGATACGCCATAGCGGAACCCGTGATAGCCATACAGTATACGGTATTTATTAAACAATACAATACAATGTAGCAAGGCTGGGTTATATATATACAGTATATATATATATATATATATATATATATATATATATATATATATATATATACAGTATATATATATATATATATATATATATATATATATATATATATATATATATATATATATACAGTATATATATATATATATATATAAAGATAGACATACAGTATACAGTACTTATTATACAATACAATGTAGCAGGGCTGGGAGCTTCCCTAGATTTTCACGATTTTGTACTGTGTTTTAAAACTCTAATATTACCTTATCATGCACCACATGGGTTATATGATGCAAATGAATATGATAGTCATCTGCTTCAAGTTAATCAACAGCAGTCTTAAAAAAAAAAAGTCTGGTGCTAAATGCATATACGTACTGTACATCCTAACCATGCCAACCCTTCCCTTCTCTTATAATTGGAACCTACCCTCAAACTGGTCAAACTATGCTTTAGTTTAAGTAACAGACATACCAATTCATTTGTTTGTTGTTTTCCATGTTTCTTTCCATTTAACTGGTGATAAATTATTGCTTCCTGTCAAATTTTCTTTCCTACTGTATTAATCTATATTGTTTCCAGAAACATGTTTCCTCAAGAGTAATAGCAAAGACTTAATAAAACCTACTCAGACCTACTGACCTGTACTGTTACTAAGTTAGCCTTACATTACTATAACCTAACCTACCCCAATATATGATACCCTCAGATATGATACCCCGGCTTGGTGACTGGGATAGAAATACCACCATACCCCACCTGATAATGGCCAAACCTTGGTGTAATGATGAATTTATATATTTTTTTTTTTTACTGATTTTTATCATATTTTAGACTTCAATTTTGTTTAAGTTATAACTGTTTTTAGACTTAAATTAATGTGTTTTAGTCACACATGGGGTGACCATAGTCATTTTGGGGTATAGTTCACTAAATTTTATATTTTTCAGACACATTTGACGATTTTCAGATTTTATTTTGGGGTTTAGGTGAGTTATAAACTGCTTTTAGACTTAGTTTAGCGTGTTTTAAAGCTATTTGGGGGTTTATGTGAGCTAGAAGGTTGTTTGGGGACTTATTTGAGTGGGTTTAGGACTTGGTTGGGAGAGAAACTTAAGGCTCAAAAATGCATCCTCATACTTTACATGTTAAATCTACCTCGATATACAATACTCTGCCTAGCGCTTGGTTTTTACTTAACCAACTGCATCATTAAACCAGGGTATACCTGTATTTGCAGGCCACCATTAACCATCAAACAGCAAAGAGGAGTTTTCACGCGAAACCTGGTGTCTGGGAATAGCAGGCCACCGCTAACCATCAAATCGTGAACAATGATGTCACTAAACCTGACGTTCCACTCTCCTGTAATTCTAAAATTTTATCCTTACTGCTTACAATAAACTATATATATATATATATATATATATATATATATATATATATATACCCCAAAATTTTACACTACCACTATCATTGGTGGTAACATATACAGGTGGTGGCAACAATCATCCACTCACTTGATGTAGTTGTCTAGTTCTTCCTTCACCTTTATCATTCTTTGGTAAATTTTTAGTTTCAGACATCTCTGGATTTCAACATGCAAACAACATTTTTCCAGTTTGTTACTATATGGTTTGAATGATTTTGACCTTAATTTCTATCATTTCTATCACAAATCACTAGTTTTTGTGATTTTTTCCCATCCCCACCTAGGGGTATTGCTAGGGGAAAATCACAAAAACTAGCAATTACTGATAAAAATGATGGTCAAAACTGTTCAAAACACATAAAAAAACAGAGAAAATATGGCTTGCATGTCTACCCTAAATCTCTTACCAAACCTGACCCAACTGAACCTAACCTAATGAAACCTAACCTCCACCTGTCAAGGAATGTAGTGTACCCTCAAAATCAGACACTTGGCAACTGCACTTTTTTTCTCTTTTTCATATTCTGAATGGGAATGCTATGGCCACAAAACCATATGGTATGTTCATCATCTCTGAAGCAACACAGATTTTTACAATTTGTATAGATCACCTAAGCAGCCAGAACACCATGATGTCTTAAAAACTTAATACTGTCACTTTAAATCTGTCTGCATAATCCCCTTGAAATTTTGCAGTTACTTTGAAATAATCATTGTCACAACCAGAACGCAGAGATGTCATCCTGATACTGAAATTCAAAATCAAGCATGAAGAGATTGCCCATTATGCCGACCTATGATTGGTGGAGATGAAAACAAAAGCACTAATCAACTGGGGGAAAAAAAAAAAAAAAAAAAAAATTGCGATCAGGCATCGTGCATGTCATGCACTAGTGCATGCCTACTGGCGACTAGTAACAAACATACGAATGAACAGGAGCTCTCTCATGGCAACTGAAAAACCTCCAACACAGACTAAATTCTGATGCGTGGAAATAATTTGCATATTCATTAATGATGCTATTATTCATTTGTGATTGTGTTCTGGGGTTCAAAATTCTCCAGATAAGATCTAAAGACTGGGAAGGGTTAAAATCTGAAATTCCCCACATGTCCAAAACTAAAAAATAAAACCCAAACTTTTTCTATGTCTGCCCTCTCTTCCTATTTCTCCCATCTTTCCTGTTACTTTTAATCACTCATCTTTCCTTTTCAAAAGGCTTTACCTGATTGACAAGCCCAATGGCTGTAAGCCAAGAAACCACTTAGGCCTACAACGTGATTGGGTGGTAACTACTGTACAGTATATAACCAATCCATGCGAGACCCGGAGGGGTGGCATCTTCATCGTGGGTCCATCCCCCAGAGGCTGTTGAGGCAGAGGAGGAGGAGGACAGCATAGGGCCAAACCATCGCAACCCCACACCGACCCCTCACGGGGCCCAAGAACCTGGGAGTGGCTTTGGTCGTGTGGGCAAGTACCACATCTCTCAACACAATACACACAACAACGCTGTTTTTTCTACACTAAGAAATGACTCTCCGGCTGTCACTTCTCGAAGACTTCTTCTAACCAATGACATTGAGAGTAATCCAAGACCCACCAACAAATATATAGGTCCAACATGCTCAAAACCCATCACTTCGTGTCAACAGACAAAGAGTTCAGTTCAGGGCAATTTTTGCAATAACTGGACTCATTTCACCTGCACATCACTTGCATTCAGAGAACATTATACAAACACCTGGACCTTCTCCTTATGCTCCTTCCCCCCCACCCTCAAACTCCACCACCACCCTCTCTCCCATTTCCTCCACACCTCCTCAACCTAACCCACTAATCCTTCCCACACCATCCAATCCCCCAAACCCTCCCATTCCACCCCAATCTAATCCACCCCAACCCTTATCTCTATCATAACCTTCTCCTACCCCTTCTCCTCCACCTACACCCCCACGTACCCCCCATGGTGCAGCACCCAACACACATTGTACACGTTAACATTCTTCAAATAAACATAGATGGCACAAACACCAAGAAACATAAACTCACACAACTCATCAAACACAAAACATACACAGTGCCAGCTTACAAGAAACAAAACTATGCAGAACACAAAAAACACCTGCATTTCGTAATTTCACCACCATCAGACAAGACCGGGCTGATGGCGGTGGTGGTGGACTCATCACCCTGGTACACCAATCCATCAACTTTTCAGATACTAGTGCACACACAAAATCACTTCTCCTCCAACATGACACCACTACAGAAATATAGTCAATTAAAATATGCACTGGCAACAAATCACACATAACAATTGCCAATTCATACATTCCCCTCCAGTCATCCCCCACAGTACCACACAATTACTCTCCTCAAATACACCACATCACTAACATACCCAACATCATCAAGGGTGGTGATTTCAATGTCATGGCGTTGGCCTGGCATGTCAACTACCCTGACACAGACAGATGGCTGGTACTACAATCCCAAACAGATAATCTTTTCATCCTCAACAATCTCCATCAACATAGCCACATCCCACATGAAGCCCTCTTCCTCCCATCATCCCCAGACATCACCTTTTGCTCCCCAAACCTCACCCTCACAACATCCTGGAGAGTGGTCAAAACCCTTGACTCTGACCAACTCCCAATCATCATTACTACCCAAACCAGAATCATACCAGCTGACTACAGACACACACACTAATTATATGACAGCCAAATGGGAGGCCTTCACAACTGAAACAGAACAACACTTTGAAACACTAAACAGTACACCCACCACAAACATCAAAACCACTGTGCACACTTTCAATACAAAAATTCAAAATGCTGACAAAAGACACACCCCTAGATACAACAGAAAGAGACACAACCCCAACTTCACATCACAAATTCAAAGCCACATCACTGCAACACAGCACAACACTCCCCAGCACCCCATACACAAGACACTGTAAAATGAATACAAGAACTCAACACTCAATGAAACAATATCAAAGAAACAAACACTACATTAGAATAATTATCTCCAAACACCTGATCACAAAACAAACACCAGTAAACTTTACAAAACATTAAATTGCATCACACTCTCCAAGAGCAACACTACACAATCACATACTGTCATCACAACAGACACCATACCCTAAAACAAACAACAAGCAAACACTCTCATCAATCACTTTTCACACATTAGCCATTTAAACCCCCACTGCAATGACCGAAGTGTCGTCTGACGCAAGAGAGAGTTTTCCACAGACTTTGCAAACAATCACTTATAACCAGAAGAAGCATATCATTAGCAACCTTAAGCACTCATCTGTCTGTGGCCCGGACAACATAAGCAACATACACCTTCAACACCTTGGACCACAAGGCATAAAAGCACACACCAACATACTGTATCAAACTACAGCTACTCTATCTATCTATTGCCAGATGCCACAATCCCGTATGGGGTGGCCATTTGACTCTGAGTTATTTGTTTTACAGGGAAGGGCACTAACCCTCCACCAACCCACTTGACACGTAGGGAGCACGTATGGTTTGGTTATATGGTTACCACCCAGCATTGTAAATGGTTTCTTGGCTTACAGGAAACCATTTGGCTTGTCACTCAATGTAAAGCCACCTGTAAAGGAAAGAAAAGCATTAAGTAGTGACAGGAAAGATGGGAGAAATAGGAAGAGAGGAGGGCAGGCACAGAAAAAGAATGATAAAGGCTAAGGAAGAAGTAGGCAGCACTACATCAAGTGAGTGGATGATGGTCGCCACCAACTACCACTAACATAATATCCAACATCTGGAAGCATGGTATCGTCATCACTAACCCTGATCCCAACAAAGACCTCACATTACCTTCACACCGTCCTATCACAGTCCTCTGCACCCCCTCCAACGTCACTGAATGACTGGTATTACAGTTAGTTACACCTCACATACCCCTGGCCCCATCACAACATGGTTTTATGCTGCTACACTCCACAAACATTCTTCTTACGGACCTTACACAAAGAGTTTTTGATGGCATCAATTCTGTTAGTTCACCACACAGAACACTCCTAGTCACACTAGACATTAGCAAAGCCTTTGATGCCATCCCCCACCACAATCTCACAAACAAAATATTCAACACAAACATGCACAATAACACAAAAAGATGGCTGGCAAACTATTTAGCAGACAGGTGTACACATGTAACATTTGCCGGTCAGTCATCAAACATCAGAAACTTCACAAACAGCGTCCCCCATGGATCTGTTTTGTTGTCCCCGACTCTCTTTAACCTATACATGCATGACAAACCCACACCTCACACCACAAATATACTTAGCTTCCTATGCGGATGACATAACACACATACACACCAGAACGCAAACACAGCTGTACACATCCTCCAACCTTACCTCAACACACTGCACGAATGGTTCACCACAAACAGACTCACAACTTCCCCAGCCAAATCTACAGTGACCCTTCTCACAAGGTGGACAGTAGAACATACAGTAGTCATATTTCACACCTCACCAAAAACAACATCCCCCTACCACACACATACACACCCAAAATCCATAGTGTAACATACAATACATAAGTGTCATTTAAGCAACACAACACAAACATTAAAAACAAATTAACACCAAGTCTCAATGCCCAACAGTCTCTTGCCCATACAACATTTGGACACAACAAAGAAACCACCATCACAGTATACAAACAAAATATACATTCAGTGATGATTTATGCAAGCCCTGCCTGGGCTTCTAAACTCACTAAAACACACTACAACACTCTACAGACCATACAGAACAAGGCCCTAAAAAAAATCACAGGCTGCACAGCTACTACACCCACAGACCACCTACATCAAGAAACCAAAGTCCTCAAAGACAAGGATTATCTAGACATGAGAGGCACACAAATTCTTGCTGCAGCCTCCACAAACCCACACCAAAGAATATTGGAAAAACACTCAGCACACAATATCATACACAAATACAGTACTGTCATCCCTCCCCCCCACGCCTGCCTCAAACCCGCATCCAGAAGCATATCCACCCTCAAATCACTCACTGCTCCATTAAGTCACTCAAAGACAACACACAGCTGCATGCATAGCCTCCTGATATCCACCCTTCTGAATCCTACCTCCCTCGTGAGGACACGGACCACCTGGCCAGGCTGAAATGTGGGCATCATCCAGCCCTCTCAAGTTATCAGAAGAGGCTGGATGACTCTGCGTCTGATGCCTGTCCAGGATGCAACACAGCACCCCATTCTATTAAGCACATTATGGAAGACTGCACTGCACACAATCACCTACACCAACAACACAACATACACTCCTTGACAGCTCTGTGGGAAAGCCCAGTCTCGGCCGTGGCCTTCCTTTGGGACTCGGGGCTGTTCAGCCGACTGCCTAGGGAACAACTACTACTGCTACTACTACCAACCCATACATGTTCCCAAAGTGTCAACAAGTGGGTTGGCAGAGGGTTAGTGCCCCCCTTCATAAAACAACTACTGGTAACTCAATGACAAACGGCCACCCTTTATGGGACTGCTACAGACAGTATAACCTGACAGACTATCATTCATCACAGAGGAGTTGTACGGCAGAAGCCTTTAACCCTCTGGATGTGACCTATCATTTCTGGGACATTCCCATGGACACAGCCTAAGTCCAGAAAAAATGAAAGTGCTAGGTATAACTTTGTTGCTACTTTCCTAATAGGAAATGGCCATGAAGTTTCCATTTTTTACTGTGATAATGGTAAAAAATGCACCTCTCAATGAGAACATTGTTATTTTCTGAGAAAAAATTCAAAAATAATTAACTTTTGCTATTGTCCAATTTTTTTAACGATGATGAGATCATTTACTTCGAGCAAAGTATTTTACTTGTACTGTATACAGTAGAAGTCCGATTTTTCGGCATCTATGGGACCAGGCAAGTGCCGAAAAATCAAAATTGCCGAATTATCAAAAACCCTACCCACTCAGTACCTTATATGTTTCGGAGAACACTATAATCACTACTCATATCATTACAAATGTGTATGGAGAGAGTACTGTATACTGTTTGATATTGTACAATACTGTAATGAATACAGTACTATACATGAATATGAAAAATAAATAAATTAGTGAACATACTGTATATAAATTAATGGTACAGTAGCCCTACAAGTTCACATGCACTTACCTAAACTTATAGTAGGTTCCTTATTTACAAATGTACAATAGAAGGGGTTGATTGGAGTCTGCTACTGCTGGAAGAAGTCCCCAGCAGTAGAGGGGACGAAAAAAATCGGAAAATCTGCCGAACGATCAGAGATTTTCGTAAATGGGACTATTTCTCAAAACTGCCAAAATGTCAGATTTGCCGGGGAATTGGACTTTTACTGTATATACCGGTACACTAGACACATGTACACTGCTGTCACATAAATGAAATCAAAACTTACCATACTGTAATTTTGCAGTGTTGAGATTATTTACTTCAAGCATGGTTTTTCACTTGTATATATACACTAGACACATGTACGCTGATTGGTGTCACATAAAAGATATCAATACTTACAGTGTTTGTACAAAAACAACAGATGCAAGGTCAGAAATTTTTTGGGGGGCTGTGGATTGAAGTCACCTGACAAGTCATAATAATTAATAGGGCGACCACAGTCGCCTTACACGGCCAAAGAGTGAAATTATTATATCAATCAATTAGAGATACTAAACTGCTAGTACAAACTGGGTGGCTACCAATGTATTAATACCATGCACAGTTAAAATTAGGTTACTAGACATAAATTTAAGCATAGACATGTAAACATTGAGAACAAGAATTACTAATGTACCACTACAGACGGAAAAACAATAGATCCATCAACTACGTAAGGTGCTCAAAGCGTTACCTCACCTTAAAATGCTAATGATCACTGCCTGAGCGACTGATCTCTAACCTTAGCCACACCCTGAACTATAAATGGCCCAGCTCTCTCCCCCACAGTTATTGCTACACCAGAACCCAACACTCATACTCACCTCACCAATACATCTCACATGTTCATTTGACATTTCCAAGAACGTTTTGGTTTCCCAACACCCATTCAGCCATGGTCGAGTGCGACTGAATTTCTGGTGAATAATCCCTGGCTCACCTTGCTCCAAAGACTTCCAACAGATAGAAATGATGAATCCAGGATGGCGTAGTCTACAAGCACACGTGGAGAGGCAAAGGCCGTTATCTGCACTCATTTGCCCTCATCACCAGCCTCTCTTTAACTCCATTCCCTCCCAAGCACAAACAACATCTACGACTCTACGTGCTTAGTGTTCGGCCGCAGAGACGAGCATCTCCCACTCCTCGAGGTGCCACAGGCTGCCACTCACACCTTTAAGAACTTCAGTGGGCGGACTCCATTGCGGTCTAGTTAAGTTTCCATACATCCCATTTGTCAGAATAAGTGAACTCGTGCTACCTCTGATTTAGGAGAATAAGCCAAATATTCTAAACAATAAAATAATTCATAAACCTTGCATTGTTTTCATATATATTACAGAAAACGCTTCACTGAGCGATAATAGAAAATGGATATTTCTTAGGATTTACTAATACAATTAAGGATGCAAAAAATGACTTGATAGCCACCAATGGCATCGTTACAAGAACGGGTTAATTATCTCCGACCTGGGATAAGACGGATATTCATTATAATAATGTAACTAATAACTCGAAGTCGCTAAAAGGGTCGGGAAAGATGCAGTTCAGCTCAAAGTCACTACTGCCATCTATCGTTCCATTGATCAACTTTATGATGCTCTATACACCACTAGAATGTCATTTTCATGCTTTCCTGTCTCTCCTCAATAAAGTCTGTACTCGCTCGAGTAAGGGAAAACTATCTCAACTCTAAAATTACAAAAATTCAATCAGGCCGAAATAGGATAAACAGATACGACCACTGACATCTTCGATCAGTTCCACGACAAGCTCAACCCAATGTATTAATCTCTTTTCAAAGGAAGTGTAGAATACAGAGAATAGTCATATGGCTGGCAGCGGAGTGCGGGTCGATCACCATCTAGTGGTACATGAATGGACGTTTGTGTGTACTACTAACGCAGTTGCCGCCATCTCACCTGACCTACATTGTGCAACTATTCATTAATGATCCTGCATAATTACATTGGCTTATTGTTGTTGTTGGAAGACTTGTTTGGTAGACTTACAGAATAAACTAATACAGTATGTCTATTAAACATTTTGAGAACTTGTAAATACTCGTAGAGGTACAGTAATGCGTGGTCATAATTTGATGTGCATGGCATCGGTTGCAGGCGCGGTACTTATAAGATTATGGGCTATCATAAACTAATGTGTCAAGCATGACTTTGGTAGCACTTCGGGCTCTTGACACGGTAGGTTTCCTGTATTTCCAAACAGACTGCCAATGAGCAAAAAAGTAACTGAAGAGACAAGCCAAACGGGAATAGAGAAGTGAAAAATAAAATTACATGATCAAAGCTAAGCTCAGTGGGATCTGACCACTGGGAATTAATGTTGTGCAGCTATCTGGAAGGTTGTGCGTGTGTATCAATATTAATTTACAATCACAAGCCACATAATCGCTACATCTCTCGCCGGTGTTGGGGGGATATTCTCTAGCTAGTCATGGGATGTATGATTAAACTCAGGATAATGAGGTTTATGGATAACTAGATTGGAGTGGACCTCAGGGATAAGGGAACTGAATAGGGATTCTGCCGGTGATCGAGAAGCATAGCCTACAGTAGAGAGCCGCCATTAGGTGACCAAGGCCGACGCTAGCAGGCATGTTACAGCCTTTATAAATGAAACGAAAGAAATGATAACTGCATTGGACAGCCATAAGTCAGTTGATATAACCAGGTATATGTAGAATCAAACTAGAAAACTATGATTATTGGGTTCCCAGTCTAGTAAACATCGTATCGTATATAGCCTACATAACACATCCAAAATACTTCCCTGTCCATCGATATATATATATATATATATATATATATATATATATATATATATATATATATATATATATATATATTACGTATTCCGGTCGGCTTTCCCCACGGTTTTTTACTCCAAGTTATCTGATCCACAGATCACGACACTCCTAAAACCATACTTTTCATCATGCACCTGCCAGATTTATATATTAATTGTCATTATTAACAGATGGGTATGAGACTATGGTGGGGCATGAAAATGAAAAGCCAAGACTGAGAGCAATGGAGGTGGGACTGCTGAGGAATGTATGTGGAGTACAGAGAGTGGATAGGATACGAAATAATGTGATTCGTGAAAGATGTGGAGTAAGGAAGTGTGTGGGAATCAGAACCGAGGAGAGTGTACTGAGATGGTATGGTCATGTGGAGAGAATGGATACCAACAGAGTGGTGAAAAAGAAATATCTGACCGAATTTGAACGAGGGAGAGGTGAGGTAGGACAAGGAGAAGGTGGAGGGATGTGGTGGTTGAGTGTGTGCGGAAGAAAGGTTTGGAAGTTGGTGAGGCTAGGGGCTGACAAGAGATCGAGCTGGCTGGATGAATATTGTGAGAAGAAACGCATGATCAGGGATTTGGCACCCCATTTTTAACGTGACATCGTCCAGACTAACTCTATTGGATATGTTTATGTGAAGCTACAGTACATGGTGAATGTTTTTGGCATATCAGATAGAGCCAGAATTCCAGGGGCTTGAATGGTGAGTGAATGGAAGTGTGGCCCATAGGATTGGGCAAATTTGGGCTGTCTGGACACTGCTACTCCTCGCCCTGCCCTACGGTGGGAAAGGGGGTCCTGATGCTGATGATTTTATTCTATACAACTTCAATATAAGACCCAGCAGACATTCAACAATCATTTTTAATATTATTCAGTTGCCACCTTTACTTTTGTACAAATGCCACAGTCACAGTCTTCTTCCATTCCTGTCACTCAGGTCTCCTGGCCCATATTTCACAAATATTCATCCTATTCCTTTCATGGCTTTGTCATTTCTGTATGTATTATGTACAGACTTCAATCTCTTCACTTCTGTCCCTGTCATATTCACATGGATTAGCCTACTTTCCACTCCACAACACAAATCCAATTTACCACAATTCTGCTGTCATTTTTTTTTTTTTTTTTCCCCATCTGCTTGACCAAATACAGTGCTCCTACTGCCATCTCATACATTGTTACACCTTTTCCCACTTACACCTAGATTTTCACACCTCTTACCCATTTGCGGCCACCCTTTGCGGGATTAGGGCATCGGGCTATAGATAGATAGCTATAGAACGTGGTGAATGTTTTTGGTGTATCCAATAGAGCCAGCATTCCGGGGGCTTTAATGATGAGTGAAACGGCCATACCACGTTGAGTACACCGCTTCCCGTCCAATCAGCGAAGTTAAGCAACGTTGGGTCTGGTTAGTACTTGGATGGGTGACCGCCTGGGAACACCAGATTCTGTTGGCATTCCTCCGTGTCAAGTGGGGTTGGTGGAGGATTAGTGTCCCTCCCTGTAAAACAATTAACTCTAAGACCTTGGCCACCCCATTTGGGATACATGGCGTCTGGCAATGAATGAATGAATGAATGATTACCCATTTAAAGTTTCCTGCACAGTACATACAGTATTTCTCTCTGATATGAGCCGGGCCTTGAATTATGAGTGCTACTAAGTTACTGGAAGTCAAACTGACTGAACAAGAAAGAAAAACCTCATTAACACAAACAAAATGCATTCATGCAGAATATTTACCCAGCAAAAATTAAAGAATACTTTTAGTCGATGCTTTTATTTGGTACCATTAACTGTACGGTTTATGTCACAATAACAACTGGATGACAGGATACCATGACAGGACAACAGAAGGAGCTAAAGTACAATTGTGCCAGACTTGAGTAACACTGAAGATACTTCTTCATAATTGTACATTACCAGTATAATATTGTACTGAGGAATGTGCTCAGTATCTGAATACAGTATATCATTTGCTGAAATTCCACACTTGCAACAAAAGGTTATCAGTTCTTTGAAAATGTAAAACATAATAAAAGCCAAAAGATAATGAAATTACTAAAAATAATACAGAATTAAGGTGACAGCATTAGACATGCTAGGTCAATAAGCACTACAGACCATATTAAAAAAACTTTATAACAGGGATTAGCTCAGTCATATGACCATAAAGGAAAAAGCTGCTGTCTTCAGCCCCAACCACTGCCAACCAGCAATAAACCTCCTCATTATAATGGCTTATTTTGTCGAAGATGCTGCCAAATAATTATATGCAGCCTGGGAGAGATCCCTATTAAAAAAAAAAAAAAAAAAAAAAAAAAAAAAAAAAAAAAAACTTCCTTAACACTTTCAGTACAATGACTATGTTGTCCCAGCTACTGCCAAATAAGTTTAAGTTTAGGTGGACTGCTTGGACTGGAGGGGTTCAAGAAGGAAGCACAAATATCATGGGAAATACAGAAATTAGAAGTGAGGCTGGACTGAACTGGACAATAAACTCCTAGCACCAGGCAACACAGGCCATATGGCACTACATCATATACATATATATATATATATATATATATATATATACATATTATATATATATACAGTACCCTCGCATCCAACACGGTAATATTGTCATGCATGGGTCCCGTGTTGGACCAAAAACATGTTGGACAAACAACAGAGCTTATGGGGAAAAATGAATTATGTTGGTAACCCTAGGAAAAGTCACCCTAAATACCTACTATATACCTATACATATATTGGTACTACTGTAATTATAATAAATGATACTGTACTATGAATGATAACTAACCTTTTAGGATAATGTTGGTGGGCTTGCTGGGAATGGAAGGTGATATCCAAGACTGTAGGTAGTCCTACTGGGTCCATGGAGAATGGCTGCTGGCGTCACTAGTGGGTAATGGCTGCTGCTCTTCCTCAACCTCCCTCATAAATCCTTTGAAATTCCTCTCCCCTTTCTTCTGCCTCTCGATGAATTCTAGCTTGGTGGCCTGAGGGAGGTGCCGCTGCTTCTTGGGGTTCTCAGAAGGCTTCCTAGGCATCGTGAGCAGGGTAAAATGCAGTAGCAAGGGCAGAAAATGCAGCGAGAAAAAAGCACCGTCCAGTGCGAATTATGCAACTGAGTGGCGCTGTGGCGGAAGAAATTAAAAAAAAACATCACGTGAGAGCAGAAGCGTTTTTCATTGGGCGAAATCACGATCTCGCCACGATAGCGGGCGGGGGAGGCTACTTGATCGGAAGTTTTGACTGGCTGTCAGAGTCACGAGAAAGTCCAGTATGACCGTGTTGGACCAGGGGTGATCGTGCTAGAGGCGAACTCTGCGGATTTCGCCCACTTCTTGGAGCTCAGTCAGTGTTATGCTTACGCACCCGTTTTACAGTACTTAAATCATATTAAACCGTACTAATTTTTTGCTCTCCGTGCTGGACAAACGCGTGTTGGACGCGAGGGTACTGTATGTATATATATATATATAAATGAAGAAGAGAAGCAAAAAGTACTTTCTAAAATTAATAAAAACTTCAATATCTTATACACATTATCACTTGCTAATCACTACCTATGCTGAGCCAACATCTGGTATAAAGGTTTCACAATATGGAGCACCATATAACAGATGCATTACTTGTATTACACTTTTCAGAGATCGGTAATGAAAAGCACAATAACCTGGAATTCAAAGGCACCCACTACTCCTATGCACCAAGTATGGAGATATCAAATATAAGAAAAGCCTGTATAGTTATAAAAAAGGATATTTACAAATATAAAACTCTATGGACAAAATTACACACATAAAAAAAAAATTAAATCATATAATGAAATTTACACTAACAGTAACTGATCAGATCTTCAACGATTTATCAAAAAAATTTGTATTTACCTTGGTTTTTAGGTCTCATACAACCAACAACCATTAAGCACATCAATAACATTAACATACTGTATAGCACATGAATGCTAAATATAATTTTCCTTATTACATCAATCTTTGAAAACTAGATGATCAGTATCTGCTTTAAGTAAGTCATTACCAGTAGTGGCATTAAATTTTATCAAATAATCTCATTTCTACTAACTCCACTACCGAATTTTATAAACTTTATACACTTTGTATTTCTAAATGCAAGCAAGAGCCTTTATCCAAGTTGATACAATGAACCAGTATATCATTACTGCAAGACCTTAGTATTAAAGCACTAATGATATAACTGATCAACATTTTTTCAAAATAAAATACCTGCATTTACTAATACAATAATTATTAGTACTGTACTGTATTATAACTTCATAATACATCCATTACCTAGCATTATCATCAAAAAATTGGCCCATGAAAAATAGACTCTTGTGCACAGAGGCAGGTTAGAAAGAAGACTGTACATAAACTTGACGAGGATACTTGGTCCCTCACAAGGTGGGGTTGTCGGGAGCTAAGGACCTTGGGTAGCAGTCACACTATGGATTACATGTAACCTACACTTAACAATTAACACAAGGTACTTGCAAGTGCTGCAAAGCAAGCAAGATAAAAATATTACTTTACCAGCAGATCTATGAGTATTTAGCACATTAGCTAGAACCTAACCAACACTGAGGTCACAGTCCAAGCAATGAAGTGGGCTAAATTCTTAAAATTCTTTTTAACATATCAGACCCCTGCTCTTTTCCTTTTCGATATCCTGATATACTTTTAAAGTCAAACATCAACTCCTTCAGCCCAATGACATTTATTATAATTTCTGAACTGGAAGGGGTTTGATAGAGCACTGAATCACTCTTTCACTACCAGAGACCCATCATACGGTGTACTAAAACAGTCTGGTGGCAAGAGGACTTAAAGATGTTGTACTTGGGCTAAAGGGTTAAACAGCAATTCATGATATGCTATTGAGCAGAAACAGGAGAGGCATTGGATTACATGGGAAGAGGTAAGGACTCATATTCTCGCTGGTTAAGATGGCTCCCTAGCACCACCACCTTACCACTTTCTTTTTCCTGATTAGTATTACCTTATGCTGTACATTATTTATGGAAACTAAACTGATATTAATATGTAATTTATGGAAACTATGTTGATATTACTATACAAATAACATACAAGAGAACACTAAATTATAATAGGCAAAATAAATCACTCATGTGGTGGTGCTGGAGAGTGTACTGAGCCTACAAGAACACTAACCAAGGTATGAGAGTGATTTTCTGCTCCCTCGGTAAAGCACAAACCGACGTGTGTTTGGATAGGTCACACAAGGCACAAGGGTAAGGCTGACAGAATCTCCCAGCTAATTCCAACATGAGACTATGGAACAAACTTTGACTGATGCTCTCAAGACAAAGATTATGAAGCAAATCTTACTACTTACTCTTTTTGAAGCAGATTCTATTAATTAATCTTTATCATATAACTGTTAGAGAAGCCTTCATTAAATTCTTCCATCAACAATATATTAAAAGAATAATCTCACCAATATTAGTTCTTCAAGTGGTAAAAATACTATCAATTCATATTTTCTGATATTCATATTTCACAGAGCTAAAAAGTTCATTCTATAATCTCTGACTCCAAAATGAAATGAGCCTGACCTTACAAAACTTCTATAATCTTATTTTACTGGGACTAATAAATAAATGGGGGATGTTTACAAATCTTTCTTCACCAATATATTCTAACCACTGAACTTTACTTATAATTTAACCATACAAGAAATATATTTACAAGTGAAAATAGTGTTACATACATAATCTCACATTAACTGCACATTTCCTAAATGACTTAAAAGACATGGCAAGGAAGAGCGGGCTTATTGGCTGGGAAGCTCTTAAAAAGTGAGGTTATGTTAGGCAAGGCGGGTTAGGCAGTCAACAATAATTACTCATACAGTACAGCCAAAAGAGCTAAAAGTACTGGGTTTCAGCAATGGCTATAATATGAAGCTCTGCTTAACAAGTAATGAAACAAATTTTCATCGCACTGTGAGCCACTGCTTCTCTGTCACTCTCTAAATGTGACAGTTTCAATACTTTTATCTTTTTCAGTTGTACAGTATTTCATCATATAACATGATGAAAGGAACTGTGTGCTACTGAACATTGTTATCAACAAAAAACAAATCACTTGGGAGTATAATCTTCCTTTGCCACAGAAAATTTGGAATGCATAACTAGTGAACACTCTTTCACATGATGTATGTTAGCACAGTGTTATTTCTGAGTGGAATGAGGTGGCTATCCACCTACACAAATGGCACATCTCTGTTTCAGCTACTCTTAAATCTACCTGAGTGATTTGCACCTTGTCACAAGCTCATTCTTTTGTATCTGAAGTACTTACAGCTTGCATTTTTCATGCATGCATCTCTCCAGCATATACAATACATAAACCATACACTATATCGTATAACAGCACTTCCCTGTGATTAAAAGCTGAATCAGATTCACTGTACATAAAACATGTTATTGCTTAAAACTGTAATGGTGTAAATGCAAGAGTGTTTAAAAACTTTGGCTTATCATACTCCACCTCTTATCAATTACTTTTATGTATTCATATGAATGTGTGTGCATTATTTAGCATCTGGGCCATGCTAGAGAGCAGGCTGTAACATTTGCCTATATAACAATGTGATTTTCTGCTCCATAATCCCCCTCCTATAAATTTCTTTACATAGTTGTGGTCAGTTCTATATGCTACCAAACAGGACAAGGAGCAAATGTGTTCCATCAGTAAATAATGCATGTGAGAATCTCTGGACTTTTAAATACTACATGTGATATGTTCTCATACAAAGTGCTACTGTTTGTTTCTGCAAGTAACATGAAAACGTTGACAAGTGGCACTAAAATAAAGTTTCTTCCATGGGTTAACAAAACAAGGGAGATTTTCTAAGCTGTGAAAAACTGCATGATATCATTTTCTCTGAATGCATAAAGAAGAGAATTTCATAACAATGATTCAAAGTGATCTCACAAGGGTGTAAGAACATTAAAATCGGCTATAATGTACTGGGAACCATGCTCCAATAAATGAGTCTGAAAACAATTACAAACATTCACAAGAGGCACCAGAGTGAAAGCATAATATGAGATTCTGGTAACTTGTATCAGTTCTTGTATCTCTTTCATCACTGACACTAAATATACTCCCATCAATCTCTCCCTAAACAACTTTTATACAAACTTGAAAGGTAAGGAGAATCTGAATTGTAGCATTCTGACACATGCAGAATTTGTACAGTGAATAAACATTAAGGTTCTCAATGCTAGTTCAAATGCAGATTAATTGCCCAAGGAAGAGAGTCATCATGGGGTGAGAGGTATGTATGAAGTTTCCTTTCATTTTCAGTGCTGTGGCACTACAAATACATAATTCTATCTTGTCATGTTAAGCAAATAATTGATGAGGTTAATGAACATCCTTGGCAACAGTGAATATCTTAAGAAAGATACCAGAAAGCTTTACACAGATTCTAGACTGATGGATATAACATCTAAAACAAAAGATTTTTTTTTTTTCTTTTTAACAGCAAGTTGTCCAGGGTCCCTAAGTAAAGCAGAGAATCTTTAGGAAGATCAATGTTCAGTCTAAGAATCTAACTACGCATAATGACAGGAATAAAGCTATATCTGAAATAGTAATGGAAAACAAAGATGAATGACAGGCTGCACATACTTATACTGAAAACTAGCTCTGAAGCCATAGAACTAAAGCAGGGTACCAGTATGGTACTGGAATAAACTATCATTTGTGTGACTGGTTCCTATTTCATTTGTGCATGTTGTGTTTGAAATACTCAGCTAACTGACAGTCTAGTAATAATTTAATTCAATTAATTTCAAAGGTATTGTGCATATATATACACTCAACCCCCTGCTATCACGCGTTCAGTTATCGCGATTATCTGCTATTGCGCACACATCAAATGCACAACCATACATGCTATTGCGCACCCCAAGACTGCTATCACGCGTCAAGTTTGAAGACAGGCTAAGCGAAACTTATTTGCACGGCACTTCATAAGAAGTTTACCGAGGATACGATGGTTAATCGGAACGGTAACATGGTAAAATTGCCGACGATACCATGGGCATTTGGAATACATCTGAATGGATTCCTGCCGAGGATACGATAAGCAAAACAGTGTGACCAAAACCCAGGTGACTCAACAGAATATATCGTAAGGCAGCACTGAAATTTAGCCTAACAGTGAATACTTATTAATAATGTACTGTATTTTAGAATAAATATCAATCGCTTTGAAACCCTTATAAAGAGTTAATATCTCCCATCAGTAGATCTTGATGTCACATCAGTGTTCATGTGATTAGTATTTGGCAGAAGTTGTATAGTGCTAACCAAACCCAAGCAACGTTGGGTCTGGTTAGTACTTGGATGGGTGACCGCCTGGAAACACCAGATGCTGTTGGCATAACGTTCTCCCTACGTGTCAAGTGGAGTTGGTGGAGGATTAGTGCCCCTCCCTGTAAAACAATTAACTCTAAGCCCTTGGCCACCCCGTTTGGGATACGTGGCGTCTGGCAATGAATGAATGAATGAATATTTCCTATGCTGAGAAAACTGTGATGTCGATAAAGTAATCATGTGTTTACAACTGAGACAGGGCTCTGGCAACAGTACAAGGAACGTATGTGATAGCGTCCAAGTTTTATTCCACTTAAATCTTCCTTGGCCATTCATGATATGATGTACTGTGTGATACCCCCTTTAGCTGTCGACAGCTAAAGAGATCTGACGGCAACTAAGCCACTCCCAAGCCTCGGAACCCTTCAAACCACCCAAACCTTAATCCTTCTAAAAGTTTGATGGCCTTTTATGCTGTTTATTTATTCATTATAATATTATTATTAATATAATAGTGCTTTATTTCATATTGGAGGAGAGATTGGCAGGAAATTGTATTCATAAAGTGGTTAAAAGTTAGATAAATGGGCCACCGAAAAACCAATTAGAAGTTTTCCCATTGACTGTTCAGTTCAGCTATCGTGAATTCAGCTATCACGCGCGTTTGCTGTAATCAATTAGGCGTGATAGCAGGGGGTTGAGTGTATATATATATATATATATATATTATAAAAGTGACACAGTGGACACTGACTTGTGCGATACAGTTATTAACAGATTTGAGTCCAAGACAAACACTGTAAAAATTAATCAAATTACATTACATGCAAAATCTACTACCGGTACTTGAGCTGAGTGAAAGACTGCAACCTGCAAGTCAATTATAAAATCTCTAAAAAATTGATACAGTACATAAGGACTAAAAGCAAATGAAAGCAGGAAAAGTAAGTGGTAAAGAATAATATAAGAATGCTGATCCAGCTGACTCTGATCTGACATTACACTAAATAATTAATGAACATACTACCTCTGCAGCATAAAAGGAGCATACCAAGGGATTACATTAAACAAAACAATGATATCAATACCTAAAATAGAGCCCAATTATAACAATGCAGACAGCAGTCTCTACCCATATGCATCTGCTTATGAGCTGTAAAAAAACTCTTCATTAAACAACCAAAATTCATGACGAACAATCTGTCTAATTTTACAAATGAATAGTGCTTTGTTATTTGAGCAATTACGGGAAAAAGATATATATATTTTACTATATATTTCAGAATGTACATTAAATATTCTTCAAAGACCATTTTTTCTTTTTCTCTTTACAAGTCTCTTCAGACGTATCTTGCTCTTAATATAATCCCTCCTCCTTTCATCTGAACTAAGGTGTCTAGATCAGGCAGAGCAGCAGTCAACCAACAGAGCACCACAACACTAGCATGATGGAAGCTATAAAAAAACAAAGTTCACAAGCCAGGAGGAAGTAACGGTATAATACCAGCCGACTGAAAATTGCAGTTTTTCAATGTACACAAAGAGAAAACACTGGAAAAATTAAAACGCCAGCAGAATATATACTCTAACTGAATGTAAATCCTATCAATATCTTAATGCCAGCAGCATGTAATTTGTATGAGCAAAATGCAAATGTGTATTACTATTATCAGGCAATATCGTCATGACAATCTTCAAGTGACATATTAAAACAATTCATATTACATGCTCCTGGTAATTTAGAAAAAAAAAAATAATTATCATGAAATAGTTCAGGCAACTTATGATATCATTCCTGTTTTAACATCATTTTATCTACTCTACTACAGTACATTTTCTAGTCCGTCTATCCTACCATAACATCCTATATTACCACTATACTAACAAATATCCTGGTGATGGGAAGTGCTGGTGACATGCGCTGTGGGTAGGGAGGCTGGTCCAGAAGTGACATAGAATAGCACCTCCTCTCCTGAAATATTATTTCATTAAATAAAATCTAGCAAGACAAGAAATTTTTCATTAAATAATTGTACAGTACTGAATTCCCCTTCCCATATTCAGTAATATAAACAAAGCTGAAGCCATTGCCAATTCCATGTCATATAGCCAGTCACTCGGGCATCTGGCGAACAAGGAGTAAAAGAGTCTTAGATTAATGTCTACTGACACCATGAGCATCATTATGGCAATCAATTATTGTTCGGTCTGTCCTGTCTTTGAATATAACCCACAACAGCTGGTTTACATACTGGGCCCCAACTGTATTAGCAGAAACACAGGGAAACAAATGAGCTCCAACAGTCTGACTGGCCAGAATATTTAACCTAGGTTCTTCCAGCTGCAAGCTGGATTTATTTTTTTTTCCAACGAAGAAGGAACTGAAGGCTGAGCCCACAAAACTGTTCCTTCCAAGAAAAAAACAAAAACAATACAAAAGAGAGCCAAATTCAAGATCCGTTCATTTCGAGATGCCTGGACACACTGGGGTTGAAAGACTGGAGATCATAGGAAGTAGGAAATATAGACAGAGGGAGACAGTTCCAGAGTTGACCTATTGCATTAATGAAGGACTGGGAGTAACAGTTAACTCTTGCATTAGAGAGTTGGACAGAAAAGGGATGAGAGTTTGTTGCTAGACGGGTGCTACACACCCGTCGTAGAGGTGGAAGGATGCAAGCTGACAGTTCAGAGGACCAGTGACCATTGAAGTAGTGACAAAAGAGATAAAGAGGCAACAGTGTGGCAAACAGACAGAGGTTGAGGGGAGCCAGTAAAAGGAAGAGAGCTGATGAAACAAAAAGCCTTTGACTCCACCCTGTTGAGAAGAGCTGTATGTGGGGAGCCTCCTCACATATGAGAGTTGTACTCTTAACAGGGGCAAATAAAACCCATGTATAAAGTTAACAACTGTGCGGGGGTAAAGAAGGCACGGAGTTGGCTTAGCACACCTCATCTCTTGGAAGCAGATTTTACATGAGATGCACTATGATCTTTCCAAGATAAGTCCCAAGTGAATGAAATCCCAAGCATGTTCAAGGATGATGCAGGATTGAGCTGGATATGTGCTAACCATTGCAACATTGGCTTCCTTAGGAATAAGGGGATGGAATCTACACTTCTGAAATGAAATCTCATGAGCCAGATCTACAATTCTGAAAGAAACTGCCAAACTTTGCCCCATGAAAACTCATGTGCCCATTTTAAAACGTCACACAACATTTTTTTTTTTTTTTTTTTTAAATAACAGAACAGAGGAAGGAAAAACAAATGAGTAAAAAATAATAATAATAATCCATACACCATATTGCTGGTGTCCTCCATTCATAAAACATCTGTAACAGTTGGACTTGAACAGCTGTAGGTTGAAGTTTGGAGGGAAACAACTCTAGGGAAGCGAGTTCCAGAGAAATGCAGTTTGGAGAATGAAAGAATTCTGATAGGCAGAAGTTCTACAAAATGGCTGAGTGACGTTCCAGTCATGAACGCTACCAGATGCTCGTGTAGCACAACAGAAGGCATGGAGAGGTGGCACAATGGACACAACCTTGTCCGAGCATTTGCCATAAAAATTTCTGTAAAATAATGCAAGGGTGGCAACATTCCTTCTCACTTGCAGGGGAGGTAGTTTATTTATACAGTAATAGCAGGGTTATTAATAATTCCAGCAGCTTTTTTCTGAACATTGTCTAGTTGTTTTAATGCAACCTCTCCACATCCACTCAACAAGGGTGAGCAATATTGAAGCTGAAAGTGCACATGACTAATGAATTATAGCTAACTGCTTGTCAGTGAAGAAGTTATGGACTCTGTACAATAATCCAAGTTTCTTTGAGGCAGTTTTAGCAAGTGATCAGACATGAGAGGTCCAGCTGAAGGCATTGTTATGTGACACAGCAAGAGTTTCAATACTTTTAGAGATGGGAATATTAGTAGCACTGAAGGTAATATACGAATCCGACAATATCTGTCAATTACTAATTTTATATATTTGGTTTTACTAGCATTAAATGAGACAAGGTTGTTATGTCCCCATTCATTGATCGTAGGTAAGTCTTGAGTTATGGAGATGGCTGTACTGAGTTGAGAGTTATAGATATTACACTTTGTAAATGGAAGTCTGAGTGTTAATGAACTAAGAAGTGTTGAGTCATCTGCATATAAATGGATGGGACTGTGGGTGACAGATAAGAGATCATTAATATGAACCAGGAACAGGGTTGGTGCCAGAACTGATCCCTGTGGCACGCCAGCATTAAATGAGTGGAAATTGGAAAATACATTATCTACTTTTACTCTTATTTTGCTGTCACTGAGGTATGAGGAAAGCAGAGGAACAAAAGACATTAGACAATAGCAAGGGAGTTTGGACAGCAGGGAACGGTGCCATACTCTGTTGAATGCTTAAGAAATATCAAGGGCTACTGAATGAGTTTCTCCATGTAGGTCGATTGATTGATGGATGGTATGAGTCAGGAGACTGAGTATGTCAATGGTGGATCTTTCGTGGCAAAAACCACATTGTCTATCACTAATTAAGTTCTTGGATTCAAGATATTTAACTACGTGCTAATTAATTAAATTTTCAAATACTTTACCAAGAGAAAATGTGACAGCTATTGGTCTGTAATCAGAGGGGTCAGAGGAACTTCCTTTCTTTGGAACTGGGTGGATATTGGTTTCCTTCCATGAATTAGGGAATGAAAAAGTACGTATGCATGGTCTGAATAATTTAACTAGAACAGAGGCAAGCTCTGGGGAACACTTTTTTAAAACAACTGGAGGAATTCCATCTGGTCCTTGAGCTTTGTTGGTAAGTAAATTATCTAGGATAGATTTTACATATCCTGTCAGAATTTTAAGTGGAACAATTTCAGAAGAGTCAAGTTCTAGTACTAACAAATTAACATATTTACAATACAGCTGCTGCAGCTTTTCAGATACTGTAGATCCGCAAGGTCAGACTGTCAAAACTGCCACAAAGACTTATGATTAAGCATTTCTCAGTTGGTGGGGGCATTCACCATCCACTCACACAATGTAGTGCTGGTCTCAGGTGCCTGCCCTTTCCTCTCTTCCTTCCTTCTTTCCATCCTTCCTCTTCTGTCTTTCTCTCTTTCATTCTTTCCGCTTCATTCTGTCTATGGGTGACTCTACACTGATTGACTGGCCAAATGGTTTCCTGTACACCAGGAAACCATTTACTATGCTGGGTGGTATCCATATAACCAAATTATGGCACCTGGTGGTTTAGTGGGCAATTAAGGCACTCCAATCGGATTGAGCCGGTGCAGAAGTGGTTGGGGTTTATTGCTCACGTAATGTCACTCATGGATGAGCGAGGCTGGCTCCCCCCGGGCTCCAATGCTCCCCATGGGGCAACACTGGATTAGATGATGAATGAATGAATGATATATGAACATAAACTTTATTCATACATCCAACAGGAATTAGAAGTAAAAACATGAAGTCAAAGAGCCTTTCACATAAGCTTATCCAATATATGAAAGGGAATACTTTCCTTTCATCATCTTACCTCCCTGCATACCTTTTTTTTTAAATAAAAAGATAAAATAAATCCCCTTCAGTAACTTCTCAGTCAATATACAAAACACCAGTGTCAGAAATACCTCTTTCCAAGAACAAGTACCGGTATATAAATTTCAAAGGGTGTGAATTTAACTTCATTTGCTAGTATGAAATCGACATCATAGCTAACTAATACAGTGACAGCGAGTTGTCATTCACAATTACAAGTGGATATCGGAAATTAACAATAACCATCTGCAGACATGTAACACCAGCTTGAAAAATTACATCAGACTATCAACATGCTGTACTTTCTGTTTCAACAAAATGATGTTACTACTTGACAGAAACATTTAGTGATGCACCTAATACTGTTTAAGGTTATTAAAGACAGAGAGCACTAATTTAGTCAGCGACAAAACAACCTTGACAATCCACTGCATCTATTTCACAATTAAAAACATGTTCATCATTTTACTCAATGATGCATCACATCAAAGAGAATCATCTACAGCCAAACATACCTGGCTTCTCTCAGTTTTGGAATGTTAACCAGCATAAGAAAATAAGAAAACTAGGTGGAATGTATCATACACTTTGGTCCCTAAATATGCAATATGGAAAAGTAACGAAATTTAAGGATGGAGGTGTCACATTTTTTCATAACCCTATCCAAGCCCACTTTCATCACTTCCCCTATACTCCAGGATGTCATCTACAGATCCTACTCTACCCTGCTTTCACCTACTCCCATCCTAAGGTCTCACCTATGAGCGTTGCACCGGCACTACAGTCATGTGGTGGTTGTGGGGTAGGGCCTGCTCATAGCCTCCCTTACTCTTCATCTGTGACTGAAGCTGAACCAGTTGGTTATTTGCCATCTGGACGTCACTCGAGCCAATGTGACCCGTGTGGACAAAGTTGGTAGGTTCACCAATCATGGACCGATCCAGTCGTCGTCGTCGCTGTATTACAAACCACCAGTCAGAATGATTAAAAACAACTCAGCAAGGATGAAAGTTAAATAACAACAAAATGCATTTCTGACAATGTCCTGCAAAATTTCTGATGACAAGAAGTAGGGGATACCACAGAAACATGCAAACTGTCTCATATTTATCAAAAAAAATGAATTACGAGCAATAACACAGCCAAGACAGTATCTTTGGTATGTGATACAGAAATAACTCTTTGATACCAGTACATTTTTGCTGATGAAGTCTATCTTGTACATAAGTGATGCCACATCTCTTATGAGTGTCTGGCACTAGTGAATTCCTTAGGAAAAACTGGCAGTTTTGAAAAAAAAAAGAAAAAAAAAAGACCAGATTATTATTGGTATTGTTATTGTTATTGTTATCATTATTATTATTATTATAGTGTTATTATTATCAATGTTTAATACAATTTTGGATTTATTTTATAATAATAATAATCACCATCATCATCATTATCATCCAAACCTCCTTTCCCACCCTAGGGCAGGGTGAGGAGTAGCAATGTCCAGAGAGACCAAATTTGCCCAGTTCAATCGGCCATGCTTCCATTCAAGCCCACAGAATTCTGGTTCCATCTGATATGCCAAAAACTTTCACCACATTCTGTAGCTTCATGTAAACGTATCCAACAGAGTCAACCAGGATGCTGTCACATTAAAATGGGATGCCAAATCCCTGATCATTCACATCTTCTCACAACATTCATTCAGACAGCTCGATCTCTTGTCAGTTCCCTTGCCTCACCGACTTCTATACCTCTCTTCCTCACACACTAATCCACCATATCCCTCCACCTTCTCCTTGGTCTACCTCGCCTCCTCCCTCCTTCAAATTCACAAATTCGCTCGGATGTACCTTTTTCACCACTCTGTTGTTATCCATTCTCTCCATAGTACACTCTCTTCGATTCTGGTGTCCACAGACTTCCTCACTCCACATCATTCATGAATCACACTATTTCGTATCCTATCCACTCTCTGTACGCTACATACATTCCTCAGCAGTCCCATCTCCACTCCTCTCAGTCTTGACTTTTCATTTTCATGCCACACCATAGTCTCACATCCATATGTCAAAGGTGGCACTAACACTCCTTCATGTATTGCACGGCTGCAACACTAAAGCCTCTGTTTCTTATCAAGGCCTTCATAGCACCAGCTACTTTCCTTCCTTGTGTCACACTAATTTCCACTTCTGCACATTTTCCTCTCTTTTCTATCACTGTGCCCAGGTATCTGAACTCTCTCACCAAGTCCAGTCTCTCTCTATTCACTGTAACATCACACTGGGAGTCACCTTCTCTCTCACTGACCATCACTTTACTCTTTTCTACATTTACTCTCAACGCACAACGTTCACAGACATCAGCAAAACACCGCACTAACAAATACAAATTTTAGTGCTACTCACAATGCTGGCCATTACATTATGTTCCTAAAGACCCTGTCCATGCTAGTGTGTGTCACAATATAATACAGGAAGACTAATTTTGTGGGCCAACCATGACAACAAATTCTTCCACCGACTTTTTTTTTTTCTTTTCCTTTTTCTCTCCTCTGGTCATATCCATGTTCATAACTGCCTCTTCCATTTTTTTTTAATTCTCTCCATTGGGCAAACACACAATTAAAAGGTTACAACTATCCATCTATTGCCAGACGCCTTAATCCCGTAAGAGGTGGCCACAAACAAATCAACACCATGCTGCCCAACCCCTGCCATTTCACTGTCCTTCCCCCAGCTAACATCCCTCTCTCATATACCTCTCCACTACATCCCTCCATCTCATCCTCAGCCTCCCCCTCCCCCTCTCCCCCTTCCACCTCTCTCACATGCTCTCTCCTCATTAGTCTCTCGCTCTCCATCCTCTCCACATGGACAAACCACCTCATTGTATTTCTCCTAACGCTTTCTATCACATCCACATTCACACCACACTCCTCCTTCACTTCCACATCTGTCAGTCTGTCTCCCCAAGTAAACTCCACATACTCCTGTCAAATAACTCATTTCAGCTGCTTTAACTCTTGACTTGTGTCCTTCGAACAAGGTCCAACCTTTACTTCCATACGTTGGAGTTGGTATCATAATACTATCATGCAACGACTTTTACTTCCATGCTCACTTCCCTGTTTCTTATCACTGCTTTCAAAGAACCAGCCACCTTTCTTCCTTGTTGTACCCTTTCAAACACTTCATCCTCCAAATTTCCATCCTTACTCATCACACTACCCAAGTATTTAAATGCACTCACGTTTTCCATTTCCTCACCATTTCAACCTCACTGTACATTCAGTGACTTCACTTCTCTCAAAGACCATAATTTTATTTTTTCCCACATTCACTTTTAAATTCCATTTCTTACACACGTTACAATTTACTCTGGCAAGGTAGGGCAGATAAATATGGTGGTGTGGGTTTGTTGGTTAAGGAGAAATGGATGGAATATGTCATGAATGTAATGAGAGTAAGTAAAAGGATAATAGTAGTGAAAATTTTTTTCGGTGGGAAAATGTTTTCATTTATATCTGCCTATGCTACACAGGCAGGCTTGGATGAGGTAGAGAATGACAGATTCTGGGTTGACTAAATAAGTGTAGTAAGTGGTATGGGGGATGATGAGATTGTAGTTTTGGGAGGGGACTTGAATGGCCATATAGGTGAAGCAGTTCAAGGATACGATGAAGTACATGGGGGATGTGCATACGGTACGAGAAATGAGGAAGGGGAATGGATACTTGAGCCTGGGGAGACAATGAACATGACTGTATGCAACATACATTTTAGGAAAAGAGAGATTAGGTTGATTTACATAGGAGTCTGGGGGAAACAGCAGCAGATGGACTATTTCCTGGTCAAGAGGGCTGCTAGGAGGTTAGTGAGGAAGTTATAGGGAGCGAAGAGTGTGTGCAGCAGCACAAATTATTGGTATGTATCTTGGTACTTAAAGAGCTGGTGACAAAAAAAAGAGGACCTATGCACCTATGAGGAAGGTGTGGAAGTTGAAAAATCAAGCAGTAAGGAATGCCTTTTATTGCCAGATGAGTAGAATGGTGGCTGAACAGGGAGCCATTAACAGATGTGTTAATGAACAGCACAGACCTGTCAAGACCAACCTCCTGAGAGTTAATGATTCAGTGTGTGGATGGACAAGGCCCCCCCCCCCAAAGACCAAGTAACTTGGTGGTGGGATGAGGGTGTAGAAGCTGCAGTTAAGAAGAAAAGAAGCCTTATCTGGGAATGGAAAAAGGGCGGTAACAAAGAAGAGTACTGTACTTGGCTGCCAAGCGTTGGGCTAGAAAAAGCGTGAGGCTAGAAAATAGGATTACAGGGCAAAATCTGAGTCTCTGAGACTTTTGCTTGATAAACTAAATAATGTGGAATGGAAGATATAATAATTAAGGTGGCAAATCATATGAAGAGGAAAAACAGGGATATCAAGGGTGAGCAGGGTGTTAAGAATGAAGATGGAAAGGTGGTGATGAACAATGGGGGAGATATTAAAGATGCCTGGAGACAGCATTATAACCGGCTGTTGAACGAAGAGTTTGATTGGGACAGGGAAGGTTTGGAGCCAGCAGATCCAGTGTTTGGCCCTTGGCCTTTGATTGATGCTGCTACTGTGAGCAGCAGAGCAGGCAGGAATCAGATGGGGAAGGCAGCAGATGTGTCTGGGTTGACTGCTGAAAAGTTGAAAGCTTCACAAGATATAGGAATGGGGTTAGTCACTGACTTGATAAATACAAATACCCTATGTATAACTGTGTTGTCCCAAATGATTGGCTGAGGAGTGTAATTGTAAATGTGTTCAAGGGGAAGGGTGATGCCCTGGAAAGAGGAAATAATGAAGGTAACAGAGAGAGTTCTACAAGGTATTAGAGAAAGGGTGAACACTGATGTGATGCAGTTCGGGTTTATGCTAGGCAAAGGGACCACTGGTGCCCTATTCAATGTTTCACAGCTTCAGGAAAAATATATAGGAAGGAAAAGAGATCTGTACTCTGTTTCTGTTGATCTGGAGACGGCCTTTGACAGAGTTCCTAAAAAGGTGGTGAAGTGGGCAATGGGAAAGCCCGGGATTGAGAAGTGGCTGGTTAGGGTGGTTATGGCTATTAATGTGGGTGCTTGCACCCAGGTATGGGTGAATGGAGATCTGAGTGCTGAGTTTTACGCTGGTGTGCATCTGGGGTCAGTCTTCAGCCCCTTATTGTTTATTATGGTACCTGAAGCCCTCTCACGTGGCTTCAGAGATGGACTCCTGTGGGAGATGCTGTATGTTGATGATTCGGTGCTGATTGCAGAGAATGAAAGGGAGGTGGAGGAAAGACTTAGGAAGCGGAGAGATGGTATGGGGCACAAAGTCGTAAGAGCAAATGCAGATAAAACAAAAGTGATAGCAGTCGTAGTAGTACAGTAGTAGTTCCCAAGGCAGTCTGGCCGAACAGCCCTGAGTCCCTAAGGAAGGCCACAGCCAAGACAGGGCTTTCCCACAGAGCTCTCAAGAAGTGTAGGTTGTGTTCTTGGCGCAGGAGGTTGTGTGCAATGCACTCTTCCATAATGTGCTTAATAGCATGGGATGATGTCGCATCCTGGACAGGCATCAGACGCAGAATCACCCAGCCTCTTCTGATGACTCAAGAGGGCTGGATGATGCCCACATCTCAGCCTGGCCAGGAGGACTCTGTCCTCACAAGGGAGGTAGGATTCAGAAAGGTGGATATCAGGGGGTTGTGCACGCAGCTACGTGCTGTCTTTGAGTGACTGAATGGAGAGGCGAGTGATTTGAGCATGGATATGCTTCTGGAAGCTGGTTTGAGGTGGGCGAGGGGGGAGAGATGACAGCATTATTGTAAGGTATCATGTGCTGAGTGTTGTTTTGATGTTCCATGGTGTGTAGGGATGTGCTGCCACGTAGTGTAGTGGTGGTGTGGGTTTGTGGAGGCTGCAGCAAGAATTTGTGTGCCTCTCATGTCTAGATGATCCTTGACTTTGAGGACTTTGGTTTCTTGGTATAAGTGGTCTATGAGTGTGGTAGATGTGCAGCCTGTGATTATTTTTAGGGCTTTGTTCTGTATGGTCTGTAGAGTGATGCAGTGTGCTTTAGTGAGGTTAGAAGTCCAAGCAGGGCTTGCATGATTCATCACTGAATGAGTATATTGTTTGTATACTGTGGCAATGGTTTCTTTGTTGTGTCCAAATGTTGTATGGGCAAGTGACCTTAGGGCACTGAGTCTTGGTGTTAATTTATTTTTAATGTTTGTGTTGTGTTGTTTAAATGACATCGATGTATTGTAGTGGTAGGTGGTGGCGACCATCATCCACTCACTTGATGTAGTGCTGCCTACTGCTTCCTTAGTCTTTATCATTCTTTTTCTGTGCCAGCCCTCCTCTCTTCCTATTTCTCCCGTCTTTCCTGTCACTTCTTATTGCTTTTCTTTCCTTTACAGGTGGTTTTACATTAAGTGACAAGCCAAATGGTTTCCTGTAAGCCAAGAAACCATTTACGATGCTGGGTGGTAACCATATAACCAAACCATACATGCTCCCTAAGTGTTAGCTAGTGAGTTGGTGGAGGGTTAGTGTCCCTCCCTGTAAAATAAGTAACTCAGAATCAAATGGCCACCCTTTACGGGATTATGGCGTCTGGTAACAGACGGATAAATAGATGTATTGTATGTTACACCAAGGATGTGTGTGTGTATGTGTGTGTGTGTGTGTGTGTGTGTGTGTATTTACCTAGTTGTGATATACAGGAAATGAGCTACGCTCGTGAGGCTCTGTCTCTTTTTTCTCATTAAGTCAAATTTTGTTTTGAACTTGTTCAAGTTTTTAGATTGGACGGTCTCTTTCTCCAGGCTGTTCCACAGGTCTTCAGTATACATGTGTGTGTGTGGGGGGGGGGAGTGTTTTTTATGGTGAGGTATGGACTGTGACTATGTTCTGCCATCCAGTTTGTGAGAAGGGTCACTGTAGATTTGGCTGGGGGTACTGTAGGTCTGTTTGTGGTGAAACATTGGTGTAGGGTGTTGGGGTAAGGTTGGAGGATGTGTGTGGCCATGTTTGCGTTTTGATGTGTACATGTAACTGTTATGTCGTCTCAAGCTATATGTATCTGTGGGGTGTGGGTATGTCACGCATGTATAGGTTAAAGAGAATAAGGGACAAAACAGATCCTTGGGGATGCCGTTTGTGAAGTTTCTGATGTTCGATGACTGACCGGCAAATGTTACATGTTCACACCTGTCTGCTAAATAGTTTGCCGGCCATCTTTTTGTGTTATTGTGCATGTTTGAGTTGAGTATTTTGTTTGTGACATTGTGGCGGGGGATGGCATCAAAAGCTTTGCTTATGTCTTGTGTCACTAGGAGAGTTTTGTGTGGTGACCTAGCTGAACTAATATCATCAAAAACTCTCTGTGTTAGGTCTATAACAAGAGTATTTGTGGACTGTAGCAGCCTAAAACCATGTTGTGATGGGGCTAGGGGGACATGAGGTGTAAGTAATTGTAATACCAGCCATTCAGTGACTCTGGAGATGGTGTAGAGGAGTGTGATAGGGTGGTGTGAGGAAGGTAACATGAGGTCTTTGTCGGGTTTGGGGATGGTGATGATAGTGCCATGCTTCCAGATGTTGGATGTTATGTTCTGTGAGTAGCTGCAGTTTGAAATGCTGGTGAGTGCTTGTATGCCTTGTGGTCCAAGGTGTTTAAAGTGTATGTTGTTTATGTTGTCTGGGCCACTGGCAGATGAGTGCTTAAGGTTCCTAATGATGTGCTTCATCTGGTTGTAAGTGATAGGTGCAAAGGCTGGGTCTGTGGGGAACTGTCTCTTGCGTCGGATAACATGTCAATCATCACGATGGGGGTTTAGATGGCTGACATGTGAAAAGTGATTGATGAGAGTTTGTTTGTTGTTTGTTTGAGGGTATGGTGTCTGTTGTTGTGATGGCAACGTGTGATTGTGTAGTGTTGCTGTTTGAAAGAGTGATGCTGTTTAGTGTTTTGTAGAGTTTGTTTGTGTTTGCTTTGTGATCAAGTATTTGGAGATAATTACAGTATTCCAATTTAGTGTTTGCTGCTCTGATATTTTATTGTTTATTTTAGTGTTGAGTTCTTGTATTTGTTGTATGGTGTCTTTTGTATGGGGTGTTGGGGAATGTTGTAGTGTTGGAGGTGACGTCTTCACTGTGGATCCACCTCCAGGAGCTGTCAAAACGGAAGAGGAGGACAGCATGGGGGCCAAACCACCACAACCCCCCCCCGGCCCCTCACAGGGCATGAGAACCTAGGAGTGGCTTCAGTCGCCCAGGCAAGTACCACAAAAGTGATGGTACCTATGGCTGGTGGCGGCACTGTCAAAGAATAGGAAGAGTGGCCATATGTGATTTGCCACAAGGGCATGGGAAGTAATTCCATCTTGTGCAGTGTTTGTGATAAGTGGGTGCATAAGAAATGTAGTGGTATTAGAGGTAGAGAACGAGATAATGCTGATTTCATGTGTGTGATGCGTTGGGGAGAGCATGTAGAAACTGTCAGGCGTGAAAGGACTGATCTTGCTGGTGAGTCTCCTGAGGGTGTCGAAGAGTTTTTTTATTTGGGAGACATGTTATGCATTGGAGGTGGGGCTGAAACTAGCTCTGCGGCTAGAGTGAGGAGTGATTGGAAGAAGTTCAGGGACCTGCTGCCTCTCCTGACATTGAGAGGGCTCTCCCTCCATGCTACAGGATCTTTATATGCAGCATATGTTAGGAGCAGGGTTGTGGAGTCAGAGTCATGGAGTCATTTGTTTTTGGTCCAAGTCAGAGTCAGTCAGTAAAATTCCCACAACTCTGAGTCCAAGCTTTTTGGTTCTGAAATGGTATCAATCATATCTCTTCACTTATTTATTCAGTTTACTTTACAACCACACACAACGGTTTATTTGTTATTACGCAAGTACTTTAAGTTAACGATTTAAAACAAAGATTTATGAATTGCATCTATCAAAATTCATGATTATTATTCATATACCTGCATCATGTTCATGTGCTGTATTATTAGTACAGTACTGTATATACTCTATATACTCGAGCTGGAGCTGGAGTTGGAGTTGTACTGTACTTGTAATTCTGGAGTTGGAGTCAGGAAATATTTTCACCAACTCCACAACCCTGGTCAGGAGTGTAAGGCTGTACGGTTGTGAGACTTGGGCAGTAAAGGAATAGGATATTCATAGGCTCAAACATACAGAAATAACAATGATTAGGTGGATGTGCAGTGGTCCATGAGCGCACAGCCAGAAGGTGTTAGGTTTACGATGGAAGAGTTGAGAGGTAGGATGGGACTAGAGTATATTTTTGTGTTGTGATGAGGATACGTAGACTGAGATGGTTTAGGCATGTGGAGATGATGGAGGATGATAACCGGGTGCAGAAAGTGAGAAGTGTTAACATTTGGGGTAGGGTTCCAAGAGGCAGACCGAGAAAGACCTGGGATGAAGTCACTGAGCATGACCTCAGGGATAAGGAACTGAATAGGGAAGCTGTCAGTGATCGAGCAGCCAGGAAAGCCGGCTTCAGGTGAAAAACGCTGATGCATACAAGAATGTTGTAGTCTTGAAAAACGAAATGAAACACTCTACACACAACTAAAGGTACAATTAAATTTGCTTACCATTTTGCCAGTTCTGAGGACTAACTTGCTGTGAATAATATTTTTTCAAACAAAAGATACTGTGTACTAGAGTAGCTGAACTTCCAATATTCAACACTCACGGGGAATCACATGTGCTGCATGGTGGATTAACCTAGCTGACAGAATACTGTACTATCCTTAAGAGACACCTTTACAACAATCCTGAAAGACATAACCCTAGCTACTGTATCACAGTACCACATAAAATATGAATAGTGGGTGCTAGTGCCAAAGTAGTAATATGTGCAGGTGTGTGGCATGCAGGATGACTGCTGGGACTAGAAAAATGGTCTGTCAAGTCTATACCCTGTCAAGAAAAAATAAAATAAAATAAAAGTTCAATACTATGGTTAAATCATTACAAGTGGTGAACCTGAAGAATTAAGCCCACTCCACACCAGAGCTCATGCTGCGCGTTATGGCGTGCGTCATGCGCCCAACTCGGGTTTTTGTGCTGGAGAGGGTCTGTGCAGCGCTCTTCTGGCAAATTAGGCTGATAGGCATTTCATGGTGACAATGCATGCCATAATGCCTGCAGCAGCCGTCTGGCTTCCCTCTGAAATTAAATTGAGACAGCCACTGCTTGCACCACATCTTTTTCTTTCTGGCAAAACATTGTGCCACAATGTTCAACATATACAGTCTCTTGAACTGCTGCAAAGTTGGTTGGTACCCATTCTCCTCCCCTCACAGCTCAATGGTAACTGGTGCACACTGCCCACTGTACTAGTGTGGACGTCACCGGCCTCAGCAACTAGAGTTTGGAAACATGATGTACAACAAAAGCCCTAGTGTTGACGAGGCTTTAATTACCTGTGGGGGTTGCTGGGTGATGCAACAGGCAAACCATTGGCCCCAAACATCACCGGCCATTGTTGATGAATAAATAGGCATTGAGTCTGCAGTCGCACTACACCAGGAAAAGCCACGGAGACTGGCCGGGAAAGCTGGCTAATCTCCGTATTCTTTACTGCAATGCTAGTCCTCAATCATAATCTGAGGAAGGATATTAAGCCATTTAGTATATTTTTCAATCGCACTCTTGGGAAGGATATCACATCATATATTATGGTACAATTTCCAATAATAATCTGAGGAAAGTTAATCTATCTATCTATCTATCTACTGCCAGATGCCATAATCCCGTAAGGGGTGGTCATCTGACTTTGAGTTATTTGTTTTACGGGGAGGGGCACTAATCCTCCACCAACCCGCTTGTTGACACGAAGGGAGCACATATTGGTTATATGGTTACCAGCCAGCATTGTAAATGGTTTCTTGGCTTACATGAAACCAACTACCTCATACGATAAGAATTTCCAGCTACAATCTCAGGAAGGCTATAAAACCATCTAGTACCAGTATAATTTTCGATCATAATCTGGAGAGGTAGCTACATCAAGCCATTCAGGACAATACAATTTTCAGTTATAATCTGTGGAAAGACATTCAACCATTTAGTAAAATGACATTTTTCTACTGTTCCTCTAATTTTAATTCCTGCAACTGTAACAACAGATTATATTCAGCTTATAGGAGGTCAGCATTAAAGGAGTTATATACAATTTCCATTAGGCCTAACCCCATTACTATGACAGTATCTTCCATTTCCTATTTATGTGGTACAAAATCTGAGTTACAGTAATACTGTACCCCTTTACTCTTTATATAGTAAGGTAACACTGAATTTTCATTGCACACCCTTAAAAGATGTGGGTGAAAGTGCTGAAGTAATGAATCATGACTTGGACCAAGTGATTATGAACACCACCATTGCATTCAGCATGTCATACTACTGTATTTGGAAAAGTCAGCTTGATTTGTTCATATTATCTGCCAGTTTTCACGTTTTCACAACAATCACTTTAATTGTACAGACAGACTCAGCCTCACTAAACCCAATACATCTTAAAGATATACTGGTCAATCCCTTAATAATAATAGATGGTGGTTGTAACCTCAAACTCATTTGAATGCTAACCCAATGGACTGCAAGACAGTTACCCTTCTTCCACAGTCCATCCTCCTCTTTCAGGAGATGGGGGGACAAATGAGGGACATTTGTGAAACAGAGCAACTCCAACATCCATTAACATCAGCCCCACCATGTGAAGACATCCCTCTTCATAATTCCACAACATTCCCATGTAAGTAAGCAGTCCAAGGCTAGACTACCATAAATCAGTGCACATAACGCCACCAATTCTCTCCATTTGCCTATAGCTAGATGCTTTAATCACTGAAGGAGTGGCCACAAATTGCCTTCATGTCACTCTGTCCTCCCTTCAAGTCACACCCCCCTCTCATACAACACTACCTCATCCCTCCATTTTATCCTTACTCTCCATCTCTACCTCACCCATATACATTCGCTTCATCAGTCTCTGATTCTCCATCCTCTCCATTTAACCAAACTTCAACTCAGCGATGATATAATTTCTAGTTTACTCTTGATGGTACTTGATTATTTTATTCAGTTTGGGAGAGCCTGTTGTTATGAAGTTAAGAAAGACTATATCTAACCTCTTCAGTTAAAAAACTATCCTAAAGTTAAAAAATTAGGATACAGTGCAGAAGAGCTTTCATTACCAAATGATGAAAATTTTGATGGATCATGTTTCACAAGTGTGTAATTCATTTATGACACCAGACATTAGTCCAGATTGCACCAATGGTTTTTAAACTTTCACTACCCTTACAGTACTGTCCTGTATATATCATACATTCACTACAATAATCAAATGGTATACCGTAATATACATAATAATACTGCACTGTATACATGTCTTGTATTTACCTTATTGTGGTGAACATAGCAGAAGTGGTCAGGCAGTCCGGACTGCTTCTGGCTCTACCAAACTTTTTCTGATACTGTGTACAAGAATTTAGTCTGGTAGCTCCTCGATTCCGATAAAAGAGAATCCCAGTCTACTGAAGTCTGTTATACTGAGGTTTTACTGTATGTCATACTACAAAGGCAAAGATGTCATCTGACCTAATTTTGTATAATACTGTACTGTGGTCATTAAACTGGCCTTACTGCCACACCACAGAGTTCGTTTTTCTAACCCCCTCTGCAAGAGCAATTTTTGGCAAATAGAATTCATATTAATGATGGGTGGTGGCGACCATCATCCACTCGCTTTATATAGTGCTGACTACTTCTTCCTTAGCCTTTATCATTCTTTTTCTGTGCCTGCCCTCCCCTCTTCCTATTTCTCCCATCTTTCCTGTCACTTCTTATTGCTTTTCTTTCCTTTACAGGTGGCTTTACATTGAGTGACAAGCCAAATGGTTTCCTGTAAGCCAAGAAACCATTTACAATGCTGGGTGGTAACCATATAACCAAACCATACGTGCTCCCTACATGTCAACAAGTGGGTTGGTGGAGGGTTAATGCCCCTCCCCGTAAAACAAGTAACTCAAAATCAAATGGCCACCCCTTACGGGATGATGGCGTCTGGCAATAGACAGACAGATAGATAGAACTCATATAGTTTCAATATGGGATGCATCCTCTGATTGGCAACCAGTACGAGGTGGAATGTCTAAAGGCTTTGTGGTGGGCCCAATTCTTTTATCATTTACACAAATGACCTGATAGCCATGCTGGACTTGGTAGCAAGCCCTTTTGCTGAAGATTCAATAATCTACAAGACAATTAGGACTCAAGCAGATGTTGCTGCATTATCAGTGTATGGAGTAACATGTGGCTGTTCTTCAATGAAGAGAAATGCAAAACCATGCACTTCAGCCTAAAAACAAAACTCAGTTTTATTACTAAATAAACAATACAGTGCTTGTTACATTAGTAGTGGAGAAGGACCTTGGTGCAATGATATCAGTGGATCTCTAGTCCTCAACATACACTGCAAAAGTAGGGAAGCAGCCACAACAAACAGTAGGCTGGCCATTATAAATTGGAGATTTTCATTATCAACGAAGACATATTGTTTGCCCTATACAAGACATTAGGATGGAACCAATTACTAGTTTCCCTACCGTACCTGGCTAAGAACATTAAACTGCTAAAGCAGGTTCAGCACAGGGCAACAAAATTGGTACCAGAGGAGGCAAACTCCAGTAAGAAGAGTGCCATTGAGCTTCAGAGCTGCAGATGATGATGGATGGATGGAAAAGAGGATATATGACTGAAGCCTACAAGCTAATGCATGTTTTTGAGATTATCTCATAAATTTTTTACTTTGAACATTACAAATCTACATGGCCACTGTCTGAAACCTGCCAAGCCAGGACAATGGAAGACCATTATGAAAGGGAAGTGGCTCTCCATTCAGGTAATAAATGAATGGAGCTCCTTCTCAGAACATGTACCAACAGTGCCCTCAGTAGCTACCTTTAAGTCATGGTACGATGGACTTAGGTGCGAGGAACAGGGCAGAGCACTCTCAGATGTGGGAATAATGCAAGAAGTCTACTTCTTACTACCCCACTATGAAATACTATGCAAGCAATACTATGTAAGTCCATGGGTTAAATTGTTAAGTTAGGATCAGCTAGATATATTTAGGATACATTAGGCTAAGTTCAGATACTTTGGGTTAAGTCAGTGGGGATGAAACGACTGGTGACTCTTAGCCCTTGGGGCCAAATTGACCAAAAATCCCAAAACGGCTGGTGGCACTTTGCTGCAGTCTGTTTGTAGGACAGACCAGGTTGTATAACTAATAGCTTCAAAACTACCGTATGTATTTACGCAAAATATTTAAAGCCATCACTGTGACAGTCAGGCAATTCTGGTAATAGTTTACTGAGAAAAGATACAACTGTATGTAAGGTGCTTGGGAGTTCTAAGTTTTTCACTAAAAAAAAAAAAAAAAAAAAAAAAAAAAAAAAAAAGAGGTCTGGGGGGGAAAAAAAAAAAATGTTCATCACTCAGAAGTTGCACACAAACAATCAGCCTCCTCCTCTATGTGGCACTAAATGATTACCGGTAAACAAGCTTCAGTAATCTGCTGGAAACTGAACTCAAGCACATGAAAAGACTATCACACTAATGAAGGCATTGTTAACATAAACCAGTTGGCACAGTTCCATAAAATTTAACCTAGTTAACCAGGGACTGACATAAGGGCTATAGCACATGATATCAGAGGAAAATATCTAACACAAGCATCATATTATGTAGTCTAAATCAGTAATACAACACTACCTGCATATTTAAATCTCTCTACTGGCAGGTCATTGACTTTCTAACACAAACTTCAAAGATTAATTACCTCTGGTCTGTGCATACTGTATTTTATTAGACTTTACTTAATATGCCATCCTACACTGTACAACTACTATGTGACAACAGAAGGTTGTGTTGCCCCTGTTCTGATTAAAAAATACAGTATAAATAAAAATTCCCGTTGCACAACCTGATAAGACATACAGTAACAATTACTCTGCGAGCTGAATAGGGTCAATCAAACAGTAATACACAGTCTTATGAAAGATTATGCTTTGGTTATCATATACGTACATAACATACCTGTGCAATGTTGATTCTAACTGCACTGTGGTAATACTTACTGGTACACAGATGGCTGCTCACTCTCCTCACCTATTTTATCTCCAAACTACTAGTTTTGGTCACGATAAAACTAAATCACGGCACCTCGCAACACTAAGAACACTTAAGCACCCTCCACAGCCGGTAAGTGGCGGTAAATAAGTGAGGGCAACCAAGAAAATCTATGAGACCAACACCTCAGTGTCTCCAATTACTCATGAAAGCGTCCGAATCAAAGTACCTTGCAACTTTTAAAATATTGGCATACATAGCGTTGATATGCAAAAGTAAGAGTGGAAATTAAACTTAAAGAAAGTCTATATGTAAAAAGAAAAAAAAGGAGAAGGAAATGTTAACCTGATGTTTATAAGAGATACAGATAATAATAAAATATGTTTCAGCGATCCGAACATAACCTTAAAGCATTCGAAATGATAAAAGGAAAAAGTCAATGAACGAAAATGTGCTATTAAAAAGAGAAAAATACACAATACTATTCTAACATATATTACTACTATAAATTTGCATAAAAATTTACATAGATATGCATTGTTGACAGATCTCGAATGTCACATCTGTCAAACTTGTGAATGGGCGGGAAAGTTTAACCTGAGAAAGTGGACGTCTTTCCTAATCTCAGTAAAAACCACCTGCCGTTAACCATAATAACAAAACAAATGCCACTGAGCTGAGTGAGTTGACTCTCACCAAATCGTTGGTTTTGTGTTGAAAGGTTGTACATACTCTCACGTCCAATTACCGATATTCAATGTATCCCTTATGTTCATTTAATTCGCTGTAATATTCAATCCTTCCAGTTTGACTGATCAAATAGTCCTCAGATATGGTGTACTCATACATTTAGTAGCGAATGAATTAGATACGTGGTAGATGGTGACGACCATTATTTACTCACTCGATGTAGTGTTTTCATTTCTTCCTTCACCTTTATCACTCTTCTTCTATGTCTGCCCTCTTTGTTCCTAGTTCTCCCATCTTTCTTGTTGCTTTTTATTACTCCTCTGCCCTTTTCAGGTGGCTTTACATTGAGTGACAAGCCAAATGGCTTCCAGCAAGCCAGGAAATCACCTACATTGCTGGGTAGTAACAAAATAACCAACCCATAAGTGTTCCTACGTGTCAGCAAGTGGGTTGGCGGAGTTAGTGATCTACAGAAATAGATATCCATATGACTAAAATCTTGTGGGTAAGTCTAGTTTTCATACTACCTATCGAAGTCATGTTCATTACATATATACATTCCCCCATGTGTACTTCTATTAGCTAATGAAGACAAGTGTATGTGTGTGAGTGTAATTTTTCACCGGGTCGGTCAGGATCACTTGATGGTCGTGATCGTCAGCTTTTACCCTCCCGGAAGGGAGCTGAGAGCTCATATAGTCCTATCTAAGGGCAAGGCTGCCACCTTCATACACGCACACACCCGTCCCCTTGCTCAAGGGGGACAGTAACCACCCACTTCGTCAGCGAAACTTTTTGGAACCTGAGCGAGGCGCGAACTCCCGTCTGCCAGATGGCAAGCGAGAACGTTACCACTGAGCCAGCGAGGTATGTGTGTGTGTGTGTGTGTGTGTGTGTGTGTGTGTGTGTTCTTACCTAATTGTTCTTACCTAATTGTATCTTTACAGGAATGAGTCAAGCTCGTACTGTCCCGTGTCTTAAACCATATTTATCGTACATACCCTTAAATTTGTGAATTTTTTGGCACACACTATTTCATTCGGTAGTGCATTCCATTGATCAATTGCTCTGTTTGGGAAACTGAATTTCCTTACGTCTTTATCACCTCTCTTCTTATGCAGTGTTTTGCAGTGTCCTCATGCTGATGCTTCTCCATATGTTAAGTAATCATTTATGTCTATTTTCTCCTTTCCTGATATGCACTTATATAGCATTATCATGTCACCTCTTTTCCTTCTCTCCTGTAGTGTTAGTAGATTCAGTTTATTTAGTCTTTCTTCGTAGCTTAGGTCCCTTAAGCTTGGTATCCATCTTGTAGCGGCCCTTTGAACTTTTTCAATCTTGTCTATATGCTTTTTGAGATGAGGACTCCAGACTACTGATGCATATTCCAGGGTTGGTCTAATGAATGATGTTATTATCCTTCTTAGCATGTCTTCATTTATGTATGTGAATGCTATTCTCATATTTGCAAGCAGTGTATACATGTTCCGTACCTTCTCGCTGATGTGGTCAGCCGGAGATAGTCTGTTATTGATAATCACACCTAGGTCTTTCTCTCTTTCTGATGTGTATAGGGTTTTATTTCCTAACTTATAATCCCAATCAGGTCTTTTTCCACTTTTACCAAACTTGATTACATGACACTTGTCCACATTGAATTCCATTTGCCATGTACTACTCCATTCATGAAGTTTATTTAATTCTTCTTGTAGCTCTTTACAAGAGTCTGTGTTAGTAATTCTCCTTTGTATTTTTGCATCATCTGCAAACATATTCAGATAGCTCTCATTTCCAGTGTTACTGTTTATATCATTTATACACACTAAAAACATGATTGGTGCCAGCACTGAACCCTGTGGTACTCCACTAGTCACTTCTTTCCATGATGAGTAGTTTCCTCTTAGTACTGTCCTCATTTCTCTTTTTATGAGAAAGTCTTGCATCCAACAAAACAGTTTGTCTCGAATTCCTTCACTTCCACCCTGTCTTACTCTTTTCACCTCTTTCCAGAAAATTTTCTTACAATCCCTCCACTTTACACTCAAATTCCTTCCAAATTCCTCATCCACTCTCTTCTTACTCTCTCTTACTAATCTTTTCACCTCTCTCTTTCTTTCTACATATAACTCTCTCTTCCGTCTCTCAACTTCTTCCACACCCCTATTTCTCATCCATTCATTGTATGCTTTCTTCTTTTGTGCCACAGCCTGTCTCACCTCTTCAGTCCACCACGCTGTTCCTTGCACCCCCCTCCGTCTTCTCTTCCTTCCACACACCACATCACATGCTGCACATATTTCTTCTGTAAATCTCCTACACACAACTTCCACGTCTCCCATCTGCTCCAATTCATATTTGCCCAATCGTTCCTCCACTTCTCTCTTATACTCTGCCTTTTTCTCATCCTCTTGTAACCTTTCCACTCTCCTTGCAACTACTTCCTCTCGTCTTTCCCTTCTTCTATTCCTCCATCTTACTTGAATCCTAATTCTGGCCACCACCAAGTAGTGGTCAGAAAGTCCACTCCCCCAACCTCTATAAGCTCTTGCATCCATTACACATCTTCGCATCCTTTCATCCACACACACATAATCAATCATTGCCTACCTTTCATACAGTTCACCACCCACCCTTCTCATCACTCGCCATGTATACCTGTGGATCATTTTATGCCTGAAGAGGGTATTGGCTATCACCAACCCCCTCCCAGCACAAATGTTCACTAACGCAATCACATTCTTATCTATCTCAGCAGGCACACCCCACTCACCAACTATTCCATCCACCTTCACATTCCCAACTTTACCATTCATATCACCGATCAAAAACACTCTCTCATTCCTTCCAAACTTTTCCATGCACACTTCTACATTTGTCCAGAACTCTTCTCTCACTCTTCTAGCACGATCTTGCGTTGGCGTACACACACACACACAATCGCCCACATTTGTATTCCAACTTTCAACTTTACCCACACAATCCTTGACCCAACTGATCCATACTGTCTTATGCTCTTCTTCCATCTTTTACTCACAACTATACATACTCCTTCCTTTGCCCTCTCATTCTCACCTACTCCTGCACATATACCCCATCCATACTCCCATTCTGTCACACTTTCTCCTCCCCATTTTGTTTCAGTTATTCCACATACATCCACTTTCGCACCCTCAAGCACCTGGACAATCTCTCTCTCTTTCACCTCATCATTCGCTCCTCTTACGTTCCATGTACCCATTACCAAGTCCTTTGTCCGGTCCTGGGTCGTCATCGTTTGGTCAGTCCTTGTCTGAGGCTTCTTGTTTGTTTTTTTTAGTTAGTTGTTTTCCTGGGAGGGGCACTAACCCTCCGCCAACCCTTTTAGTCGCCTTTTACGACAAGCAGGGATACTGGGGGAGTATTCTTGAAAAACACCCCTACCCCCAGGTAATGTAGTGGATGGTGTGGGTTTGTGGAGGCTGCGGCGAGAGTGTGTGCCTCTCATGTCTAGATGATCCTTGACTTTGAGGACTTTTGGTTCTTGGTGTGCATGATCTGCAGGTGCAGTAGCTGTGCAGCCTGTGATTATTATGTTCTGTGTGGTCTGTGGGGTGGTTTTGTGTGTTTTAGTGAGGTTAGAGGTCTCGGCAGGGCTTGCATAATTCATCACTGAACGTATATATTGTTTGTATAGTGTGGTGGTGGTTTCTTTGTGAAATACCCACCCCAATGGGAGACCCCGGAAGGGGTGTTGCAATATCCACCCCATTAAGGAGCCACGGACCAGGTGTCACAACACCCACCCCAAGGGAAGACCACACCGCTCGCTGGTGCAGTGGTAACGTTCTCGCTTGCCAACTGGTGGACGGGAGTTCGCGCCTCGCTCAGGTTGCGAAAAGTTTCACTGACGAAGTGGGTGGTTACTGTCCCCCTGGAGCAAGGGGACGGGTGTGTGCGTGTGTGAAGGTCACAGCCTTGCCCTTAGATCGGACTATATGAGCTCTCAGCTCCCTTCCGGGAGGGTAAAAGCTGACGATCACGACCATCAAGTGATCCTGACCGACCCGGTGAATTACACGGGGGCACACAGGGCGCAAATAAGGCCCAGGAGAGACGGGCCTACATCCCCCACGACCTTGTGCCCCTCTTCCCCTCAACAAGACCAAGAACACGAATGCTGCACTGGCAGACTATTCTGCAGCCAGGCCAGGCCTTGCCAGGATCGGGGTGGGACTTGTATCTATACAGTCACAGGCAGCACAGCGACGACGGCCAGCGTCTACATCGGGAAGGAAGAGACGGCCACCATACACTCTTCTGCTGCTACCCCCTGCAGGACCATAGTGACGGCCACCGTCCGCACTGGGAAGGAAGGGACAACCACTGTACGCCCTTCGCCTGCAGCCACTCCTGGGAACAGCACTGTGGTGACGGCCACCATTCGCACTGGGAAGGGGAGAACGGCCACTGTACGTCTCACGGCTGTGGCCCCAGAGAAGAGCTGAACCGCAGTGATGGCCATTGCCCACACCGGGAAGGAAGGGATGGCCACCGTACACCCTTCGTCTGCCACCACCTCAGGGGGCAAGATCGCTGTGACAGCCACCATCTGCACTGGGAAGAAAGGGACGACCACTGCACACCCTTCGCCTGCTGTCTCATGGGCAAGTGGAACCGCAACAATGGCCACCATCCGCGTTGGAAGAAGGGAATGGCCACCATACGTCTTTGTCCACTGCCCTTGTGACTACCCCTACAGAGGAAGTTCCCTGCTCACTTCACCACCATCGCAGAGGACGAGTGGGACTCCCTTCTCTCTCTCCCCACAGGTGCAGTTCCCTGGAGAAGTTGCAGCTGGAGGAGCTCTGGCGAGGTGCTGTCATGAGCCTGGGAGACAGTGGCCTGCAGCCAGCCCCCAGGCTATGTCCCCTGCTGTCCGACTCCATGGGGAAGGGATGCCGCAGGCAGCGCTTGACAGCAACTCAACCCAGGTGAGACCACAGCCCCCAGACACCCAAGGGCACCCCCAGGACTCCGGGACGTGACCTCACCAGCCCCACTAGCAGGCAGGCCTCCTCCTGGAGTAGGCATAGGCAAGCCTGCCTGCTCTCCCTGTCAGGCCCCAGTCCAGAGGGCTGCCTTCCCCACCGAGGCCCCACTAGGGAAGGGCCTCCCTCCACACCGACCAGCAGCCCACTCCAGCGACCCAGTCCTTGGCAGTAGGCCCGTGCCTCCTGCGGGAGGGCCCACCTGACAAGCTCCCTCCCACACCTGGGCTACATCTGTAAGCAGCCCAAGACCACAGCAGTCCGGGCCAGAGTCCACTAGTTCTATTGTGTCCCCTAACCTGACCAGTGTATAATATTAATATTGTAATCTGTTCACTGTATAATTACGGTAATATACGGTAAGGTTTGTCGACCCGAGTTTTTATGCCCTGTTCCTCTTGTTGTGTATTCTAGACCTGGTCTCAAAAGAGAACCCCAGCTCAGTAGCTAGTGTTCTGAGGACGAAAAGTTGACCCTAGAACACGTAGCATAACACTTTGTTAAGTGTCCGAATGTTGTATGGGCAAGTGACCTTAGGGCTCTGAGTTTTGGTGTTAATTTATTTTTAATGTTTGTGATGTGCTGTTTAAATGAGATTGCTGTATTGTATGTTACACCAAAGATTTTGTGTGTGTGTGTGTGTGTGTGTGGTAGGGGGGTGTTGTTTATGGTGAGGCATGGAATGTGACTATGCTCTGCTGTCCAGTTTGCGAGAAGGGTCACTGTAGATTTGGCTGGGGCGATATTGAGCCTGCTTGTGGTGAGCCATTCATGCAGTGTGTTGAGATAAGGACCTGGAGAGGTGGCGTCTTCATCATAGGGCCACCCCCCTGGGGATTCATATCCCTATTTAGATTGTCCTTGAGTCTTTCCATCCCATGAAAATATGGAAAACTGAGTTAGGCTGTTGAAGGTGAAATGTAAAACTTCTACCTGACGGGATCTTCATAGGATGCAGTATCAACTGCATGCCTATATGGGCTTGTTTTACAATTCTTACCTTTAGCAAACATGATGGAATAGTGAAGCAAAATACACATAATACCAAATTTTTTACTGGGATATACACTATATTACATTATTCACATAGTTTCTAATTTGTACTTACAATATACAGTACAAATTCAATATTATGTATCAAAATATTTGTAAAAATTTTATGAAATGGAGATTTATACATCATATACAGTATTACAGAAGGACACAGTATTCAAATATTAAAAAATGTCAATGTACCTGCACAACACTGATATTAAGTATGAGTGCATTTCTAATGGTGGAGATGATCCACTGCAAGCAATGAATACAAACAATGCCAAAAATTCATCATTTATTGTTAATGGCAAGCTAGGTGTTGAGCATTCACAACACTATTCAGTATTATCATCAAAACCATACATCTTGTTACTACATGAATGCATAAAATGTGGCAGTCCAAATAAAAAGGTATGACTTGGAACAGTTACTTAAACGTAAGACATATGACTGTAAGTTAAAATAATTAAATTTCAGGCAGTGCACAGTAAATAACTAAATTTCATATCTCTAAATGCTTTTGAATTCCAGCTCTTAAACTGACTACGTACTTTCATGCTAGAAGCCAAAACTGAAATGTGCATGAGGAATGCGGGCACAGTTAGAAACTATTCATCAAGGCAATAAGAGCAGTATACTTGTTAAATATCTTGTTAATCAGTATTAAACAACACACTGAAAAAGACAATAAGGGTGATAACCAAGGAGAGCTGGGATGAAGAGAAAATATAAATAAGACTATATCAACCTATGGTTTGACTACAAAAGTGCAAGCATCACCTGCCTATCCATAAATCTGGCCAGCAGCACACTGGAGGAGAAAAAAAATGGAAACAGGTATTAACAGTGCCCAATGAAAAAGGGTACAGTGTTCAGCCATTAATTCACATATACTGCTCGCATAGTTTTAGGCTCTTCACTTTACCACTACTGTAATTTCCATGATAAAATCAATTGCAAGTTTGCATAACATTGCAACTCTGTCATATTCATTTCTTATCATACCACCATCTATTATGCCTACTATACCTCCTTCTTCCATGAACTACAAATAACATAACTTTTATCACTCACCACATCACTTCTTTGCACACTACTTTACTAGCACACTCTTTCATCTTCTAATCAGCAGAGTTCCTTTCTCATCTTTAACTTTCTTAACATTTGCTTTACACAGTCCAGTCAACATATAATTCTACCAGTAACACTTTGTGCATTTTCCGTCTATTGCCAGACACCTTAATCCTGTAAGGAGTGGCCACAAACAAATCACCTCCATGTCGCTCTGTCCCCTGCCATTTCACTGCCCTGCTCCCAGATCACGTCCCACCTCTCTCATATATCTCTCCACTCCATCCCTCCCTCTCATCCTCAGCCTCCCCCTCACTCCCTCTACATCATTCACATACACTCTCCTCATTAGTCTCTCGCTCTCCATCCTCTCCACAGGGACGAACCACCTCAATGTATTTCTCAACTTTTTGCATCACATCCACATCCACACCACAATGCTCCTTCACTTCCTCAATTGTCAGTTTGACTCTCCATGTAATTCTATATGCTCCTTTCAAATAACCCATTTCCACTACTCTCACTCTTGACTTGTGACCTTCCATAAATGTCCAAGCTTTACTTCCATATGTTAAAGTTGATATCACAGTTTTATCGTGCAGCAACTTTTATACTTCCATGCTCACTTCCCTGTTTCTGATCACTGTTTTCAAAGAACCGATGACCTTTCTTCCTTGTTGTACTCTTTCAGGCACTTTTCATCCTCCAAACTTCCATCCTTACTCGTCACACTACCCAAGTATTTACATGCACTCACGTTTTCCATTTCCTCACCATTTCAACCTCACTGTACATTCACTGACTTCATTTCTCTCAAAGACCATAACTTTACTCTTCCCTGCATTTACCTTTAGGCTCCATTCCTTACACATTCTCCCAAACTCACTCACCAAGCCTTGCTCCCCCTTAGTCTTGACTTAACAGTACATTATCATCTGCAAACAACAGTACAGGAAGTTTTTAAATGCCGCCCTCTCTCATTAGGGCCGCTCCAACATCCACTGCCCTACCTTGTATCTCGTTTATAGCCCCATCCATATACAGATTAAACAACCATGGAGACAACATACATCCCTGTTTCAATCCAACATTTAAGTAGAAAAATTCACTCAGTTCACTATTCACATGTACTGCAGCCTCAGCACTCTCATACATGCTCTTCACAGCATTCAACAACTTCTCATTTACTCCATATATTAATATTTTCCACATTCCTTCTCTATCCACCCTATCATATGCTTTTTCCAAATCCATGAAGGCTGCATATAACTTCTTTCCCTTCTCAAGAAACTATTCCACTAAAGACCCAAGAATGAATATCTGATCTACACAACCTCTTCCTTTCCTAAAACCTCCCCGTTCTTCTCCAACTAATTCCTCTGTTCTTTCTCTAACTCTATCAAAAAGTTCTTACCTTATACTTTTCCTATGACACTCAGAAGACAAATGCCCCTATGATTACTACACACTTTTTCCTCTTTTCCTTTGTACAAGGGGATTATACCTGACTTCCAATTCTCCTGGACTGTACCTTCCTCCCAGGCCAATCTGCACATCTTCCAAATCCATTCTACTACTATCTCTCCCCCATGCTTCAGCATTTCACCACACCACCAGTTCCATGGACTTTCCACATTTTGACTTTCTTCACTGCTTCCACTACTTCCAGCCTATTGATCTCTTCCTCCCTTCTCACCACTCTCCTTCTCCAAGCCATTCCCCAGCCACTTATATTTGCATTACTTTTGTTCTCTATATCCAAGAGTTCCTTAAAGTGTCTCTCCATCTGCTGTTTTTCTCCCTTCTCCATTCGCAGTCTACCATTTTCATCTTTCACTCCCCAGCTAACTTCTTTATCGCCATGTCCAACTCTCTTTACCTCTTTCCAGAACAATTTCTTACATTCCCTCCACTTTACACTCAAATTCCTTCCAAATTCCTCATCCAGTCTCTTTGTACTCTCTCTTATTAATCTTTTCACCTCTTTCCTCCTCTCTACATACAACTCTCTCTTCTGTCTCTCAACTTCCTTCATGCCTTTGCTTCCTATCCACTCACTACAGTATATGCTTTCCTCTTTTGCACCACAGCTTGTCTCACCTCATCATTGCACCATGCTGTTCCATGTACCCCTTTTTGTCTTCTCTTCACCCCCATACACCACCTCACATGTTGCACAGATTTCATATGTGAATATCTTGCACATACCTTCTGCAGCCCCGATCTGCTCCATATCATATTTACCCAATCACTCCTCACTTTTCTCTTATATTCTGCCTTCTTTCCATCCTCTTGCAACACTTCTACCCTCTTTGTATACACTACTTCCTCCTGTCCTTGTGCATTTTATATTCAGGATATATTAACATCTCACAACCATATGACAAAAAGGCTACTGTCATCATCATCATCATCCAGACCTCCTTTCCCACCCAAGGGCATGGTGAGGAGTATCAACGTCCAGACAGCCTAAGTTTGCCCCATTCAGTGGGCTATGCTTCCATTCACTCATCATTCAAGCCAATGGAATCCTGGCTCCAACAGAAATGAATGGATCTTGAATCTGGCTCTCTATTATCTCGTTTTATTTTTTCTTGGAGGGAGCTATTTGCAAGTCCCTGGCCTTTGGTTCCTTCTTCCTTGCATTTAAAAAAAAAAAAAAAAAAAAAAAAAAAACATTCTGTAGCATCACATACACCTATTTGACTGAGCCAGTCCGAATGCTGTCACATTAAAACGGGGTGCCAAATCCCTGGTTATGTGCTTCGCACAAAATTCACCCAGCCAGCTGACTCTTGTCAATCCCTTTGCCTCACCAGCTTCCATACCTCTCTTCCTCACACACTTATCCACCATATCCCTCCACCTTCTTCTTGGCCTACCTCACCTCCTCCCTCCTACAAATTTGCTCAGATATACCTTTTTCACCACTCTATTGCCATCCATTCTCTCCATATGACCTAACCATCACAAGTACACTCTCTTCAATTCTGGTGACCACAGACTTCCTCATTTTGCATCTTTCATGAATCACATAATTCCACATCCTATCCACTCTCTGTACTCCACATACATTCCTCAGCAGTCCCATCTCCATTACTCTCGCTCTTGACTTTTCATTTCCATGCCACACCATAGTCTCACAGCCATATGTTAAAGTTGACATTTGCACTCCTTCATGTAAGCCTTGCGTCACTGCAACACTCAGACCTCTGTTCTTAATCAAGGCCTTCATAGCACCAGCTATTTTCCTTCCTTGTGTCACTCTACTTAGCACATTTTCCTTTCTTTTCTATCACTGTGCCCAGGTATTTGAACTCTCTCACCAATTCCAGTCTCTCTCCATTCACTGTAACATCACACAGGGAATCACCTTCTCTCTCAATAACCATCAGTTTACTCATTTCTACATTTACTCTCAATGTACGATGCTCACAGACATATAGAAAACTCCATAGTAGTGTACCAAGCTCTTGTCCAGTATTTGCAAATGGCACTGCTTCATCAGCATACAACAAATTTGAGATATTCCATCCATTACCATTCATTACAAATGCCATCTCTCTCTTCATTACTTGTGTTTTTACTTCTCACCTCATCCATATATACACTGAACAACCATGGAGACATCACACAATCTTGCTGAATGCCCACACTGATTGTGAACCAATTGCTTGGATGTCCATTTACCCTTACACATGCCTCACTACTATCATAAAAACTCTTGACAGTATGTAGCAGCTTACCATCTACACTGTACATCTGCTAAACCTTCCACAATCCTTCTCTCTCTACTTTGTTGTACATTTTTTCCAGATCCATAAATGCCATAAATACTTTATAGTCCTTCTCACACACCTTCTCCACCATCTGTCTTACCACAAATATTTGATCCACACATTGTCTGCCACTCTTAAAGCCACCCTGTTCATCACTCACTAGGACTTCTGATCTCTCTCTTGCTTTCTCTATAATAATTCTTCCATATGCCTTCCCTATCACACTCAATAGCTTATGTCACGATCATTCTTGCACTCACATCGCTCAACTTTATTTTTGTAAGAGGGTACAAACACTGCGTTTTTCCACTCTACTGGCACAGTTTCACTCATCCATGCCTTCTTACTTATTTCCAACAAGCACTTCATTCTGCTCTCTCCACTACACTTAATCATCTCTGCATACACCTCATCAACCCCAGCTGCTTTCCCATTTTTCAGCCGCTTTGCAGCATTCTTTACTTCTGAGAGTCACGTTTCCTGGCACTGCATTCCTTATCTGTACACCTCCATAACCAATTATCTTAACAGTCGCTTTGCTCTTTCTATTCCCATTCATCAGACTTTCAAAATATTCTTTCCATCTGGTCCTTATTTCATCCCCATGGGTTAATATTCTACTACTTACATCCTTCACACTGTCACATTTCTTTCCACTGTCACTTCTACATTTCTGCACCTCTTTCCAGAATAACTTTCAATTTTTGGAGTAATTTGTATTCTAGATCACCATTACCTCCTCCTTTTCCTCTTCAATAGTCTCTTTACATGTTTCTTAATCTCAATACAGTATACCCATTTCTTATTTCAACTGAATCCCTGTCCTGTTATCAACTCTAACCACTTCTTTTCCTCCACTGCTCTCTTACCCTCTTCATCCACCATGCTGTACCTTTCTTCTTTGTTGTTACTCTTGCCACACCACACACCACTTTCGCATTCCTAACTAAGCAATCCCTATAAAGATTTAAGCTGCCCAGATCCATTTAATTCCAATTCACATCGATTCTAACTCCTCCCCTACTTTGGCCCTGTATTCATCTGCCATTTCTTTGATCCTCAGCTTCTCAATTTTCAGTCTCTCTCCCTGACAGCTCCACTCTATCTTGGTCCACCTCACTCTTCTCAGCCTGATCTTGCATACTTAAGACTAGTTTTAAAAATACAACAACAGAACATTCTGGGCACCTCCATATCCATATATTTTTAGCTTAGGAAAGACTTTGTACTTACAAAGGGTTCATTAACAAACTGGGACTATCAACATTATCACTTGAAATCCTTCTATGCAATAAGGTGCACAAAACTTATGTCATACTCCCCATCTTTTCAGTGCTGTACATAGGACTTTGCCAGTTTGAACATGCATAATAAATTTACATATAATTACAAATCCAAGTACTATACTGTAACACATTTTTACTGCAACAAGCAGGCCTATGTACAGGGTGGTCCACATATAATGCTCCACCTTCATCCCACTGGACAATTCTTGTGTTGTGGGGACAGCTCAGTCACCATTATCAATGTATATCCTTCATCATTTATTCATCTCCTACTCCCACTGCCACACCCACATCCACACCAGCAGACTTAACTATCCTTGCTGTATCTAAGTTACAGTACACCCTCAATATAATAAACAAATTGGTACCAGACCCTTGATGTTCAAGCCAATAGTTTGTTAATGCCAAACACCATGCTGTTCAGTAATTTCCCAGGCGTCGTGGATTTTATCGAACAAAGATAATTAAATATGGAGCGTCATTCGGCCGTACAGTCGTACAAAATAACACAGTACAGCTAGGTCTAAATGGCTCTTTTTCTCAATAAATGCTCTGCTGTATTTATGGCTCCTTTCATGATGCTAGTAACCCAGACACTGATGGGGTGTTCTGCGGGATGCAGATTATGCGTGCTTGTGTGTGTGTGTGTGTGTGTGTGTGTGTGTGTGTGTGTGTGTGTGTGTGCGTGTGCGCACGTGCGTGAACGTGCATATGCGTGCGTGAGTGCACGCATGTTTAAGTACGTGCAAGCGTGTGTGTAGGGACACCATGCTCATCAGTGTTTCCCGTGCGTCCATTCTTTTCATCCATCCATCATCCAATCCTATGTTGCCCCATGAGGAGCGGAGGAGCCCAAGGTTAGGCAAGTTGGTCCTGACGTTTAAGATGCGAGTGACCAGCCTCACTAATCCAAGAGTGGCATTACATGAGCAATAAACTCCAACCACCCCTTGGATATAAGCCTACACAGGCTCAATCTGATTGGAGTGTCTATATTACCCACTAATCCACCAGGCACCATAATTTGGTTATATGGTTATCACCCAGCGTAGTAAATGGTTTCTTGGTGTACAGGAAACCATTTGGCTTGCCACTCAGTGTAGTCACCCATAGGCAGAAGGAAGGGGAAAGAATAATGGAAAGAAAGAGGGAGTGTAAAGTCACCTGAAGGCAGAAGAAAGTGGAAAGAATGAAGGAAGGAACGACAGTACAGGAAGGAAGGATGAAACGAGAGGGCAGACAAAGCAGCACTACATCAAGCGAGTGGATGATGAGTGCCCCCACCTACCATGAAAATTCATTAAATGTGCATAACTTTTGGCCAGCTCAAGGGTGGTCGTTAAAACTGAAATTCGTTAAAAGAGAGTTCTGTATATCGAAGGTTTACCGTACTTTATTAGACAGCTCTCATGTGGCCCTGATATACCCAGGGAACACATCATGTTATTCTGGGTGCTGTGCTACTACGTAAACTTATTTGATTGTGAATAGCACCATGGTCCCAAAAGATTAATGGAAAAAAAAAAAAAAAATACAACTCTACTAATGTGGTCAATAATGTCTTGTACAAAAATAAACCTGAGGCACGATTCAGTTAAACAATGAAACATTATGTAAGTACAAATTACTGTATACAAAACATAAACTGTCACATGTAATGCAACCTGGCACTGCTTTCATTTAGGTTTATAAAAATGCTATGTGATATACTACAGTTTATGACAACTTTGTATTGTACAATACTTTGTACACATAAAATCTACCATTTGATCAGCATGGATGGCAGCATCCCCAAGATTGCAGGTTTCTTCAGATATAACCATAATAAGGTTATTACTGTGTCCTTACTATCCTGTATGCTGGTATGCTAAAATTAGTTTGTGCAAAAGCGAAAAATGGGATAGTGTACTGCCACTCTCCATTGGTAAAAGGTCTGTAAAAGAGATTCTACTCAGCAATCACAAGGCAAACCCTGAGTGTTCATACTTGCCAGCCACAACAAGCACAGTATTATACAGTGTAGTTAACATATGGGAATTTATTTGTATACTAATATATATAATACACTTAACTGCTGCAGTACACTGAGATATTCTTGTAAACCTCAGAGTATCTGGATAATGAATTACTGAATATATCCACTGCAAAAATATGCTTCACATCTGCTTACAAATAAAACAGAAACACACAGCTTACCATGCCAAATAAATTTAATACCATTTAATACTAATGTACACATGGTGCAGTACAATAATCTGCATATTTTCATAAGCCAAAACTGACAAGAAGCCAGGCACTTGACTGACTACGCTGATATACTGTACTTTGTCATTAACCTTCACAATCTTCTGTAACAACTCTAGTTGTACATAAATATCATGGCATTAAAATTTTATATCATAAAAGGATATTAAATATCCTCTACCTTAGGCTGAATACACTGGTCAAAATGAAATGCCAATTAAATGACTGTACCTTGTACTGGTGCAGTGAGAAATTTTTATAGAGTACCTATTATAAAAAACTTACAAATATTACTGTACAGTGCTAAAAAATTAATTCACGTAAAATACAATAGTTATTAACAACATTCTTTCAAAAATAGTTACATGCATCAGTATTACAGCTGATTGTAAAATAACACAAATGTATTTTTCTTGAGAACTGAGATATGTAATAGGATATGAGAGGTCTCAATGAGGTCATAAGACTGGTGAGACATACACAGCACTGTTGATGATCACACACAGTTCCACAGAGGCAAAGGCGGAACAGTGTACAGGATTTTTAGTTGACAAGCACTTGCCTAGAAAAATAAAAGTATTTTCTCTACAAATGGAAGAGTAGCAAGTTTAACTACTGAACTGAATGTGATGATTAATATTCAGACCAGCCATGTATTATGCTCTATATCATCATCATCATCCAATCCTGTGTTGCCCCATGAGGAGCACAGGAGCCCAGGGCTGGGCAAGTTGGTCCTGACATTTAAGATAAAAGTGACCAGCCTTACTCATCCCCAAGTGGCATTACGTGAGCAATAAACCCCAACCGCCCCTTGGATATAAACCTGCCCAAGCTCAATCCAACTGCATTGCCTTAATTACCCACTAAGCCACCAGGCACCATAATTTGGTTATATGGTTATCACCCAGCATAGTAAATGGTTTCCTGGCGTACAGGAAACAGTTTGACTTGTCACTTAGTGTAGAGTCACCCGCAGACAGCAGGACAAAAGAATGAATGAGGAAAGAAATGAAACAAAATTTTTATAAAGACAGAGAGACTATGAGAAGAGAAAGCCCCAAACCTAGAATATACAATATTAAAGAGATTCAAAACGGTGGAAAAGGGCTAGGAAGAGGGGGGAAAGTAGGTGAGACTTCTGTGAAACATTTTCACATTCATTATTTAATCCAGTACTGCCCCATGAGGAGTGCAGAAGCCTGGGGCTAGGCAAGTTGGCCCTGACATTTAAGATGAGAGTGACCAGCCTCACTCATCCCTGAGTGGCATTATGTGTGCAATAAACCCTAACCACCCCTTGGATATAAATCTGCACCAGCTCAATTTGATTGGAGTGCCATAATTACCCACTAAACCACCAGGCGCCACAATTTAGTTATATGGTTACCACCCAGGGTAGTAAATGGTTTCCTGGTGCACAAGAAACCATTTAGCTTGTCAATCTTATAAAACCAGACGTGACACTTTGGTTACAGTAAATTCTCACATGATGAACACTTACCAATACAAAGTAGGAAACAGACAAAGAAAGAACCAAATAATACATCAAACAACAAAATAAATTTCATCCTCAATGAAAACATATGCACTGGATGGTGAAAATTCATAACTTCACCGAAAACAGTAAATGTATGAACTGACCGCAGAATGGTGAGATGTGTAAAAATACATCTCAAGGGAAAAAGTGGGATGGGGGGGGGGGCTGATCTATATGAAACAAAAAGCTTTTACACTGTAAGAGAGAAGGAAATGGAGATTGGATTGCTAGTTCACTGTAAAGTACACTGATAAAATGACAACAAAGAATAAATACATAATGACATTATAAGAAATTGACAACAACGAACAAATACATAATGACATTGTAAGAAATCTACTTTAAAAAACTCAAAGCAAGTAGCATATCAAGAACATGAGAAAAGTTTTCATAATGTTATAAAATAATAATAATAATCATCATAATAATAATTTCTTAAGAAATGAAGGAAGACACGGCACAGGGTAACAGATATTTGTGACAGTATTAAAAAAAAAAAAAAAAAAAAAAAAAAAAAAAAAAAAAAAAAATGAACATTGCTGACCAAACCGTGAGGGGGAAAAAAAAAAAAAAAAAAAAAAAAAAAAAAAAAAAAAATGGCAGACACATATGTTTGTTCTGAGACTCATCATTATTATTCCAACCCTAACTCCCACCTATGAGATGGGGTGAGGCAGAATCCAGAAATAAAGAGATATATAGTATAAAAGTAGAACAACTATCTTGTTGCACGTTTGACAAAACAGGCCACATAATCATTTATATATCATCCAAGTCCTTGAATATCTTGTTGTCAGGTATACTGAAGGATAAAAAGACAACTTCACTCATGAGCAAAAAGATGAAAGAAGATACATGTCACAATTAAAAAGTCAAAAGAGCAGAAGCAGGTCATATCATCCCTAAAAATATATTATACATCCAGGCTACAACTTGTATACATGAGTCACAACCCAGAGATGAAGTGTTGGGAAGAAATAGGCAGTGAATAAGATGGCAGAGTATGACATTGCAAGTAAACGACTAACAGATCTGTGGAAAGGGTTGAGAGGCTTTTGTACTAGTCAACTGACACATTCTGCTGATGCTGATAACCAAGTTTCAAACATCTTATGAGAGATACAAAGTACAGCAGAAGTGAACTGTTACAGGAAATGAAAACCAAATCCTGTTACTGAGTGCAGAAAACAGCTGTTCTGGGTTATGATGCACTGTTGTTGTTGCTGGCTTGCCCTTGACACTAGGGCAATATTGTTCTGAAATTGGAGTCATTACAAATTCTAGTTCATGGTCTAGCCCGCCAGGTGTCCATAGTGTCGTTCTCAGAATATGGGGACACAGGGCGGTAGAGAGTAACCAGTTACGGATTTTTATTTTTCTTGTTCCTTAGCTTAAACTATACCTGAAAGTAATTTTCATTATTCAGTGCATATATAAAGATGTAGTGGTAGGTGGGAGCGCTCACCATCCACTTGCTCGATGTAGTGCTGCTGTCAGGTGTCTGCCCTTTCCTCTCCTCCATCCTTCTTTCCTTCCATCCTCTTCTGTCTATCTTTCCTTCATTCTTTCCTCTTCCTTCTGCCTGTGGGTGACTCTACACTGAGTGACAAGCCTAATGGTTTCCTGTACACCAGGAAACCATTTACTATGCTGGGTGGCAACCATATAACCAAATTTTTGGTGCCTGGTGGTTTAATGGGTAATTACAGCGCTCCAATCGGATTAAGCCAGTGAAGGTTTATATCCAAGGAGCGGTTGGGGTCATTGTTCATAAAATGGGACTCAGGGATGAGTGAGGCTGGTCACTCTCCTCTTACATGTCAGGACCAACTTGCCTAGTCCCGGGCACCTACGCTCCTCATGGGGCAACGTGGAATTGGATGATGGATGGATGGATACATGAAGATGTAGTGTCTAATAATAATAAAAGCATGTCATCCTTGGGTGAATACTGCGAAATTTGTATGGAAATTTAACAAATACTAACTTAGGGCCCTTTCACACATTCTAGAAGAGCCAGTGGTTATTGAAATGACTTATTATATACCCAGAAACTATGGTAAGATTGTAAAAGGTAATATAAATGCATGTCACAGTCTGTAAATATTGATATATATTGGCTGAGATATGAAATGAGGAATCTCTGGCATCTTTATGCAGATGCCCGCCATGCTGCCAGCTGCACGATTATCATTCTTGGGATAAGTCTCAGACTGTCAACATGAACACAGCGATTCTCAGGCATTTGGAGTGATGATGCCTGTGTTTGTTTGTGCAGTGGTAGGCTGCTCATCGGATTCAAGAAAAATGCTAATCAATATCCTTCTATGGCTGAAGTCAGAGGCTGGGCGAAATTTCCCTCACCTAAGAAGGAACCAAAACAATGAAAGCTCTGGGAAAACTGATGTTAATGGAATGGAGGATGGAAGGCTACGAGGTTCCATGCAATATGCTCAAGACATTTTACTGACTGAATAGGAAATGGGTTATCATCCTAATTTGTTAATAAATGGGAATCTGGGAACACCAATAATTTTCTATTAACACAAAAAATCTGTCTCGATTCACCTACACTCTTGCCATCAGTTGGCTCACCTTGAACCAGTAAATTGGGATGTCCAAGAGTTTCTCACTAGCTGTATTAGTTTTCCATTGCTATATCCCAAGTGTGGCACTGATCTTTGTCCTGAGTATTGCTTAAGCTGTGCAACAGTCCTTTTTTCAAACAAATTTGGTTGGGGACTGCACGAGGTGAATCACGCTGCCGGTGTCTTATGCCCAGAGTGATGTAATGGAAGTTGCAGTTCCCTTCTCTTTAGCTTAAATTATCCTAACCTAAACAAACCTAAACTATTCTTACCTAACCTAACCTTATCTCAGATCAACCTAACCTAAATAAACTTAAACTAAACTAACCTTAATTCACAAAATGACTGATTTCACTATCTGCCTGTAACATACATACTGTATATATATATATATATATATATATATATATTATCCTCTAATTAACTAAAGGTCAGCAAGACATCCAACCATCTTCCTGACACATGTATTTCATAAAGTGTTGATAAATGGCACAATACTTGAGATAACATGTGGATACTTTCAGCATAGCAGCTAAAAGGGCACTCGGTGCATGCGCACTGATCAGAATGGTAACTTCCAGCATACCACTCCATGCAGACGACACCTGGGTTCGGTCAGCTGGGCTGGCTTTGTTATTGTTCAAGCCGGGAAACATATTTCGGTATAAGTGCAAGACACTACATGCAGTGCTACTAAGATTAGATGACTGCCATGTAATGGAACGTACTGTGATGAAATACCTGGACGAATTCACTGAATGCTGCTGCTGGATTTAAAGAAAAATGAGTGAAGTATGTATCGAATATATCCCAAGACAAACAGGCTCAACAACGAACACAAGGACAAAGAAGCACTGGGGGAGGCGGTGGCTTAGTCGGTAGAGAAGTGGCCTGCAGTCATACCAGACCCAGGTTTAAATCCCCGCTGGGGCAGGGAACAGTTTAAGGATTTGAGTTTCATAAAAGCAGGCTTTACTGATCTACGAGAAGACCCACTGACATGTCATAAAAATAACCCTGCTAATACCAATACACCAGTCCTGTATGAGACAGCCCTAGCATGTATTCAATATGGACGGTGGGTGTTAGCACCGAAGTGGTGACATGTAGAGGTGTATGGTATATGGGAGGACTACTGGGCATTGGGAACAGCTGTGAAGCCTATGCCCAGAGCTGGACACATTAAAAAAAAAAAAAAAAGTTATCGTACAATATTGTATATACATTACATGTTACACAGAAAATAAATTAGAAAAATACATTTGTCAGAAATATATAGAAATATATACATATACTGTACATGGATATTTCGAGTTGTCCACAGTTCAATTTTCTGTCCAGAAGCTACACTATGGGCACCTGGCAGGCTAGGTCATGAACTAGAACTCATAATGACTCCAATTGCTTCTGATTGATAAATTACGATGTAAACTAATAACAAATGAAGTTCAGTGAGGATGCAACATTGAAGAATTTCGGTAACTTTTCTGGAATGCATTTGTTTATGTTTACAAAGAAATTGATACGGAAAAAAACATCAGCATCTACATCTTAAGCAATCTCACGCTACAATATCTTTTAAATGTTTTTTGAGCAACTATTTACAAACTCATAACATAATCAATAAAATAATATATACACATAAAAGTACTGACAAAGAAATCACAATAACATAGTCATTAACGTATGAGAACACCCACAATGGCATTTGAAAAGGTCCTGAGGCTAGGCTACAATAATCTAGATAATTTCAAGTGAATGAAACCATCCTACATCCCTGGCAGGATTTCTATCTATCTATCAATCTATCTACTGCCAGATGCTTTAATCCCGTAAGGGGTGGCCCCAAGCAAATGGCTTCCATGTTGTCCTGTCCAATGCCATTTCAATGCCAAGCTCCCAGCTCACACCCCCCTCTCTCAAATACCTCTCCACTCCATCCCTCCATCTCATCCTCAGCCTCCCATTCTCTCTCCTCCCTCCACCTCACTCGCATGCACTCTCTTTGTTAGTCTCTCACTCTCCATCCTCTCCATATGGCTTAACCATCTCAATGTATTTCTCCTAACGCTTTCTATCACATCCCCATCCACACTACAATGCTCCTTGACTTCCTGACAGGATTTAATAACAGTAAAGTCACCAGTCACATCTTGGAATCAAACCTTGGCAGGGTAACATAGGTTTTTCAATGACCAGAAACCTCTATCAATGATGCCACTAAGGTATATTAATAAACTGGCTGTTTCATCAATGGCAGCTTTCCTCTCAGGAGATGGAACAAAGTTTGTCTTTGTGGATGTTTTTCTCATACACAAAGCATTGTATACTGGAACTAATGTCCAATTAAATAGAACATAAAACTGGAAAATGTATTTGTGACACACAGAGCAAAACTAAAAGAAGAAATAACACTTGGTCTAAGAAAATAAACATCACGTACAGGATACCTTGCTGTATGAAAATAAACTTCATCATTATTCTAGGTCTTGATCTAAACAGCTCTCTGAGACTTGGATAATGCAATACTGATGTATGCAATACTATTATAATATGGATGGTATAATGATAAAGGTTCAGAAAGACCAACTAGGATGGAATGAGGTCAAGATAACACTAATGGATTGCTGGTTGATGCAACCATGGAAGCAACCTCAGAAAACAGCATGTCATAAAACAGAAACTGTCTTATAAAAACAGAGAACTAAAATTTACGACTTTCAGTTATCTAGTAGTTATTACAGGCAGTCATGTATACAGAAAAAAAAATAATAATAAAAATAAATATATAGTCTCTTATCATTATTCAATAGCTATTGCTCTACTCTGTAAAGAATTGTGCCACAAAATTTCCTATTCCCAAGAGAATGATAGTGGTGTGGAGAGCAGCTATGGGTATTGTAAGGCGATCACGGTAGTACAGAGCCAACATGTGTGTGATACATGGCAGCAGGAAGATATATGCCAGCCCAGAGATAGCACCAACCCATCTGTGGAACATAAATAAGCATATGAATAAGTATCAGTTCTTGGACTGTAAATTAGCAACTTTGCATTTTCCTTAGAGTAACAACATAATTTACCTATGCTCATGAGAAATTTACACTACTAAAAATGTTTTTGAATATCATAATTAACACTTTGGCCAATATTCATGATTCTTAGCTTATTTCAACTTGCACCATGATTTTATTTACCTCAAAAAAACTCATCAAAGTCAAAGAATTGAAAAGACATACATTTAAAGTTAAGAAAGTTTTAGTTACAACCTCAATCCCCTTCTATAAATTTTCACAGGAGCTCCAAGACTGAATCATAAATCTAGGTGACAGGTGGTGAGGCAGTCACATTTCTACACCACTACATGGGGTCTGACAACCAACCTGTCACCTTGAGAAATTATGAGTAGTATTACTTTTTCTCCACTATACAACAACATTGTACAACAACTATTACAAGCACTAGCTGAAATCAATCTCATAATGTCTTACCTAATAATGAATCCAATATTTGGATAAAATATGGCCACCAGGACAGACAGCATCACAAGAATTGTGTTCAAAAGCATGACCTGCCAAAGTTTAAATGGGTGGCCAGGTCCAAGAAAATAGGTGAAGAGTTGGTTGCGTATGAAGAAGCCCAGCAATGGATAGACAGTAAGGATTTGGAAGAAGAGGAAACCACGCACCACTGCTAGCAATACATCATGAGGTGGGAAGTTGTCCAAGAAGTTCTGTAAAATAAAAAATAATTCTTGAATACTGTTCACTGAATAATTCTGAATATGGATCTAAACTGCCTGTATAAACTGTCTGCATATCTAAGAATGAACCTTGAAAATTTATAGGGGTTATAACTATAGAAAACAATGGTATCTGCTTCTGGTATTCTATCTATCTACCTATCATATATTATTGCTCCATCAGGAGTGCAGGGGCCTGGATTAACCCCTAAAGACCTATATCTGCCAAACGACAGTTTTGGAAAATGTAACATAAAGTCCTACGTTTGTCGATCGTAGAGCCTGCCAAAAACAGGGGGTAGGTAGCACTGACTCCTATATGATGTATATGGAACCAAGCCAATGGGAGCAACAGTATCTGGTGAGGTATGGCCAGACTAGGCCTCTAGAGGGGGGGGGGGAGGTGACCTCCCTGCCATCTCTCTGCCTACCTCTACCCCACTGGGCCCTCTCCTCACTATGGCCTCCAAACCGCCAATTCCCCCATATACCCCCTGGATACTGCAGCTGGTGTGCGTAGCAAGCATAATTCCTCCCTTCCTCCCTCCCATTCACCACCACACTCCCTCCACCTTCAACCTTTCCCTTTGTCTCCAGACACATAGGGTTTTCCCTTGCTAGGCACCACTATAAACTTTATTTTTCCTTTCATGATCATTATTTCACCTTGCCTTATGCCTAGGAATATAAAGTATATTGTTTACTGTTATGTTTGTATGGCTATTGGCCATTCTCTGGCAGGTTCAAGGGTAGACTTTTTTTAATTTTTTGATGGTTTCTAGTACAGTAACCACTGGACATGTGAATGAGAGATATACATTTTCAGGTGTGTAAATTCAAGCTCTTGAAATCTGTAAGAAAAAAATTACAATCCGAGAAAATAAAAAAATCAGACCCTAATTACGGTTCTGGGGATAGGTGCTCTGAGAAATTTGTGGTCTTTAGGGGTTAAAAAGAATAATCTAGGGCAACCCCACAAATTACCAAACATGTGGAATTAGTGAGAGTGAAATTTATTTGAAATACAACTCTATAGTTTTTCTTATATTTCAAGTCCTAAATTCCATGACCAACTAGTCAGTTTACTTTTACCTGACTGAACTGGGCCACTACCAGAATGCATTAAGTCCTATAAGCATTAGTTATGAGGTATCAGTGAGTCTCCCTGGTTACTACTCAAATCATTCTCCAGTCTGACAACACTGCCATCAACTGAACTAAAAAGGATTAGGAATCTTTATCAGATTAGAACAAATGCTACACACACTCATGCTTACATCACCATCATCATCCAGACCTACACGCCCACCTTACGGCAGGATGAGGTATAGCAACGTCCAGACAGCCCAAATTTGCCAAATTCAATGGGCCACGCTTCCATTCACTCTCCATTCAAGCCCCCAGAATCCTGGCTCTATCTGATACTTACATCAACTACACAGTATTTGGGCAGAGGAAAGGCAGAGTAGAAGAGCACTCCGATGGGTATATAAGTGAGTGCCACAAGCATATACGCCAAGGACAAATCTCGCACCTGTGGACAAAAGAAATTGACAGACATTTCCTTTCAAATTACTTACACCAACTTGCCCCCTTCGATCTGGTGGCATAATTCTGTTTTTTCTTACTTTCTCTATATGACTGTGTTCAACTGTAGTGACAGGGTTAATGACGACTATATCTAAGCTTTCCAGTTCTAAAGTAAATAAGAATGCTCGGAGGTACCAAGAATAAACCAATGAACATGTCACTGGACTGAAGGATTAAAAAGACCATGAATATCTATTATATTCAATTACATTGTCATTCCTAATCACTCAAAGCCTATTTTCCACTATTTCTGAGGGGTAAGAGCAACAGAGGTGCTGGGAAGGATACCAAAAATTGTCTGCTGATACAAAAATGAGCATTTTTCTGACCACAACTCCAACTCCTTTTAGGTGTTTGTTATAGCATACAAGGTATTTGAGAATAATACAAAAAAAAATAAATAAAAATAAAAATAACACCCATATGTCCACTTTAACTTGGCTTAAAATTATGACCTCTCCATCTTGAATAATGACAACACACAAGAAATTAACATTAAAATACAGCGCTACTCATGAACAAGTGCTTTCGGAAAGTGGTCACAGTTCTGTCTTATTCTGCCAAATGAACAATAAGAACAAAGTTTTAAAAGGAGAAACATCTCCATATAGTTCGTGCAGATGAACTCAAGTACAGCAAGAATAACTTAACCCACCATCCAACAGTCTAGCACAAATGACTGTCCAGTATCTAATCGTAACTTCTATAAGTGACCTCTTCTATACTTTAAAAGTTCTCTCTACTGTGGTCCTGGAGAAAGGCTCCTCCACATGACTGCACCAACATACTGAACTTAAGTGACTCTGATGCCTGGTTATACAAACATACCTCATTTCATTCCCTTTCCCCTTTCAAAAGGAAGATGCTGAACGGCAGGAGAAAGACTGTTGTTTCTTTTGCTTAACGCTGGTCTGCATAACCAAGCAGTCCCATCAACTGCTGATTTGATATTGCACCTATGGAGTTGTCCTATAGGCTCCTTACACCACTGACAGTCTGGCTCTTAGTGTAACATGTGCTATGCAGTGCTCCATTATGTGTGCTACGTTGTGTGGCGCTACGTTACCAATGGGGCAAATGTCATCTGTGGTTCACCCTAACCCAAATCTGTGCCAGTAACTTAGGAGGGTTGGATGATTTCCTGAACTAAGCCTAAGTAGAACTTAATCTGATCTCTATAAGGATACTTCTCGTGGGTGGATGTCATGAGGGGCAGCTTGTAGTACTGTTTTGACTGAGGTATTGTACTGCTTTGTGCAGGAAGCAGGTGTTTATTTATTTATTTATTATTTTTCTCCCACAAAGAAGGGTAAATTTAACCAGCAGTCCACTGGGTTCACATTCAGATGAGGCTGGAGTTGCCACTACAGTACTACTAGGGTACTGCTATCTACTACAGTGCACATGTGACCCATTCTAAGTAAGGTCGGTGTATCACACAATACAATCTTATTAACCCCTTAACCGCGGGGCATCACTTTCATGATGCTTGGGAGCAAGGGATCATACCACGGGGCGTCACTTTTGTGATTCTGTGTTATTTTGAATTCACCCGGGTGGCTTGTATCATCTATCAGTACTGCCAATGTCCGACACTTGTCAGCACTCCTAATCTCATCTGTACTCCCATCCATTGTTGACAATTTAGCCATTTCTCCCCATTCTTGACTCCCCTTCACTACCTCCCCTCCATTATTCTCTCCTCTTGCCTGCCCGGCCATGCTATGCGAAGTAAATCTTCCCTGGAATTTTCCACTGATTTCATCCATTGAAATAAGCCCTATGCCCTATTCTTATATCAAATAATATATACAAGAAAGAAACAAGGTAAGTGATAGTGCCGTACACCTGGAATTGGCTAATTATCACCTGACAACACCTAACGTGCACTCGTTCGCTAATTTTCGCTGTTTATTTCCCCTTGAAATATGCCGTATAATCTATTCTCATATTAAAAATATATATAAGGAGGGAAGGGAGAACCCTCAGTGATATTTATATTCACCTGGAACTACCTAATTTATTATGTATTGTCTAGATTTCCTGCCAATCATTTCATAGTGTATATATTAGCAGCTGTCACCAGGCTGAGATTGGCAGCACTGCACTCCCCCTAGGCAGGCCACCACTGTCCACACTGTATTCAGTTTACTGTCGTCTTTTAAGGTGAAAGCACGTCGGATTCGCGCCTGTCAAATTCCGCCGCTTTTTAGCCCCATGCAAAGGGCCCTGTGACCTCAACCCCCTACTAAACCTCATGTGGAAAGAGGTAAAGGGATAAATGACTGCTGTGGAACGTGAACTGGCTAATTTGTCAATGAAAATGATAGAGAGTGACTACGATCTTTCTGGTGAGTAAAACAGTGCAAGTGGAAATGTAAATAATGTGTAAACAGCAAGTGAAAGCAATGAATGTAAATATAATTGAACAGTGGAAAATAGTTTTATAAGTTACTGCAAGTGACAGTGCCTAACACAGTGTAAATAAAATAGAAATGTAAATAATGTAAATAAAATAGAGAATGTAAATAGAAATGTAAATGAGTACTGTAGTAATATAAGAATACGAGTATATATACTAGGAGTAATGAATGTGAAAGTTTCACTCTAGCATGACTGAATACTATGAGATATGAAAGTGAAGGTAAAAGTGACAGATTCACTCTCAACGCTAGTATACAGGACGAGAAAGTGAATGCTACGTATTTTACTGAAAGAGAAATCGAATGCCTACAGTGACAATAAGCTACTATTACTGAAGGAAATGTATGGATAAAGACTGTAAATATATATAAGTGTTATACAGTAATAGAAATATAAAGTGTGAGTGTTTTTATGAATAATAAATGACAGAACACCAGCGGCAAACAATCAGAAGCAGGAAGGTCATACGCGCTCGTAATTTTCATTGCTTTAAAAGTTTTTTTTTTTTTTTTTTTTTTTTGAGTATGGATTCCAAACTATTTGAAAATCATAGAATAATGTTTCTAGTGATAATATCTGGCTGTGGTAATCATATTATGGGTTGTCGGGAAGTGTAAAATGGAGACTTCGTTACCCACCTTCAGAGGTCTCCACAAGTCCTACGGTACTCGACGAAGGCTCAACAAACATCCAAGGAGAAAGCTGAAGGTATGTGCCATAAGTACATGTAATTTTAATATTCTAGGACTAATAACTGATTTTTGGCAAATATTTTTAGAGAGTCTGCCGGTGAGCGAATATGCCCGCGGGACACGCAAGCCAAAGCAAAACAAGCCCACGGTTTAGGGGTTAATCACTTCTTCAGTGCACTAAATGAACCACAAGCACTTGATTTATGGGTATTTATGGGTTTTTCCTAATACTCCTGCATAAACTGACACTCTGGAGGGGTTTTGATTACATGCAAGGGTTATAGGGAGTTCACAATGAAACTTACAACAGTAACATCTGAAATATTTCTTAATCTGGCACTCCCCTTGTCACCAAGGATACTGATTATAAAGACCTTTGCCACATTTTTCTTCCATCCCATAGACATTAAAACAATAACAACAACAGATCTCTTCCTATGAATCAAGAAATAAGTACATTAGTGGAGTCTGCACACAGTCAAGACTTGATACTGACATTGTTCTCCTGGTGGCGGTTTCCCTGCATGATGGTAACCACACAGTTGTGGATGAAATATGCCAGTGATAACGTTCCTGTCAGGCACATGAAGCTCCCCTGTACAAATGGAAATATTTATCAGACAATAAGATGTGCAGTAAACAATGAACCAATATGTTCAATACTTTTCTGCCCAAAAGCCTTTTCCATTTGTAAATATGCACAATAATAGCAATAATCTGCAATTATTTCACTATAGTATGTTGCCTCCAAGACAAAATTAACCAGACTATGAGTCTGAACACAAATACCTGGTACCACAGGACAAAACAACCTGCAATTGCTATCAAATATCAAATAAGTAAAGTACTGGAGGGACAGAGAGGGAGGTGTAAACAATCTGAATGCTCATTTGCAAAAGCTGATAATTAATTTGATGACACTTTCTTATTGCATTCTCCACATAAAACAGGGACTCACTTCACATCATCATCAACAGTCTAGTTGTATTTCACAAGGCAGCAGATAAGCAAGAAAATAAAAATGGAAGTGATGGGTGCTAACCATCCACTCACTTGATGTAGTGCTGCTCTCAGGTGTCTGCCCTTTCCTCTCCTCCATCCTTCTTTCAATCCATCCTCTTCTGTCTTTCTTTCCTTCATTCTTTCCTCTTTCTTCTGCCTGCAGGTGACTTTACACTCCCTCTTGTGTCTTTCTTTCCTTCATTCTTTCCTCTTCCTTCTGCCTGTGGGTGACTCTACATTGACTGACAAGCCAAATGATTTCCTGTACACTAGGAAACCATTTACTATGCTGGGTGGTAACCATATAAACAAATTTTGGCGCCTGGTGATTTAGTGGGTAACAACAGTGCTCCAATAGGATTAAGCCGGTGAAGGTTTAAATCCAAGGGCTGGTTGGAGTTGCTCACGTAATGCCACTCAGGGATGAGTGAGGCAGGTTACTCTCATCTTAAATGCCAGGACCAACTTGCCTAGCCCCGGGCTCCTACGTTCCTCATGGGGCAACATAGGATTAGATAATGGATGGATGAAGGAGAAATTATCAGCGGAGGGCAAAATGATGTGAATCAAGCACTGACTCAAACGTTACTCAAGTCTTTGACTTGCTGAATAGAATCTTAGGAAAAAACAGCAGCAGCAACAGTCCACATCCGACATTGCAGTTCAAGTTACAAAAATCATGCCTTATAGAATACAGTATAAGGCCTATAACTGTTGTAGTGAAATGCGAATTAAAACATTTTGATCGTCTGTAATCCTGTATTTTTTAAGCAAGTGCCTTTTTTTTTTTTTTTTTTTTTTTTTTTTTTTTTTTTTATGTGAGGAAGAAGGAACCAAAGGCAATGAGCCCACAAAACTGTTCCAAGAGAAAAATAAAATACATGAGCAAGCCAAATTCAAGATTCATTCATTTTGAGATGCCTGGACACACTGCGTTTGAATGACTGGAGATCATAGGAAGCAGGAAATACAGACAGAGGGAGACAGTTCCAGAGTTGACCTGTTGCATAACTGAAGGACTGGGAGTAACGGTTAACTCTTGCATTAGAGAGTTGGACAGAAAAAGGGTGAGAGTTTGCTGCTAGACGGGTGCTAGGAGGAGGAATGCATGCAGACAGTTCAGAGGAATAGTGACCATTGACGTAGCGAAAGAAAAGAGATAAAGATGCAACAGTGTGGCAAAGAGACGGAGGTTGAAGGGAGTCAGTAAGAGGGGGAGAGTTAATGAGACGAAAAGCCTCTGACTCCACCCTCTTGAGAAGAGCTGTATGTGGGGAGCCTCCCCACACATGAGAGTTGTACTCCACACAGGGGCGGATAAAACCCCTGTATAGGGTCAACAATTGTGCAGGGGTAAAGAAGGAACAGAGTCGGCTTAGCATACCCAATCTCTTGGAAGCAGATTTTACAAGAGATGTAATATGATGTTTCCAAGATAAGTCCCGAGTTAATGAAACCCCAAGCATGTTCAACGATGATGCAGGATTAAGCTGAATATTATTAAACATTAGTGGGTATACCTGGTGAAGATTTTGTTGGGTTGATAGGTGCAAAAACTGAGTCTTTGATGCATTAAAAACCAGATTATTTTTACCCCAGTCAGAGATACGAACCAAGTCAGACATTAGGTGTGCCATAGCCTCATCCCTTGTTTGTTGATGTAACTGCTGAGATGGACATTGTGGGAATCGAATGGAAAGATGAAGGGTGGAATCATCAGCGTATGAGTGGATAGGGTTAGATGTACAGCTTAGAGGGTCACTGATGAATAAAAGGAAGAGAGTTGGTGATAGGACAGAGCCCTGAGGAACACCACTGTTAATAGATCTAGGAGAAGAATGATAGCCGTCTACAACAGCAGCTATAAAACGACCAGAAAGGAAGCTAGAGATGAAGGCACAGATAGAAGAATAGAAACATAAGAGGGAGGTTGGAAATTAAAGATTTATGCCAGACTCGACTGAAAGCCTTTGAGATGTCAAGTGCAATGGCAAGGCTTTCGCCAAAGTCCCAAAAGGAGGATGACCAGGAGTCTGAAAGGTAGGTGAGAAGATCGCATACATCAACTTTCGCACCCTCAAGCACGTGCGCAATCTCTCTCTCTTTCACCTCATCATTTGCTCCCCTTACAATCCATGTTCCAATTACCATGTCCTTTGTCTGGTCCTTGGTCATCATCTTTTGGTCAGTCCTTGTCCGAGGCTTATTGTGTGACTTTTTAGTTAGTTGTTTTCCGGGGAGGGGCACTAACCCTCCGCCAACCCCTTTAGTCGCCTTTTACGACAAGCAGGGATACTGGGGGAGTATTCTTGAAAACCCCCCCTACCCCCAGGGGGTATATATATATATATATTATATATATATATATATATATATATATATATATATATATATATATATATATATATATATATATATATATATATATATATTATATATATATATATATATATATACTGTATATCATCACCTGGACCTCCTTTCCCACCCTAGGGCAGAGTGAGGAGTAGCATTGTCCAGACAGCCCAAATCTGCCCAGTCCAATGGGCCACGCTTCCATTCGCTCATCATTCAAGCCCCCGGAATCCTGGCTCCACCCGATATGCCAAAAACATTCACCACGTTCTGTAGCTTCATATAAACGTATCCAATAGGGTCAGTTCAGAGACTGTCACATTAAAGGAGGGTGCCAAATCCCTGATCAAACACTTCTCACAATATTCATCCAGCCAGCTCGATCTCTAGTCAGTTTCGTAGCCTCACCGACTTCCAAACCTCTCTTCCTCACACACTAATCCACCATATCCCTCCACTTCTCCTTGGCCTACCTCACCTCCTCCCTCCTTCAAATTCACACAGATATACCTTTTTCACCACTCTGTTGTCATCCATTCTCTCACATGACCATAACATCTCAGTGCACTCTTCTCAATTCTGGTGTCCACAGACTTCGTCACTCCACATCTTTCATGAATCACATTATTTCGAATTCTATCCACTCCCAGCACTCCATATACATTCCTCACCAGTCACATCTCCACTGCTTTCACTCCTGACTTTTCATTGTCATGCCACACCATAGTCTTACATCTATATGTTAAAATTGGTACCAACACTCCTTCATGTAAGCTGGAACACTCAAGTCTCTGTTTCTTATCAAGGCCTTCATAGCACAAGCTACTCTCCTTCCATGTGTCGCTCTACTTTCCATTTCTTTTGCACATTTTCCTCCCTTTGAACTCTCACCAATTCCAGTCTCTATCCATTCACTGTAACATCGCACTAGGAGTCACCTTCTCTCTCAGTAACCATGACTTTACTCTTTTCTGCATCTACTCTCAAAGCATGACGTTCACAGGCATATGCAGTACTCTGCGCTAGTTTACCATAAAGATAGATAGATAGATATACATAAATAATGCACAATAGCCTTGGTTTAATCATGTTTGTTCTAATGCTGTCCACAACAAGGAGAGGGCCAATAAAAGGTACTGGAGCCAACCCACCCCTGAATCACATCTTTTATACGTTTCTGCCCTGAATCGTGCTAAGTCTGTTCTTTGCTCTGCTAAAAATAATTTCATCTGTACAAAATGCACTCAACTCTCTAACTCGAATTCTTCCCGCTTCGTCTGGCACCTTGCCAAAAACCTTTCTAACAACTTTACCTCATCATCCTTCCTTCCTCTTTTCTACTCTGATGGCTCTGTAGCTATTTCTTCTACTGATAAAGCAGATCTCTTCGCTCATACTTTCTCCTCCAATTCCACCTTAGACGATTCCAGTGCTGTTCCTCCATCACTTCCCCCCTCTGACTTCCTCATGGCTACCATTAAAATTTCTTCAGCTGATGTATTTTCTGCCATCACAGGCCTCAATACTAATAAGGCATATGAGCCTGATGGAGTCCCTCCTGTTGTTCTCAGGAACTGTGCTTCTGTGCTTACACCCTGCCTAAGCAAACTCTTTTGCCTTTGTCTATCAACTTGTACCTTTCCTTCTTGCTGGAAGTTTGCTCTCATTCAGCCAGTCCCAAAGAAGGGTGACCATTCCCAATCCCAACCCTCTAACTGTTGTCCAACTGCTTTAACATCCTGTATCTCAAAAGTTTTTGAGTCTATTCTTAATAGAAAAATTTTAAAGAATCTTTCCTATCATACTCTACCACTGTACCACAGAGACTCCATATATATATATATATATATATATATATATATATATAAGATACATAGATAGACAGATAGATAAGAATGATAGACAGACAGAGAGATATAGATGGATATTATATTTTATGTACAATAAAATACCTTAAAGAGTGGTACATAGAATATGCTTGAAGGGTCAGTAAAGCTGATGTTGATGCCCCACACAGCCGCCTTTGAGATGACAAACAGGTACATCACAAGCACTGAGATGGCTCCTGTGAGATACAAAGATAAATAAGAGACTAACTTTACCCACACACAGAAATTCAAATTACTGTGAGCAAACAAAGCAGCATATGAAGAAATATATATTATGGGGATATGCTTTAAAAAAAAAAAAAAAAAAAAAAAAAAAAAAAAAAAAAAAAAGTGGCATTAGACTTTGCATAATCAGCACACACCACAAGTGGATTCCACAATTTGTCTGTGTGCTCTGTCAAAATTGTGGTGTGGGACAGACAGTAGGCTTGATGGTAAAAGAAAAGTGGTTTTATATTCTATCAATCTATAGCCAGGTGCCATAATCCCATAAGAAGTGGCTGTTTGAGTCCGAGTTAGCTGTTTTACAGGGAGGGGGGAACTAATCCTCCACCAACTCACTTGCTGAAATGTAAGAAACATGTATGAATGGGTTGGTTTTATGGCTTGTCACTCAATGTAATGCCACCTGAAACAAAAAGAAGAGTAATACAAAGTGACAGGAAAGATAGGAGAAATAGGAACAGAGGAGGACAGATGCAGAAAAAGAATGCTGAAGGTGAAGGATGAAGTATGCAGCATGACATCAAGAAAATGGATGATGGTAGGTTTTACAGTATATATATATATATATATATATATATATATATATATACAATAAACCCTCATTATACAATGCCTCATTGTACGATATTTCACTTATACAATGTCAAAATTTTAGTACCCTATGCCCACTATACAATGGGAACGATTTGCAACAACGATGGATCATCCACGGCTCAGTGAACAGCGAATGTGCAAACGCAACAAAAACGTCCTCACACTGTCGGCATTAGACCACACACACTTGTCCACCAGTCCAGCCTCATTAGCTAGCCCTGCCCAGCCAGCTAGCCCAGTCTTATCGATTGGTTCAGCCCCATCAGCCAGCCCCACCCAGCCAGCTAGCTCAGTCTCATCCGCCAGTCCAGACTCATCAGCCAGCCCCGTGCAGCCAGCCAGCCAGGTCTGCCAGTGATGAGTGAGGGCTGTGAGGCCCTAACTGTCCCTTAGCCTCGGAGGGGACATCAACAATCCTGTTTACTTAAGTAATAGTAAGAACTACTGTATACTGTTATTTTCATGTTTTTCCCCTCTTTATTCATTATTAATGTGTTACTTTACATGTTTAAACATAAGGATATTTCATGTATGTGAGTGTTAAGGTGTGTGAATGTGCGAGTTTAGGCAGGTCTGGGAACGTATCCTCATTGACTACATGTTATAACAGGTTCACTATACAATGGATGGCTATACGATGGGGTTTTCAGGAACGGAACCCCATCGTATAATGAGGGTTTACTGTATATATATACTGTATATATATATAAGTAATCCCTTTACTATCCGACATAATACAGCCAAAGGCATGTCCGGAAAGTGGTCCCATCCAGATAGTGGGCCCCAGCCTCCTGGACTTGTACTTATGGACCCTAATCTACCCTGACTCAGAAAAACACCTGTACAACTCCCTACTGGACATGCACAGCACCTATTTAAGACCCAACTCATACCAATAAGGGACATAAATGACTGAAATAGATGAAAAAAAAACAGAGAATGAGGTTTTAGAAGTGAGTATATACAATATTAAACATTCTGGGTACTTACAACAAGTTCCTGGCTCCTGGACTGGTACTTATGGACCCTAACCTAGCCTAACTCAGAAAAACACCTCCTTACTGCACGTGCATAGCACCTACGACCCTATTCACACCAGTAAGGGACATAAAAGAGTGAAATGAGGTTTTAGAGGTAAGTATGGAAAATACAGTACAATGTGAAACATTCTGGGTACTTACAACAAGTCCCTGGCCATCTCGATGAATAACCCACCTCCTCTCAGACTCTGACAGTAAAAAAGAGTACCTGAAGCACCTGCAGTACACTGTACATGAAGTCTTGCACTGAACTTAGTCATTTGCACCCAGAATTCCATTCTCTTAACACTGCGCACTCTTGTCTTACTTGCGCTCCATTGTACCTTAATGAAATAAGTGCTGCACTCTGCACTTAAGTCTTTGCACTCATAAATCCGTTTTCTAAACACTACACACTCTAGTCTTTTGCGCTCCACTGAACGTCAATAAAATCAGTGTTGCACTCTGCACTTAAGTCTTTGTGCTCAGAATTCTAATTTCTTAACACTGCACACTGTTTTTTTTTCACTGCACAAGCTGTAAATTTCCGTGTGGTCTAGTGGCAAGTACTTGCTGTTTATTCACTGTCAGAGTCTGAGAGTAGCTGATGCAGGTGGCCTAGGGGTGCGTCGCTGGGACGTGGTGATGGACTACCCACTGCAGACGACTCGGAAGAGAGGCGCAAACTCACGGCCAGTGTTGACTCCACCGTGCCTGATGTGCTGGGCTGTGGCTCGGAGGATGAGGGCCTGTCTTGGGGAGGCAATGGTGTGGAGCCAGGGCTGGGCACAGCAGGGGTCAGGAGTCTAAAAAAGCTGTCAATGGTTGATTGACACAAGGAATGACGATTTTGGCAATTAATGATGCGCTGTCTGAAAGCGTGCACTTCCTCCACAAGTCCCAAGGGCCCCATCTCCCTGTCGCAGTCCAGGTGTTCCAGGTAGTCGAGGATGAACTCTACATGTTCCCGGAGTGTGCTCAGCTTTGGGATGGCTGGAGTAGTGTCACGCTGAGAGAAGTCCGCATCATCATCGCCATCCTCATCGGAATTGTCAAGCTGGGTACTGACACCTGTTACTGAAGATGCGATCTCGAGATCAGACATGGTCTGATACCCAAGATCGCCCTCGTCGTCATCCAACCACTCACGCACTTAGTCCACATCAACATCGTTGCCATGCGCATGTAGACATGCATGGAAGTCATCCAAGTCAAAACCTAGGAAATCGTGCTTCACATCTGTTCCAAGTAGCAGACGAGACCAATCATTTTCTAGAATCTTGACAGGGACTTCCTTCCATGTACTGGCCCAGTTGTAGACTGCAGACTTGATGTTGTAGCAGCAAAGGTTTTCCAAAGTCCGCTGGCCTCGCGTGTCCCGTCCCTCCCCGCGCACGTCCTCGTCCTCGAGAACAACCATCACCTCGTCCAGGAGCTTCCTTCGGTACAGCCTCTTCATTGCCACAATCACTCTTTGGTTCATTGGTTGGATGAGAGCAGTCGCATTAGGTGACATAAACATGCATTTAATGCGGCCATTCTCAGCCACCAAGTCCTTGTCGCACGGGTGGGCAGGTGCATTATCGAGGAGAAGGAGGGCCTTTACCTGGTTGCACGGGATTCCCAGTTTCTCCGTCTGGTAATGGATGACCTCCTTGACGAAATGGCGGTGGAACCACCGAAATGGTGGTGGAACCAGTCTTTGAAGATCTGGGCAGTGAACCATACCTTCAAAGAATGGTATCAAACGACAGGAAGGACATCCATCACCCCACAAAGACACCCAGGCTGCTTTGCATGACCAACAATAAAGGGCTTAAGCCAGTGCATGCCGTTAGCATTGGCACAACACAATGCAGATATCTGTTGCTTGGAGAGCTTGCGACCAGGCACACACTTCTCCGTCTCCTCGGCTAGAGTGTTCGTTGGCAAACAGCAATAGAATAAACCAGTTTCGTCAGCGTTGTAGACTTGACCGTGAGTGAGGCTCTCCCTGTCGATCATGCCCTTCACCTTGTGCCGAAACTCCTCTACTCCATCCTCGTTGGTGTCCAAAGCTTTGCCATGAGACTTATGGTTGGTAAGCCCATGTCATAACTTGAACGCGAAGAGCCAACCCTCAGATGCCTTGAAGTCTAGGGTGTCGTGAAGCCTTGTGAACTTTTCAGCAGCAGCCTTCAGCTCTGAGCCACACACCAGTACACCAGCAGCAAGTTGTTGTCGATACCAAATCAATGTGCAGCAGTCGAATTCAGCATACTTGGGAGTAAACATCATCTTCCTCTCCAAGTTGCGTTTGGTCTTCGATAAGAAGTCAGCCGAGTATTGCATGAGTCTGTCGCGGGATCTCTTGATATCAAACAAAGTAGATCGAGCCAGGTACACTTCACGGAGGATGCGTGAGGTTGACCATCCTGCGTCCACCTTGTCCAATATCTTCCTCTTCTTCTCCAGAGTCAAAACCACTCTCTTCCTCTTCTCAGGCGGCAGGGCCATCATCACACACATTAACATGTGGCAGGAGAGCAGCAGCAAAGCCTGCAACAAGTAGGGCACCACCACAAAAGCGAGCACATGGACGACCATGATGACAAGCTTGCACTCACAACAAGAGACGGGCAGTAAGTGGGGAGGATGCAGGGGCGCTCTAGTGGATGGCAGTGGAACTACACACCAAAACACATCTGGTCCGCACCACGCGCGCCAAGTTCAAATTACAGGGGAGAAAAAGTCGGATTTTTTCTAATTTTTTGCAATTTTTGGGCAATCTGGGGAATATTGAATCCCGGGACCAAAATGTCCGGTAAGTGGGGTGTCCGGAAAGTGGGCGTCCGGATAGTACGGGGATTACTGTATACAATATATATATATATACACAGTATATGAATATTGAACAACCATGGGGACATCACACACCCTTGTCCCACGGCCACACAGATCGTGAACCATTCACTTAGATGCCCATTTACCCTTACACATGCTTCACTACCATCATAAAAACTCTTGAGGGCACCTAGCAGCTTACCATCTACACCACAAATGCGCAAAACCTTCCACAATCCTTCTCTGTCTACTTTGGCATATGCTTTTCCCAAATCCACGAATGCCATAAACACTTTATAGTCCTTCGCACAAGCCTTCTTATTTTCTTCTCTCTTATTTTCCAACATTTATTTAGAAATTCCTTTGTACTTTCAAAGCACTTCTCCTTGAATGGCCTGAATGTAATCACAAGAGTTATCGATGTCACAGTTTTCATCAATGCATGAAATATTTACTGTCCTCTTTAAAGGTTTTCATAATTACAAGTATTAATATTTATTTAACATTACTGTTATGTATTCGAAGACAGATGACAGTTCAATGGTGAAACACGAAATATTCTTTGTCGAATCGCCTAGGGACAGGGTGACGTGGAGGCGATTTGTTTGTGGCCACACCGTACAGGATTAAGGCGTTTGGCAATAGACAGATAGATAGAATTGCCTAGTTGTCCAAACTGGTTTGTACCTCGTCTGATGGGTCAGAATCCATACCCCAAATGACAGTGTTCACTTCACCTATGACTAAAACACATTAATCCAAGTCTAAAAACAGTTTATAAATCTACCTTAACACAAAATTTAGGTCTAAAATATCATCAAAATCAGTAAAAAAAAATAAAAACCTATTGCAAAACTGAGAGTAGGCCTACCCACTTCATTATTCCAGGATATCGCATCTTGAGATATAGTAAATCGGGGTTTGCCTGTACTATAACAGAATCTCAACTGGTCATATTTGTGGCATAGTTGAATAATGTGTGTGATGATCTTATTATGCATAATATGGTAAACTCTTAATTATCCATCGCTGCAATATCCGGCGCAATCCAGTATCTAGTGCTCTTGGCTCAGCTCTATTAATGCAATATCCGGTGAAATTATGCACCATCTCGTGCTGAAACGGGAAGTAACTGGCAGTTCTATACAATATCCGCTTGCAAGGCATATCAACCAGCTCATACAAAGTAGCCAACCAGCACCTGGGAAAACCCTGCAAAACTATGTACTGTATTACTGTACTATATCATTATCGGGGTGCTCACCATCCACTCACTCGATGTAATGTTGCTCTCGGGTGCTTGCCCTTTCCTCTCTTCCTTCTTTCTTTCCTTCCTTCCTCTTCTGTCTTTCTTTCCTCTTTCTTCTGTCTACAGCAACTCTACACTGAGTGCCACGCCAAATGGTTTCCTGTACACTAAGAAACCATTTAATATGCTGGGTGGTAACCACATAACCAAATTATGGAACCTGGCGGTTTAGTGGGCAATTAAGGCGCTCCAGACGGATTGAGCTGGTGCAGGTTTATACCGTATCCGTGGAGCAGTAGGAGTTTATTGCTCTCGTAATGTCACTCAGGGATAAGTGAGGCTGGTCACTCTCATCTTAAATGTGAGGACCAACTTGCCTAGCTCCAGGCTCCTACGCTCCTCATGTGGCAACACTGGATTCGATGAGGAATGAATGAATGAATTTTATGCTTAGTTTTCATCATTTACTCATGGGAAAATTTTTAGGATAGAGGGTCAAGATGGACAGTGACACAGTATCTGGCTCAACGCCAAATGTTGAGCCAATGGGAGGGTACTATGCAATACCCGGCATTTTGCTCTGTTCGGCAAAGGGGTTGGCTGGATTATGCCAGATAATTGAGGGTTCACTGTATCTGAGGCACTCCCTGCTAGAAGTGAGGCAAGTGGCACCAACAAAAAACGAGAAAACGGCGTTTGAACTTGGGGGTATTTCAGAGTCTGGGTCAACCTTTGCCTCACTACTGCATCAAGGCGCTCAAGACTCTGGGATGCTCTCTGCTGTCAACCACCGTTTTCTCGGCTGTCACTTGCTTTGGTAATAATGTTACATCTCATTTATTATTTTTTGAAGTTGTTTCTGTTTCAATAAATTGATGAAATGGCCACCTACATGGAAAGAATAAAAATGAGTGATGTAGGTAAAGGCACTGTCATTATTTCTTATAACATTCACTTAACACTTACTTATCAGTATGAATATTATTACTACTGTAATCACTATTATTATACTAAAGCTTATCATTAACTTATCATTATGCTTACACTAACATTGTTGCACTGTTTTCACAGACTAACACTTACAACATTCACTTAACACTAACACTTATAATTATCACAATGCTTAAACTAACATTGTTGTACTGTTTTCAGAGACTAACACTTATACCATTCACTTAACATTTACTTATCACTATAAATATTATTACTACTGTAATCACTATTATTATACCAACACTTATCACTGACTTATCATTATGCTTAAACTAACATTGTTGCACTGATTTCTTGGCACTTTATTCACCGTAATCATAGAATTCAGTAGCCATTAAAGGCTCACCACTGTCATCTTCATCTTCATTATCATCCACTCGAGGCTCAGCGTCATCTTCATCATCTTCAGCACTCCTGATACCTAGCATCCTGCAAACGCTTTGTTCTCAAAAACACCCACGTGACTGAGGGCGGCATGGGTGGTGGTGGCGGTGGCGGACGGCGCTGATTGGCTAGCTATCCAAGCTGGCCGTCGGCATGCTGTTCCTTCATTGGCTGCGGTCCTTTCCTGTGTCTCTTGCCTCACTACAGCATGGAGGCTAGACAAAGGAAGACACCATCTGATTTTTTTATGCATTTCTATAGGAACCTAGCCCTTAATGACCTTTCTGGTTCCATTTTGAGGCAAACTTTTACATAGAGAGACTCTATACACCAATTCCAGACCAGTGCAAGTGATAACTCAGTTTCGACCTCCGGGTCACTTACCTCACTACCGTAGGGAGCGCCTCATTTATTTCCAATACAGTTCTAAATGACCAGATAACCTAAAGATGAGAATATTCTTACAAACAAATTGCAACTACAAACTGAAAACAAGAAGTAGGGATGAGTTGTACATGACATAATGTGTGGTCATAAAAACTCACCAAGCGAGTTAAAATAGGTGAAAATCTTTGCATCACGGAGGTTGAGTATGAAGATGAAGGGCACTACAAGGTAGAGAGGAACTGTGAGGTCCTGCTTCCACCACCGATGAAATGTCTCAACCTCAGGGTTATCTAATCCAAGTCCTGACTGTGTGATGTTGGGAGGACACAGCAGAGAGTTGGATGAGTCATTGTGGATCTCACCCTGTACTGCATCTATGAAAATAGCAAATTATGGGAATACTGGTAAGCAATTTCTGTATTTACATGCCAAAAATGGGATAACATGTCAGTGATATGTTGCAGCTGATGAGTCCTGCAAATTATGAAAATATGTAATGGGGTGGTATGCTTTTCTAAATCACAATAGTCGTAATAAATTACTGTACGTTCCTAAACCAAGCTGGATTTAATTATTACTTTACATGCTACCTACTGCCACCTATACTTCAGAGGCATAATGGCAAGGTCCTGGGACAGAGAAGGCAGTGCTTCACATGCCTCAGTTTGAATCCAAGAGGTGGCCATAGGTTTTTACATAAGTAAAATCGAATTGAGCTGGTGAAGGTTTATATCCAAGGGATGGCTGGGTTTATCGCTCAGGTAATGCCACTCAGGGATGAGTGAGGCTGGTCACTCTCATCTTAAATGTCAGGACCAACTTACCTAGCCCCGGGCTCCTACGCTCCTCATGGGGCAACCTAGGATTGGATGATGGATGGATGGATGGATATAGGTACTGCAGACTGACAGCTATCTTTACCTCTTACACTACGATTCGATAACTTTTATCACGCTAGGGGAGACAGAGATAATACTGATATTAGTGTCATTCATTCACTCATCATCTAATTCAGTTTGCCCCATGTCCACCTCTAGGATTCAAAATGAGGCATGTGAGAGCACTCCTTTTAATTGGAATAATCCATATTTGCACTCCAAACTGAGATCTCTCACAGTATCCTTGTCAAGGCCAATAACAATATGGTCCCCTCTTCTGGTTTCATCTCTGTTTTCCTTACATTGTCCACAGGTGGTACTATCTTTTGTATGACTACTGTCTGATTTTACAAGAGAAACAAATGACAACAGAAAGGAAGTTGTACGTAAAACCTTCCCTGCTCTTCTACAATAAGAAGACAGGGTCTGGAAAACAAAGATAGAAAATGCACATAGGACAGTAAACTCTAAACAGCATGCCCAGTGATATGGAACAGGCACTCATTCACACACTGTTCACATTCCTAGAATCCTGGTTCCACCTAACAGGCATATTCATCTGAATATATAGATACACATACAGATAATTAGACTGATAGATAGACATAAATTAAACCATCTCCATCTCTCTTACCATAAATTATTTCACCGGTGTTGAAAAGGAAGTTTGACATAAGGACCCAATAGACGACCTGTGCCCCAACGAGTGTGAGGACAGAAAAAGTGACCGTGAGTCCTTCTGTCAGTCGCCCTGCTGCCCCGTTTCCCACCAGCTGCTTACACACTCGACCTAACTCCTGTCCAGCTCCTTCCAGCCCTGAAAAAATCTTAAATCATATTACATGAAACAATGGAAAAGTTTTGGCATGTTAAGTGAGTTTTAGAGTTCAGAAAGTGCTCCTATATCTGGTTCAACATACTGCAGCAAAGCATAATACTAAGAAAGGAAGCCATGGACAATATAGTTTACTAAGTCTTCATATGCTTGAGTATATATATCTATTGCCAGACGCCATAATCCTGTAAGGGATGGCCATTTGAGTTATTTGTTTTACGGAGAGGGGCACTAACCCTCCACCAACCCACTTGCTGACACGTAGGGAGCACGTATGAGTTGTTTATATGGTTACCACCCAACGTTGTAAATGGTTTCTTGGCTTACAGGAAACCATTTGGCTTGTCACTCAATGTAAAGCCACCTGTAAAGGAAAGAAAAGCAATAAGTGACAAGAGAGATGGGAGAAATAGGAAGAGAGGACGACAGGCACAGAAAAAGAATGATAAAGGCTAAGGAAGAAGTAGGCAGCACTACATCAAGTGAGTGGATGATGGTTGCCACCACCTACCACCCAGTATATATATACATATATATATACCATCATCATCATCATCATCATCATCATCCGGACCTTCTTTCCCACCCAAGGGCAGGGTGAGGAGTAGCAATGTCCAGACAGCCCAAAATTGCCCAATCCAATAGGCCACGCTTCCATTCACTCATCATTCAAGCCCCAGGAATCCTGGCTCTATAGGATACATCAAAAACATTCACCACGTTCTGTAGCTTCACATATTGTATCCGACAGAGACAATCCAGACACTGCCATGTTAAAAAGGGGTGCCAAAAATCCCTGATCATGCACATCTCCTCACAAAATTCATCCAGCCAGCTCGATCTTGTGTCAGTTCCCTAGCCTCAATGACTTCCAAACCTCTCTTCCTCACACATTCATCCACCATATCTCTCCACCTTCTCCTTGGCCTACTTCGCCTCCTCCCTCCTTCGAATTCGCTCAGATATACCTTCTTCACCAATCTATTGTTATCCATTCTCTCCACATGACCATACCATCTCAGTACACTCTCTTCAATTCTGGTGTCCACCGACTTCCTCACTCCGCATCTTTCACGAATCACATTATTTCGTATCCTGTCCACCCTCTGTACTCCACATACATTCCTCAGCAGTCCCATCTCCACTGCTCTTACTCTTGACTTTTCATTTTCATGCCACACCATGGTCTCACATCCATATGTAAAAGTTGGCACTAACACTCCCTCATGTAGCCTCATGCAGCTGCAACATTCAAGCCTCTGTTTCTTATCAAGGCCTTCATTGCACCAGCTACTTTTCTTCCCTGTGTCACTTGACTTTCAACTTCTTTTGCACATTTTCCTCTCTTTTCTATCACTGTACCCAGGTATTTGAACTCTCTTACCAATTCCAGTCTCTCTCCATTCACTGTTACATTGCACTGGGAGTCACCTTCTCTCTCAATAACCATCACTTTACTCTTTTCTACATTTACTCTCAAGGAACGATGCTTACAGACATTAGCAAAACTCTGCACTAGCCTACCAAGTTCTTGTCCGGTACTTGCAAGCAGTACTGCATCATCAGCATACAACAAATTTGAGATATTCCATCCATCACCACTCATTACCAATGCCATCCCTCTCTCCATTACTCGTGTTTTCACTTCTCTCATCACCCCATCCATATATACATTGAACAACCATGGGGACATCACACAACCTTGTTGCACACCCACACTGATTGTGAATCATTCACTTGGATGCCCATTAACCCTGACACATGCTTCACTACCATCATAAAAACTCTTCACGGCACCTAACAGCTTACCCTCTACACCATACATGCACAAAACTTTCCACAATCCTTCTCTGTCCACTTTGTCATATGCTTTTTCCAGATCCATGAATGCCATAAACACCTTATGGTCCTTCTCACAAGCCTTCTCTACTATCTGTCTCACAGCAAATAGTTGGTCCACACATCCTCTGCCACTCCTAAAGCCACCCTGTTCATCACTCACTAGGACTTCTGATATCTTTCTTACTTTCTCTATAATAATTCTTCCATATACCTTCCCTACCACACTCAGTAAGCTTATGCAACGATAATTCTTGCACTCACTTTGTTCACCTTTATTTTTGTACAGGGGTACAATCACAGCCTTTTTCCACTCTGCAAGCATAGTTTCACTCATCCATGCCTTCTTACATATCTCCAACAAGCACTTCATTCCATTCTCTCCACTACATTTAAGCATCTCTGCATACACCTCATCAACCCCAGCTGCTTTCCCATTTTTCAGTCGCTTCACAGCACTCTTCACCTGTGCAAGTGTCATATCTCCTGGCACTGCATTCCTTCTCTGCACACCCCCAAAACCAATCATGTTTACAGCTGCTCTGCTCTCTCTATCCCCATTCATCAGGCTTTCAAAATATTCTTTCCATCTGGTCCTTACTTCATCTTCATGGGTTAATAATCTACCACCTGCATCCTTCACACCATCCCACTTCTTACCGCTTTCACTTCTACATTTCCACACCTCTTTCCACAATAACTTTCTATTTTCAAAGTAGTTCATAATTTTTCTTCCTAGATCCTCATTTACCTCCTCCTTTTTCCTCTTCACTAGTCTCTTTACGTTCTTCTTGCTCTCAACATATTCAGTTCTTATTTCAACTGAACCCCTATCCTGTATATATTTTATTTATTACATCTATTTTATATATATATATATAGTGAGCTTGCAATGTATCAGACATGAAAAAGAAACAGTAAAAATGAAAAGATTATTGTTAAAATAACAGAACTCCTCTAACCCATCGTCTTCTGAAGTGTGAGAAGAGTGACTGCAGTGTAGAGAGCGAGCCCAGCCATCCCCAGCATGATGATCAGCCCTCCAACAAAGCCCGCTTGCCCAAACGCCCACGGCATTGTCATAAGTGAAGTGCCCATCATTGTGTTCCAGATGGCAATGCTACAGGAATGTGTGGAATCATCACAAATGGTAAGATATCTTAAAGTTGTCATATCCAATGCGTAAGTACAAGCAGCAAGTACAACAACAACTGAGAGTGATGTTATTTACATCATCATCATCATCATCATGATTTACAAATGAAAAATTAATTTATAGGTACAAAAATGCTGGTATGCTGGAAATATCTTTTGGTAAAAAAAAAAAAAAAAAAAAAAAAAAAAAGGTTAGAAATACTCAATTTATGAATTACCACAACTTAGGAATCACTATGTACCCTATATTAAAAAACTGCATGGAAATAACAGAAGATTCAGCATTCATCCTGGCAACTCTCATTCTGATATACAGATAAACGAGCAGATATACACATTAACCATATGAACGTAATGAAATTCGTTTCATTTACTTCTTGTTACTACTACTAAACTTTTTCCAACATGGGGGAAGCACAATGTAAACAAAGAGTTAACAAGAAGCAGTGCCAAGGCACAGCAAACCCATCCCCAGCAGTCATTTAGTGCTGACGTATAAACAGAACAGGATAGCCAGTCAAAGATGTCACATATCAAATCTAGAGTACCTGTATTCATCATCATCATCCAGACCTCCTTTCCCACCCTAGGGCAGGGTGAGGAGTAGCAACATCCACACAGCCCAAGTTTGCCCAATCCAATGGGCCACGCTTCCAGTCACTGATCATTCAAGCCCCCAGAATCCTGGATCTGTCTGATACGTCAAAATCTTTCACCACATTCTATAGCTTCACATAAAAAAATCTGACAGAGTCAACCCAAATGCTGTCACATTAAAAAGGGGAGTCAAATCCCTGATCATGCACTTCTTCTCACAACATTCATCCAGCCAGCTCGATCTCTGTCAGTCCCTTAGCCTCACCGACTTCCGTACCTCTCTTTCTCACGCACTCATCCACCATATTCCTCCACCTTCTTCTTGGCCTATCTTGCCTCCTCCCTCCTTCAATTCCATTCAGTTATACCTTTTTAACCACTCTATTGCTATCCGTTCTCTCCACATGACCATACCATCTCAGTACACTCTCTTCGATTCTGATGTCCACAGACTTCCACACTCCGCACCTTTCACGAATCACATTATTTCGTATCCTATCCACTCTCTGTACTCCACATATATTCCTCTGCAGTCCCATCTCCACTGCTCTCATTAATGACTTTTCATTTTCATGCCACACAGTAGTCTCACATCCATATGTTAAATCTGGCACTAACACTCCTTCATGTAAGTCTCGTGCAGCTGCAACATTTAAGCCACTTCTAACCCCTCCAAAAACATGCCTACATGTCCTACCATTCACAAACTTCATTATGCTTGCTTTTTACTAGCAAACTGCCCTTGACATGACAGGTTAAGATCCTATGAACAAAGATCTAAAATGGTACTAGAAATCACATGAACTCACACTGTGATGTGTGAGGCTTGTTTGCCATCTGCATCTGGTGCATGACCTGGGATGTAAGGAAGGAAGAGCTGTGGAGGCACCACATGATCTGGGATTACCTGCAAATTAATTATGACACTAATGTCAGTAAAGTATACAGGCACTATCTGACTCTGATCAAAAAGTCTCTCAAATCACAGCAACTGAGGAGGAAAGTCTGGATATCTTCATCCTTCAATGATGATTCACAAACCTGGGCAATTATGACCGTAAGAATGCACTGTACATATTGTAAGCTTATACATTACAGTACTTAGTTATGCAGGTCAAATTGGAAAGCTTAAGTGATCTGGTAACTAGGAAATGGGTTTCAAGAACACTTGCATATTTCAAATTTTTAAAAAATAAATTACATTAATGATTCTATCAATCTACCTATCTAATGACAGATGCCTTAATCCCGTAAGTGATGGCCACAAACAAATCGTCTCCGTGTTGCCCTGTCCCCCCCCATTTCACTGCCCTGCTCCCAGCTCACACACCCCTCTCTCATATACCTCTCCCCGTCGCTCAGTGGGTTAGAGAGCTCCACTCTGACCGAAGGGTTGGAGGATCGAATCCACCCAAAGGCCATTGGTAGACATCAGGAAGGGCATCCGGTCATAAAATGCTACACGCTCCAATCCAAAAGTCCTCTACCCAGGGGCAATGCCTTAACCCTTCGGGGATACCTGGCGTAAAACCAAATTTTTCATCCCTCCATCTCATCCTTGACTCCCTTTCCCTCTCCCCCCCTTCACCTCAATCACATACACTTTCCTCATCAGTCTCTCGCTCTCCATATGGCCAAACCACCTCAATGTATTTCTCCTAACACTTTCTATCGCATCAATACAGTATCTGGTAAATATAAATTTACTGAATTTTTCTCAGCTGAAAAAAAAACAAGGAGCCATGACTTCCAATATGAATATATGGTACACAAAATGCATTATATTTATCACCTGATCAAAAAGGCCTAGTTTTGTACATGTTGTATTTCACCTTCATATCACCAACCACCTTTCTTTTCTAAGAAATTGTACACTCCTCTTCCTTGGTGGTAGGTGGTGGTGACCATCATCCACTCACTTGATGTAGAGCTTCCTACTTCTTCTTTCACCTTTATAATTCAGTTTCAGTATCTGCCCTCCTCTCTTCTGATTTCTCCCTTTCCTTCCTGTCACATTTTATTACTTTATTTTTTCACTTTAGGCAGCTCTACACTGAGTGACACGTGCTATGGTTTCCTGTAGCCCAGGAAACCATTTACAGTGCTGGATGGTAACCATATACCGTAACCAGATAACGGGGTGATATGGAACCTCCTATGGTCCCCCTACTAAGTGAGTGGGGCAATGCAAATCTGGTGTCCATCCAAGAACCAAACATCCACACCTTTCCCCATATCTCATGACAGCCAGGTGCTGTCATCCACAAGGAAGCATTAGTTTACGGCATGGGATGGTCCTGCAGCGGCAGTTGCTTGTCTGTGGTTGATTGGTCTGTTTAGCCAGATAGTACAGAGTAAAACAACAACAACTCTTCTCTTTCTCTGCACATTTACTTCTTTTTCTATTACGGTACAGTACTGCACAAAGACACTTAAACTTATTCATCAATTCATGTCACTCTCTTAATACTGATACCACCAAATCACACCAAGTCTCCTCTCTCGGTAACCATCAATTTACTCTGATCTATCACACATGTACCTTCAGACTACATCATCCAAAGACATTTACAAAGCTTTAAACAAGTCTGCAAAAATATCACTCGCAACACAGACTCCTCTGGTTACATCAGATTTGATGCACTCTGCCCTTCCCCACTCCTCTCTCCGCAGTTCAAATTTTAAACTCTCTCTCTCTCTCTCTCTCTAGCACACACATTGAATATGGTAGTCATGTGTATACAGTATTACAACCTCTCATCCTAACACTGATACTGAACTGCTTATTAAACATTAAGCCACTTACATGTTGCATTACCATAAAACTTCATGCACACTTACACATGCCTTCATAACATCATAAAACTTTACTGAATTCATAAATTTCCCACACATCTCTGCAATACTGTTCATAATCCTTACCTATTAATTCTGTCACACACTTTTTCTAGACCCACAAAGTACCTTACAATCATTGTCTCACACTTTCTCCTCCATCTGTCTTGCTACAAATATCTAATCTACATTACTCATCATTTACAATACATTATATCCTTTATTTCCTCTATAATTATTTGTCCATACACCTTCCCTACAACACTCAGTAAACTTCTTTAATGGTAATTTTTACTCTCAATCTGGTGGATCTTAACGCTTGTACAAAGGAATAGTCAAAGCCTTCTTCAGTTCAATGGTACAATTCCAGTTATTCAAGTTATCTTGCACGTTTCCAATACATATTTTATCGCATTCTTTCCACATTCCATCATTCTGCATATGTTGTACTTTATTCACATCTGCTGCCTTCTGAATTTTCAACTTTCTTTCAGTATTCTTCACTTCTTTCAATATCACATTCTCAGGCATCTCACTTCCTTATCATTCCCATTCATCAGCATTTCAAAACTATTCAGCTGAGGGTAATCTCTAAGACTCTGAAGTATGAAGACAAAAGATATGACATACTATTACCCTTACCAGTGCTTGTTCACTGGGGTGCACATCTGCCCTAAGCCTTGAATAGTAGCGGTAACGGTTGTACAGATGTGCATCCTCACTGGTGGAGTCTGACGGACCTGCCTGTTGTCGCGCACTGCTGATAGAACTGCTGCTACCGACGGGGTGGAATGGACGCCTGGAATTTATCATGGTACCTATGAACTTCTGGGTCAGTAAGCAACAGGAAAGAGGACCAGTATTGTACCAACAAAAACATGAAGCTGTACACAGAGGTTAACCTCTTCAATCCAATGGCATATTTGCCTACGTTCTTCTTCCTACTTAAATATGATTTTATTCAAATTACAAAAGGTCTCTTGTAGCCAAGGAACTAATAATGGTTGCTGCTAACCTCTTCATTTTGAAGCCTCTTCTAATCTAAATGTAACAGTCCAATGGTAATAACAATGACACAAAAAATATGTCATTGAAGTGGTTAATTCTCTTTCAAATGTGTTTCTAAAATTTCATCATTCATTACATGGGCACCAATATTGTATCAGTACCTTTTTGGCTTGTTCTCAGCTGTATATGGTGATGGTCCCACTCTAGTTGTCCATGAGGTACTGTAAATGACAGAGTTATTCAGTTTTAGTTCATTTAATATCTGTTATTTTCAAATTCACATAACTACAAATATACACAAATCCTTATGAAAACACAAAACAAGACATGTACTAACACTTTAATACAATATGCAACATCATAAGCTATCTTATGAGAAGTACATACAAACCCAGAAAAAGATGAAGATGGTCGGATAAGAGGAGTACGTTCATTGACAAGACGGGGAAGTGAAGACGAGGGAGGAAGGTTGTAGGGATGACTTAGCATAGTGTTACATCGAATAAGAGGTGGCATTGGCTCCTGTGCCTCCTCTTCCCCTTCAACCTCTTCATTTTCCCTGCCTCTTTCATTTTCGCCATCTTTTCCAGTCTCATCTGAGGCTTCTCTACTATCAGGTACTGGTAGAGAATCTGTGGCTTCCCCACCATGGACCTGTATAAGAATCCCACTGTCTTCTTCTGTGGGCTGATCTCCATCACTTCTATCCATTTTTCTGTTAAAAGTAAAAGTGTACTTCAAGTGAACAAACAAAATAAGCAGAAATAAAAGTAACTAGCATAGTACTGGTAAAGAAAATTTGTCAAGCGTACAATATTCCCCCCCCCCAAGGAGAACTTTACTATATTCAAAATTTTCCTGTAAAAAATATACATAACTTTTATCCAACAATGAAAGCTGTATTGTACAAGTTATTACACACCACTCATAATGTTAAAATACAGCACTAAAAACACACTTGGGTTACATACTGTATCTGGCTACCTGTCACAATAAACATCATGTACCCCATACATTTCGGACACAGCAACAGAGTCTAATGTTATCAAGTTGGTTTTAGATAAAAACTGGTACCATATAGGTTTCAGCATTCTAGGCACTATGAGTGTTGTTTCTCGTACAGTACAAATACAGTACAGTGCTTGATATTGTACCAATTATCAGTATTTGTTAAACTTTCTGGCACATAAAACATCTGTCCCAGTGGCATAGGACTTGTTATGGAGGATGGTAATAATGAGGATGCAGTGCTCTCCAAACTTACTGTTTACATTAAAAAAAATCCAGCCAGACTGTAGAGCTTCTTGAAATGGTTGAGTGACCCACCGTGCATTAATTCCAGAGATTTCACTGAGGCATTATGGTAATGAAGCAGGACAAAACTGGTAAGCCAGTGCTTCAGGCTATTTCACATTCTCATAAATGGATTTAATCCTTATCAAACTATTACAACAGGTGTTAGTTACTGGTAATGCTGAAGCTTCTGTGATATAAAAGGAACAGGAGAAAACCACAGACTATACATTAATTCCTCTCCATGATATGTTCCATGCGTGTCGACAAGTGGGATGGCAAAGGGTTAATGCTCCTCCCTTTAACCCATGGATTGTAAGCCGCAGTTCAGGCTGGGAAACGTTGCGTTATGGGCCACAACTCAGACTGTGCAAAATCTTCCAGTGGTCGTGCATCACCGGTAACTACTCCACCCCCTACACAAACTTACACGTGGCGCTATGCAAAGACGGAGAGAAACAGATTTTTTTTCACCAGATAATGCCCTGGATGATTATCTTCAAGTTTATAATGGACAAAAAATAAATAAATACATTTTTATTTATTGTGCACCACGGGGTGGGATAAAAAAATAAAAAAAAAGCTAATTGCACAATCCATGGATTAAAACCAGACATGGGGTAATAGTAATATGTAATAGTCATAGTAACAGACTATTACAGGGTTTTCAAAGTAATAGTAATAGATCACAAGTTCCTGGCTGTAATAGTAACTGTAATAGTAATAGAAGAAAAAGTAATAGATAATTGTATGTTACTTTCCCATTACTGTACAGGCACTTCTTTAATATCGTTTACCATAATCAATAAAAACAGCCTTCTCACCTTGGTTACCTGTTGGCTGCTCTCCAAGCTGCAGGTACACCACATGAGACCATGCAGAATGGAGAGTGGTCAACAGGCCATCAGGTGATCTAGAAATACTTTGCATTCAGTGGAACAGCCTCCCAACGATAATGAAAATAAAAACCATTTTCAATTTAATTAATACTGTTATCATAAATAATATATTTATAGTAATAGTAATACTAATAGATGACCATTAAAGTATTTATAATAGTAATATAATAAAGAGCAATTGAAATTAATAGTAATAGTAACAGAAACCCAGTAACAGACCCCATGTCTGTCTTTTTCTATCCAACTCTCTAATGCAAGAGTTAACCATTAATCCCAGTCCTTCATTTATGCAACAGGTCAACTCTGGAAATGTCTCCCTCTGTCTTTATTTCCAACTTCCTATGATCTCCAGTCTTTCAAACGCACTGTGTCCAGGCATCTTGAAATGAACAGATCGTGAATTTGGCTCTCTTTTGTATTGTTTTTGTTTTTTTCTTGGAACAATTGGTTTGTGGGCTCCTGGCCTTTGATTCCTTCTTCCTTGCATTAAAAAAAAAAAAAAAAAAAAAAAAGAGAGAGAAAGAGAGAGAGAGATCCATTTTCAGCCCTCTGACTGGCTGAATCAGAACCATAATGCACCAGCAGAAACAAATGCATACCATCTATGACCATAATGCATCACCAAGAAACAAAAAACACGTCGTTGAACAAATCGTATGGAAACCACCGGCACAAAAACACATTACAGACCCAACTACAGTATATCTCGCTTATTTTTAATTTGCAAAAGATATGTCACAGAAGAAAGTTGACCTAGAACTGTACAACATATTCACATTTTTATTTCTTGGGAATCTGGTAGTGTATTATGGTTTCATAAACATTATCCAAGGAAATCCCCTACTGGTGACTCAAGGGTGAAAAGGTACAGGCAGCCTAGGTTTGCATACTTTCACAAACCAGTGGTGCACTTCTGATTTTATTCTGGTCATCACCAGGCAATTTTATTCCATCAAAGGAAACACCTACCAGCATCACCATCCAGGAAAAAACACCTTCGCTATAAATGACATTCCACCACACTGCCTGTGTATAGCAACTTTTGGCTACACACTGCAGCACCCAGACATTAACTGAGTTACTCTGACCATGCAACAACTGGAAGTTCTATCCTCCTCCTTTAATGTTAATCAGTATGAACTGGATTGTCAAGGTTAACATTTGTTGGGTTCACTGAATGTAAACAAACCTACTTTGCTGCAGCTTGCATTCACCACAGATGATTGAATTTTCCAACCGTAATCGAAAACAAGATATGGCGGGAGTTTGTTCACACACAAAAAAAACAGTTTGAATAAAACTTCCACTCTCGCACGACCAAACAACTACCAACATTTAACCACTCAAGCACGTCTTTTCTTCGTCCCCAGTCTCCACCTCCAGTATCAAGCAGTCACTTGTTTCGCACCTACAGCCACCAGTACATCTTTCTCTTTTACCAAAGACGCCCCATAATTTCCAGTAAGCGCGAGCTGGGACGTATCAAGATGACCTGAGGCTAATCCACGTGATATTGTTGCCAGGCCAAGGTCCAGCTGACTTTTGTTTACTTCTGCAAATAGCAGAGCAGACTGCAATCACGGGACTTCAAGGCCATCGTACTTTTATGACAAAATTTTTGTACAGGATAAGTTTGAACTCGTATACATACAGTACAGTATATATATATATATATATATATATATATATATATATATATATATATATATATATATATATGAGAGAGAGAGAGAGAGAGAGAGAGAGAGAGAGAGAGAGAAGCAGTGTTCTAAACATGCTATTACGAATTACATATATATTTTGATGCTAAATGGATAACTACAGTTCTAAAAGATGCTATTACTGTATTTTGATGCTAAATGGATGACCACAATTGCTATCATAATGTAATGAATGTAAAAAACGAACTCAGGTAGATACTGATGAGATACTCCACACTTTTGTTTGTAGCCTACCTTCACCTCAAGCTGAAAGACGACTGCCCGGTAGTGACTTGGGTGGGGCAGGCCTCCTCCCCCTCAATTCCTTATCATACACACGGAAGGAACAAGCGATATCTTACCTCCGGGCATGCTGAAGCTAATCTAAACAGATACGACGAAACAATAGTCTTCCTGCATTTTCGTTTACAACCTGAAAAAAAAGAATCTATGAAGAGTTCAAGAGAACGTAATATCTGTAATTAGTAATAAAAATCAACGCCTTGAAACAAGCCACAGATTAGGTGAGATAGTCCCTTCTCTCAGTATATTTAACTCTGTATTGTAATATAAACATGTCCCTTATGTGGCACCAATGATAGCTTAGAGATAGTTTTTGTCAAGTATATTGGCTGGGTCATTCATTAATCATATTTATATTGGTTTACCTGAGGTAGGCCTCACAGAACAAATAATGGAGTAAAGACAAATAGTTCCTTGTGATAGTGAAAGTTTACTGACGGAAATAGAACAGGAGTGTCCTTTTGCATAATGATGTAGTGCTGTTTTAGAGGCAAAAACAAAGGTAAAGGAGGGGGCAGACGCCACAAGGAGCTTAGCCGTGGGGCTCCTTTGAGCCTGTGGCACGTTTTTACCCAAATATCCTGGGATACAAGGCCGCTCCATCGTCCAGGTTATCAAGTTACCTTCCCTATAGGTACTCATTTTACCTACCACTCCATTAAGGGTGGATGGACACCTGAGTCAAGTGTGACGCCAACTGCCCTGGGATTCGAACCGCAGCGCTAAAGGTCGGCAGCTTTACAGTCAGCGACACTGATCTTTAAGTCACCGCGGCTTAACCTGGATGACGCAGTCATGGCCTCGAATACGTTGTATCCCAAGATATTGGGTGAAATAACTGCCACAGGCTCAAAGGCCTAAGGTACGGAGATTAGCACCGTCGTTAAGCGCCTCATGGCGCCTGCTCCCACCTTTACCTTCGCTGTTTTAGCGATCCTTCAATAAATCTGTATATCTATAGTCAGACGTCTTTCCGTAAGGGATGACAACAAACAAATCGCCTCCACGTCGCTCTGTCCTCTACTGTTTGACTGCTCTCCTTCTAAATCACACACATCTCTCTCATAGAACTTTCCACTTCATCCTGCCACCTAATTATCACTGGTCTTCCCCCTCCCCACTTTTTGGGTATCTCAATCACATACATTCTCCTAAAGTCAGTCTCTCACTCTCCATTCTCTCCACATGGCCCTTAATATATGATTTTGGATAAGATAGACAACATTACTTACATCCATTACCCTCTCCTTTCCCCCTGACCCGTACCACTCTCACCACTTTTTTTTTTTTTTTTTTTTCCACTCTAAAACTTAGTATCCAACCTTCTCCCATATTCCAGTTCCAACCCTGATGTCTTTCATACTACTTAATTTCATTCATTCCAATATGCTCTCTTGTTTTCTTCATAGTTTCCCTCCTGTCCCCACATAGGCTACCTCATCATCCATTCTTATTATCTCCCTAAAGAATGTCATCGTACAAGAATGGCTAGTCCGTCTTTTCTATGGATTTACCTTTCCCATACAGACATTAGTCTGTAGAATTAACATATAAGTTAGGAAAGCTCCGAAACCAAGGTGAATGCTACTGCATAACCCGGAGAACGTTATTTTCATCTGAACTTCCTTAAAGTCTTAACTGATCATCCGTCTCTAACCCTGGGTGAGGTAATTCCAAGTTTTGATTTTCGGTATCACTGCCTAAAGGGTGACATCAATAGCATGTGCAACATCTGTGCATGCAGTAGGACTCTTGAGTTTCTGGAAACAAAGTATCTACTCTACGCCATGTAATCGAATAAGCCTACGAGTTACATAGACAAATAACTTTATTTAAATACCTCAAATTGAAAAGGATAATGTCTGTCAGGATTAAATCAAGCTCTGTCTTTGGTTGCACATTTATTAGGAAATTATAGTTTCTGTGATGACTGTCCAATAGAGCTGCTGGTCTCGTCCTCACATTCAGAATGTCACAGGAGTTTATCTGTTGATCTGCTCCAGTTTGCTATAATAGTACTCATGCGTTTTATTTCCACGTTGTGTTATCTGGGCGCAGTTATAGGCTTTGTTCCCAAAGAGGTTCTGACAACGATTTTTATTTATTTATTTACTTTCAGGGTAAGATTTAAGGAAGGGAGTAAGCCTGGAACACAACCCATCTAATTTGTTCTAAAATTGTTGTGGTGACTTTTTTTTTTTTTTTTTTTTCTGCTCCAAGACGATTTCATTCAACTTAGGGTTGACGTACATTAAAGAAGAGTGATCTAACCCCTCCATTTCGATGAGACTCTCCTTAAGCTGAAAAGAATCGTAAACGTTGCCAATATTATATATGCATAAAACAGACGTCATCGCAGTGGAGTTAATGATACATCTGCTACAGACTTTAAGAAGAGGGAACTGTACTGTATATGAGAAGTGTTGTACATATTGGCTCCAAGACAAAGGTTGACAACAATACAGTGCTGAATATAACTTGTAAATGTCAGAGAATAAAGTAGTTCCTCCTCCATAGCTTCCCTGTGGTAAATGGCTGTTTAGAAATAGTTCGCATCGCCTGTTCTTAAGGACTTTCCAGCGTACTATCCTGCATCCAATTCTCTTATTATTTCCCGTCTTGAATTTCCAGGTTGTGGAATTTTACTCTTGTATCTACTACTCCCCGAAGTCCCTCCTAGTAAATGATATCCCATAATATCCTGTGTCAAGAATTTACGTTTCCATATCCCGTTCTCCCAGCATCTCCATACTTCCCACCATTTCCCATTATTCCCTTTTCCCAAAACTTTCCGCTTCGACTCCCATTCTCCTAAACCTATCCCCATCTTTCCATTTTAGCGTCTGCCGGCGTTGCGCATGTTGCTGAGGTCCTGTGAGCCGAGCAGGGTGTTGAGCAGCTCGGAATTGCGCTTGTTAGTGCTGAGCAGAGGCAGGGGGCGGGGGGGCAGCCTCACCACCACCACAGGCACCGTCCCCTTCACTACACCGTCCTGGAAAAATCAGGGGATTGCCAGCTAGAAAAATAAGGACTATGATATGACTAACATAAAAGTGACTCATTCTACATACCATCCTAAATAATAAGGATACTGTAGAAAATTATAGCTCAGATAAATAAAATTGGTGGTCGGTGCCAGCGACCATCATCTACACACTTGATGTAGTGCTTCCTACTTCCTTCACCTTTATCATTCACTTTCTGTGTCTGTCCTCCTCTCTTCCTATTTCTCCTACATTTCATGTCACTTTTTATTGCTCATTTTCTTTTCAGGTGGCTTTACAATGAGTGACAAGGCTAAATGGTTTCCTGTAAGTCAGGAAATCATTTACAACGCTGGATCGTAATCTTATAACCATTCCATACGAGTTTCCTACGTGTCAACAAGTGGGTTGGCGAAGGGTCAGTGCCCCTCCCTGTAAAACGACTAACTTTAAGATAAACGGCCACCCCTTACGGGATTATGGCGTCTGGATATAGATAGATAAATAAATAATGTTGACTTTAAAAGAGCGAAAACAAATTCATTCCCTACTCCTTTCTAGGAAAGGTAGAGTAGGGGCAGATAAAGAATACAGACCTCGCGTGAGGAAAAAAAAAGAAAAAAAAAAGACTCCCTTCACCAAGGTCTAGGGAACGTCTTCTGGACTCATGAGAGCAGTAGCGTGGCTAGGTCTCGAGAAATGGGGAGGCCAAAGTGGGGACAAGCCCTATTCCGGCGGGTACACTAATCTGAAATTTCAGGTGGGGGGGGGGGCGAGCGGCATGTCAAAGTTTTAACTGAGGATCCTGGACTCTTACAGGCCACCCGTACTTACATCACTGCGTAGGGGATGGCCAAACAAAACGTAGGTCACTAGGGCTTTAAGAGTGAAATGAAACAGACTCCCTTCACTATGGTGTGTGTGTATATTTATATATGCATATTAAGGTGAGTGTTGTACCTCCTGCGGTGTATCCTGAAGCCATGCTGGGTGTGGGGTGGCTGAGGCCACCAGCAGGGTCACCAGCAGGCTCATCAGCAGCAGCCGACCACTGGCACTGATGCTGGGAGGTGTCATGGCGGCTGTGGGGTGTGAGGGGTTATTTATCATGAGCAATATTGTGTTTTAGCAAGAAGAACAAGGACAGTAAAGTGCAGACCCTTCCCATGACTCTTGTGCTTTCTGCAAATCAAAATCTGAGTTGTGAGAGGGGAATATCGTAAGTCTGTTTGTGAATCAGGATCCAGAAGCGTTCTTCAGCCATGTAAAGCTTTATGCAAGTAGGAACTCACCTCCGAGGTGGACCCCTACTCACTAAAGGACGAAATACTGTATTATGAACTTCCTGAAAAGTCATAGAGACACATGATCAAAGGTCATACTGTCATACCAACTAAAAACCTGGGTAACACAAGAACAGATAGACATAAAGATACACAAACAAATGCCGGACAAGCACATGTACAAACTCTTTGGTAATCAACTACTGGGACTTATCTTAAGGGAATTACACAACTTGATATTAGCATAACTTTAATTCCTATGCATCAATAATAGCGGTATGGCTACTTAGGTAATTTTTTAGTTTTTTAACTACTAGGATTTATTTTGCTGAACAAAATTGTCTGACGTTAGCCTGAAAAACATCAAAATGCACGTACAATAGCGAAAGGGTTAAGGATGGTGTAGGAAGAGAAGAGAAAGTGAGGGCAAGCGTAGTGTTCCCTTCGTCACCACCTACCTTTGGGGTCTGGTGGTTGAGTGAAAAGAGGAGTGCTGGTTGTCCTTTTATATAAGGTTCAACAGGCATCCCCTCGATCCCTTCCTCCCTCATTCCCACCGTCGCTCCCCTCCCTCCTATGCCTTCCCACCTTTCCTCCTTCTCTTCCTTCCTTTCTCCCCTCCCTTCTTTCCCCTCCTTTCCTCTCTCGACAGCCTGCACCCATACCCTTTTTTTCCCACATTCTCCCTCATCACCCCCACTCTCCCTTACTCCCTCTTTCTGCGCCTGATTCCCTGCCACTTCCTTTCCCCCCTCATTCTCCGTCCCCTGAGGCTCCTCATCTCAAAAGTCAAAAAGCGTATAAGAAATTCATGAAGCATTCCCAACACGCTCCTTTCATCACAGTCTCTCTCTCGCCTAAGCTGAAAAAGGCTTCTGTTGGTAGCAATGATTTTTCAGTTAATTTAGGTTCTTTAATATCACTTACGTTCACCTGTTGAACTAATTATTATTATTATTATTATTAGTAGAAGTAGTAGTAGTAGTAGTAGTAGTAGTAATAGTAGTAGTAGTAGTAGTAGTACTAGCAACAGCAGCAGCAGCAACAGTAGTAGCAGTAGTAGTAGTAGTGGTCATAGTGGTGGTGGTAGTAGTAGTAGTAGTAGTGGTCGTAGTAGTAGCAGTAGTAGTAGATTCAACCCGTCTCATCTGAATATGAACCACGTGGACTGCAGGCTGAAGTTGCCCTCCTCGTGCAGTCCATCATCCTCCATTCGGGGGATAGGGAAGGAATCAAAGAACGTTTGTGTAACTGGGCAGCAGAACCGACTGGTTACATTAGTGCCACTGCAAGAAGGCGTCTCTCTCCAGCACCATCAGCTCAATGTTCACCACCACCTTTGGCTCTCCTCTTCTTTCACTGATCCACCTGGTGAACAAGCCTACATCTTTTCTATCCTTAATAACCTAGAGCAGCTTGTACAGCACCCTACCCGTATCCCAGACCGCCTTGGAGAGAGCTCCAACATATTTGACCTTTTCCTTACAACTAATCCTTCTGCTTACACTGTTAATCTTTTCTCTCCGTTGGGCTCCTCCGATCACAACCTTATCACCTTAACCTGTCCTATCACTTCGGTACAGCCTGTGGACCCTCCAAAGAAACGTCGTCTGAGACATTTTGGAGCTGCTGATTGGGAGGCCCTCAGGCACTACTTCTTTGATTTTCCCTGGAATGATTATTGCTTCCATGGCCGGGAGCCATCTGAGTGTGCCTTACGCATTACGGAGGTTATTCTTTAGGGCATGGAGGGATACATTCCTTTCTCGTATCTTTTGTCTAACGCAAGAAAGCCTTGGCTTGTTCTAATGCTGTCCGCAACAAGGCAAGGGCCTACAAAAGGTACCGGAGCCAACCCACCCCTGAATCACATAATCTTTACGTTTCTGCCCGGAATCGTGCTAAGTCTGCTCTTTGCTCTGCAAAAAAATAATTTCATCCGTACTTAATGCTCTCGACTCTCCAACTCGAATTCTTCCCGCTCCTTCTGGCACCTTGCCAAAAACCTTTCTAACAACTTTACCTCATCATCCTTCCCTCCTCTTTTCTACTCTGATGGTTTTGTAGCTTTCTCGTCTTCTGATAAAGCAGATCTCTTCGCTCAGACTTTCTCCTCCAATTCCACCTTCGACGATTCCGGTGCGTTCCTCCATCACTTCCCCCCTCTGACTTCCTCATGGCTGACATTAAAATTTCTTCAGCTGATGTATTTTCTGCCATCACTGGCCTCAATACTAACAAGGCATTTGGGCCTGATGGAGTCCCTCCTGTTATTCTCAAGAACTGTGTTTCTGTACTTACAACCTGCCTAGGCAAACTCTTTTGCCTTTGTCTGTCAACTTGTACATTTCCTTCTTGCTGGAAGTTTGCTCTCATTCAGCCAGTCCCAAAGAGAGGTGACCATTCCCAACCCTCTAACTATCGTCCAATTGCTTTAACATCCTGTATTTCAAAAGTTTTCGAGTCAATTCTTAATATAAAAATTTTAAGGCATCTTTCCTATCACAATCTTCTTTCTGATCGTCAGTACGGGTTCCGTCAGGGATGCTCCACTGGCGATCTTCTCACCTACCTTTCAGACTCCTGGTCATCCTCCTTTCTAGACTTTGGCGAAAGCTTTGCCATTGCACTTGACATCTTAAAGGCTTTCGATCGAGTCTGGCATAAATCTTTAATTTCCAAACTGCCCTCTTACGGTTTCTATCATTCTATCTGTGCTTTCATCGCTAGCTTCCTTTCTGGTCGTTCTATAGCCACTTTTGTAGACGGCCATCGTTCTTCTCCTAGATTTATCAACAGTGGTGTTCCTCAGGGCTCTGTCCTATCACCAAGTCTCTTCCTTTAATTCATCAATGACCTTCTAAGCTGTACATCTAACCCTATCCACTCATACGCTGATGATTCCACCCTTCACCTTTCCATTCGGTTCCCGCAACGCCCATCTCAGCAGTTACATCAACAAACAAGGGATGAGGCTATGGCACACCTAATGTCTGACTTGGCTCGTATTTCTGACTGGGGTGAAAATAATCTGGTTGTTTTTAATGCATCAAAGACCCAGTTCTTACACCTATCAACCCGACAAAATCTTCCACAGGTATACCCACTAATGTTTAATAATATTCAGCTTAATCCTGCATCATCGTTGAACATGCTTGGGGTTTCATTTACTCGGGACTTATCTTGGAAACATCATATTACATCTCTTGTAAAATCTGCTTCCAAGAGATTGGGTGTGCTAAGCCGACTCTGTTCTTTCTTTACCCCTGCACAATTGTTGATTCTATACAGGGGTTCTGTCTTCCCCTGTGTGGAGTTCAACTCTCATGTGTGGGGAGGCTCCCCACATACAGCTCTTCTCAATAGGGTGGAGTCAAAGGCTTTTCATCTCATTAACTCTTCTCCTCTTACTGACTCCTTTCAACTTCTGTCTCTTCACCACACTGTTGCATCTGTATCTCTTCTCTATCGCTACTTCAATGGTCACTGCTCCTCTGAACAGTCTGCATGCATTCCTCCACCTATACGACGTGCGCATAACACCCGTCTAGCAACAAACTCTCATCCCTTTTCTGTCCAACTCTCTAATGCAAGAGTTAACCGTGCCTTTGGTTCCTTCCCCCTTCCCCTCCTCCCCTCCTCCTTCCCCCTCCCTCCCCTCGTACTCCCTCCTCCTTTGTCACGTGCATTTTTAGATTCAGGTTATCCTTTGCTGTGTTCCACTCCCTGCTGCAGGTGACCATAAGTAAAGCCGCAGGTAAAAATTCAGGTCATCCATTGTTCTGTGTGCCACTACCTGCTGCGGGTGTGCATAAAAGACCTCTACCCTTTACGTCTCTGTCTCACTCTATCTGAAGATGTAATATACGAAAGTACTCACTGTCGCTCCTTTCATTTCTCCTGTGGTTAGTTTGCATACATACATACATACATACATATATATATATATATATATATATATATATATATATATATATATATATATATATATATATATATATACATATATATATATATATATATATATATATATATATATATATATAGTAGGTCAAAGTATATCGATAAGCGTCATGCATGTGAAAGTTTACTGGACTTCGGGATATAACAATTTGTGTTACTTAAGATCCTTTCAGGTATATTCAGATGGACTAGTCTATGCTCTTGAAGGTTTGTGCTAAAAATGAGTACAGTAATTACTTACCTCCCCCTCCCCCTCTCTCTCTCACGATAACATGTGAGTGTGGAGAAGGTTGGGAAGGATGAGCTGGGATGTTGTCAAGGTTGCGGGTCACAGTATGACGATGGAAGTTACAGGTCGATTGGTTGACCCAAGACATTTTTACTATTTACCACATCAGAGTAGAAATGGGTGGAGTTAACAGAGGAGTGGGCGAGATGGGATGCGATGGTAGGGCATGTCGGGGGGGAGGGATATCCTGTGAGTCTGTGCGTTGTAAATGTAAGTCAAAGATGAAAAAAAAGGGGGGGAGGTAAATGGAAAAGGGTGGGATGGGAGGGTAAAGGATGTGATGCCCCTGGGGGAGTGGATATAGCCTGTGAAACTGGGCGCTTTAAATGAAAGTCAAAGATGTGGTGAGAAAATTGGTGGGTAGGAAGGAGCAGGACGGGCCGAGGTGAACCATGTGATGATCGGCGTCGTGTGACGAACGGCGTTGGTAGTGAGAATATATGATTTCCCTTAATTTCTATAGTCCAATGCCGCGTTTGGGATATTTTGCTATCGATTTTTTTTTTATGAGAGATTTTTCGGATTCGAAAGGTAATTGTATACGTCTGCACTCATTTACACCTTCATTACAGTCATTCCAAACTTTAAAAAAAAAAAAAAAAAATTGTGGAAGTAGCAAGAATTCTGTTAAAAATCACCTTCTTTTGTTGTAAAAGCACTCTATACCTTTTACAACAATAAATATTTCAATTCAAATTCGTCACGAGATTGAAGGGTACCGAATTTCTCGAAGTTCCATGTTTCGGGGCAAAAAAAAAAAGGGGAGGGGAGGGAGTAGATACTTGGGATGTTTTTGTATGGCGGAGTTAGAAACAATTTCCATTAACTCCTCCACAATCTGATGTTTCATTCATTCATTGCCAGACGCCATGTATCCCAAACGGGGTGGCCAACGGCTTAGAGTTAATTGTTTTACTGGGAGGGGCACTAATCCTCCCCCAACCCCACTTGACACGTAGGGATGCCAACAGCATCTGGTGTTCCCAGGCGGTCACCCATCCAAGTACTAACCAGACCCAACGTTGCTTAATGTCTCTCTCTAAATTTCGTCAAATAATATGGAGAGAGAGAGAGAGAGAGAGAGAGAGAGAGAGAGAGTCACTGGACAGAAGTTACAAGCAGATGAGTGAAATGACGAAAATCTGTTGATTCAGAGTTGTGTTTGGGTTGCACAGGAAGTTTCGTATCACCTCCTCTGCTACATGTTTAGGGGGCAGGGTGGCTTAGTGGTAGAGAGTCGGAGTCGGGACCGGGGGGGTAGTGAGTTCGAGCCACGCCCGGCAGCTGCCATGCAAGGAGGGGTAGCGTCCTTCTGTCACCTAGCAGGACTATGATTTATGATCTAATAAAGTCTAGCTCAGGGAAACCTTTTTTTTTTTTTTTTTTTCAACGAGATGTTTTGCACCTTACCCCTCAGTTATCCTGCTGTATGTTATTTATGCATATCAGTAACAACAACAACAATAATAATACTAATACTAATACTAATAGTAATAATAAAACTATGTAAACAGCACACAGACTTTTCAGGTGTAACGTGCAAAAGAAGTCGATTTGAAAGAGGTGCTACGAAGCATCTTGTGCAGCTTGGAATACGACCTAGAGAACGAAGCTCACTGCGCCTCCCGATATTGCATCAACCATTCAGCACCTTCCACAGAAATGTCTCGAGGGAAAGTGGGCAGCAGGGTACGGTACATATTTTTCTTTTCGTACATGAGAAAATTTTACACTGAAATTTCGTACCGCATAAAAAGTTCGTATAGTGCTACACTCTGTCCACTTTAACCTGGCCTAAAAATGTCCTCTCCATCCTGAATGCTGAACTGTAACAAGAAATTATACGCTATAGTACTAGACTATACTCTTACTTAACCTGGCCCAGACTTTCGTTCTTTTTCAGCTATTTCGGGTTTATCAATGGAGGAAAAAGACGATACTATTTATGGTTCCATCTCGACAAAACTTTTTCGTGATAAGCATATTTTATTGCTAATCGTTTATTTTACAACTTATCATTCACGATGGAGAGATGGTAATTTTAGTTCAAGCTAAAGTAAAATAGGTATAGGCACGAAAATATTACTGTATAATCCTTAGGCAGAAGCCGTACTTCGGCAGTATATATACGAGTACTAAAAACAGAACGATACGAAGTCATCAAAGTGTTATAGAGAGGACAAATGCTCGTGGGCCCTATGGGCCCTCTCACACTTGCTGCTGCGGAGGGCTCTCGCGCTGCGATCTCGCTTTCTCGTGCTTCACACTCGATTCCTCGTGCTTCTCACTCGTTTCCTCACGCTTCGCGCTCGCGTTGTGATCATTTCAGGTAATCCGAGTCACGTTTATGTGCTGTTCTAGTCTAACGTTGTCACTATCGGCCGTCATGGCGACATCGAAGGGCCCATGATGGTCCGTTTATGTGCTGTTCTAGTCTAACGTCGTCACTTGGATTTTTTGCAGCTAACAAATTGATCGTATTATTTGCAGCTTCGGGAATGGAACCCAAGTTGTCCGCACGCAAGTCCCAAGATATTAACCACTCGGCCACGGCAACCGACCGGGCGCCGGAAGCGGCGTTTTTTTGGTCAAAATTTGATCGCTCATTAAATATAGTAATAGTTTTTCAATCGTGATGGGACCAAGTGTTTTCACATCAGCGAATTTTCTGCGATTTTTGTGCCAATTTTGGTGCGATCTGAATGTGAAGTTTTGGCTGCCCAAAATACACGCACACAGCTACTGCTATAGTATTTTAGATACTGAGCGATAATGACCTACTGTCTTACTCTACAATTGCTCAACGGGAAGTTAGCTTCATAATGATGAACATCTCCAGGATAAGGTGGATGAACTATACAAAGGGTTAGGAAATCAGCTTCATAATGACGAATATCTCCTCCAGGTTAAGGTGGATGAACTATACTGTACAAGGGTATTAACTTGAACATTAACTTTGCATACATTTATGTGTTTTCGAAAGGGAAGGAAAATATTTCCCCGAGCTAGACCTTATCAGATCATAATTTATGACCTTGCTAGGTGACAGAAGAGCGCTATGGTACCCTTCCGAGCACGGCAGCTACCGAGCGTGGCTCGAACCGACGACTCTCCGGTCCCGAGTCCGACGATCAACCACTGAGCCACCCTGCCCCCTTGTACTTTCGAAGAGAACATTATCTCATACAAAGGGAATTTTCTCCTGTAATATCTCATTCACATTGCTTCGTTAGCTCCTCTTGATTATACAGTCCGGGACAACAGTTTGCCCACTACTCGACTTCGTCTACGTTACACTAATGGCATGGTTATGTCAGTCACTTCCTCCCAGACGCGTCGTATCATTGATCATCCCCTGTATAAGCAAACATACTACCAAGCTTTTCTCAGCTTGGAGAGGATAGGTGATACATTATGCGAAGGTTTGTCCCCAGGCTGCACTTGGATAATCATGGGGAAAAAAAATTAGTGAAAAATTGTATTACAGGTTTAACACGGAAAACCGGCAGAAAAGTCGCTGAACGTAATAAGTAAACAACTCATAGCAGGAACTACAGGTTTTCTCGCACTCAGAAGACACACACACACACACACACACACACACACACACACACACAATGGTATAAATGACAACCGTATTAACATTTTTTTTTTTAAATTCTTGTTTTACTTTCCAAGCCGGTTTATGAATTATATTACCTTAAAGTGCCATATCAAAATATTTTTCATCTTTGATCATTTATTTGAATAACAAAAACAGATTTTGAATTATAGTGCCTCTTTCTCTCTACCAACCCATCTATCTCATCTGCTATTCGAGTGGTAAGAGATGGCCCCGTGGCCGGCCTGGGCTGTGGGATCAAAGAGAGGAGCAGGTGTGTGCGTGGAGGGGAACTTGTGTGTGTGTGTGTGTGTGTGTGTGTGTGTGTGAGAGAGAGAGAGAGAGAGAGAGAGAGAGAGAGAGAGAGAGAGAGAGAGAGAGGAAAGGGAGGGGTTCCCGTAAGTCAACTGCAGCCAGTGAGTGCACTGGCGCGCTCTCTCTCTCTCTCTCTCTCTCTCTCTCTCTCTCTCTCACACACACACACACACACACACACACACACACTCATTGTATCATGTCCCTCGAGCATTACACCTTCAATTCGTTCCACCTTTAACTCATTAAACTCAATCATTCAGTACATCCTCGACAAAATCCAAATACACTCGTAACTTCAGTGCATGCAAACGAGTGCACACATGCGTAAGGGCATGGTACGCACGAGAAAATACACGAATGACACACAGAAAGCTATGAACCAACATACACAACACTGATAGCTAACATATCGGCCATTCCCCCTATAGGCACTGAACCCTGCCCCATTAGGTAAGACCAGGGCGCTGACTGATGCTGTTACCCCTAGTGAAAGTTCTGGGGCAAAATGTTTAGATGTGTGTATGAAGAATGTGCATGTTGATACGTCATCATAGCGCATCTGTTATAACGGACAGGTTAATACAGTACTGTGGAAAATACCCTGGCTTATCACACCACACACACACACACACACACACACACACACACACACACACACACACACACACACACACACACACACACACACACACACACACACCCACCCACCCACACACACACACACACACACACACACACACACACACACACACACACACACACACACTCCCAGGTGCGCACAAACAAACATCAACACCCACTCATGGACATTGGCACCATGGCCTATATCCTGGCGCAAACACACACACACACACTCAACTAAATACAGCCACACATACACACAATGAAATAAATACAGCCACAAATACACACAATGATCGCTTTAAATACATGCTCCTATTTACATTCCCTTACACACACACACACACAGTGAACTAAATACAGCCACACATACACACAATGATCGCTTTAAATACAGGCTCCTATTTACATTCCCTTATACACACACACACACACACACACACACACACACACACACACACACACACACACACACACACACACACAATGAACAAAATACAGCCACACATACAACACTGATTGTTTTCAGTACATGCTCCTATTTGCATTCCCTTACACACACACACACACACACACACACACACACACACACACACACACACACACACATTCGGCAAGGTTCCTTACATGCTGAATATCGTCTGTACTAGAAGGCTCGTCATCTATGATCTCACCGACGGGACGAATGGTTCTATCTAGTATTTTCAGTCAGTTAGGTACCTGAACTGAATAAATTCGCCTGTTGGTAGCAAGAGTAGCTGAAAAATATTGAAGGGGATGAGTAAATAAATATGCTGACCGTTGAAATGTTTAGAAATGTCGAAAGGTGTGATGATGATGATAAAGACGAGGAAGAATATGAAGATGATGATTAAGATGATGATGATGATATTCTCATGTCAGGAGAGTGTACAGTACACAGATCTGTACTATAACACATGATAGTAGTTGAATTCGTGGAGACTGGAATATTAACTGCATATGAAGTACTTATTGTTCCGATGTAAATTAATTTGCTCTGTGTGTGTGTGTAAATATAGTGCGTATGTAGCTGTATGTTTACTGTGCTTGTTTGTACAGAGCCTGTGAAGTGTTGACGTGTCCAGTGCCCATGCAGGCGGGTCTCCTCCTGTAGACTGGCTGAGCTGTTTTTATTATCTTAAGGGTCAAGTTCATCCTGGCTTTCACTTACCACTCACTTAACTTGCACATGAGTTTCGGGGTGATCCTATTAATACGGTATAATCACTGTGCCATTCGGTTGCAAGGAAGTCACATAAAAATGAAACGAGGCTAAGCATGAAATACACAATGAAGCACATGAATAAGATGGTATAAGTTTTTTGAAAAACCAGGATGAAATTAAAGTGAGTTTGTCGATACCGTACCTAATTCGCATTTAACCCCTTATGATTTCTAGAATGCAGTATAGTGCCCCCAAAAGCGCCCAGACACCCCCACAAGGAGCCCACAGAGGAGCAACGACAGCGCGCCTGGACTCGGAGCGACAACGGCATAAGTCCGCCCGGACCGCGCTCCCCTATGACGCGGAACTCGCCCGCCGCCACCATAGCAGGAATACTAGACTACCTTCCGGGCGAGCCTTCACCAACCAGCTTCGGGGTGGAGCTTTTTCTCCAGCTACTGCCAGCACCGCTGAGACGGCCTGTAGCTGCTCACCTCTCGCTAAGGAGACGGCCTGTAGCCGCTCTGAGGGCAAAAAGGAGACGGCCTGTAGCTGCTCCCGCCTTCGTCAGGAGACAGTCTGTAGCCGCTCTGAAGGTGTCTTTCTCGAGACGGCCTGTAGCCGCTCACCCTTCGATAAGGAGACGGCCTGTAACTGCTCTGAGGGTAATCAGGAGATGGCCTGTAGCCGTTCTGAAGGTGTCCTTCCCAAGACAGCCTGTAGCCGCTCACCCCTCCTGAAGGAGATGGCCTGTAGCCGCTCACCCCTCCTGAAGGAGATGGCCTGTAGCCGCTCACCCCTCCTGAAGGAGATGGCCTGTAGCCACTCACCCCTCCTGAAGGAGACGGCCTGTAGCCGCTCACCCCTCCTGAAGGAGATGGCCCGTAGCCGCTCCTGCCTTCATCAGGAGGTGGCCTGTAACCGCTCCAAAGGTGTCTTCCCTGGGACAGCCTGTAGCCACTCCAAAGGTGTCTTTCCCTGAGACAGCCTGTAGCCGCTCCGAAGGTGTCTTCCCTGAGACAGCCTGTAGCCGCTCATCCCTCCTGAAGGAGACGGCCTGTAGCCGCTCCTGCCTTTGTCAGGAGACAGCCTGTAGCCGCTCTGAAGGTGTCTTCCCTGAGACGGCCTGTAGCCGCTCACCCCTCCTGAAGGAGACGGCCTGTAGCTGCTCACCCCTCCTGAAGGAGAAGGCCTGTAACCACTTTGAGGGTAATAAGGAGACGGCCTGTAGCCGCTCCCGCCTTCGTCAGGAAATGGCCTGTAGCCATTCACCCCTCCAGAAGGAGATGGCCTGTAGCAGCTCTGAGGGAAATCAGGAGACGGCCTGTAGCCGCTCCCACCTTCGTCAGGAGACGGCCTGTAGCCGCTCCAAAGGTGTCTTCCCTGAGACGGCCTGTAGCCGCTCACCCCTCCCGAAGGAGACGGCTTGTAGCCACTCTGAGGGTAATCAGGAGACAGCCTGTAGCTGCTTCTGCCTTCATCAGGAGATGGCCTGTAGCTGCTCCGAAGGTGTCTTCCCTGAGACGGCCTGTAACTGCTGAACCCTCCTGAAGGAGACAGCCTGTAGCCGCTCTGAGGGGAACCAGGAGATGGCCTGTAGCTGCTACCACCTTCATCAGGAGACGCCCTGTAGCCGCTCCAAAGGTGCCTTTGGGTCTGCTGGTAGCTGCCCACTCCCCCAGGCCACGGCCAGTAGCCGGGCCTTGGCATCGGCCGGTAGCCGTGCCCCCAGAAGGTCATGGCCAGTAGCCGGACCCTACGGCAGGAGACGGCTGGTAGCCGCTCCTCCGTCTGAAGCTGACGCCTGCTCCCCGACCCACGACCCAGAGGGAGTCTCGGGCCTAGAGGAGTACTGGAGAGGTCCCTTGGTCTTCCCCAGCCTCTGCTCCCTACAACCGGATCTGGAAGAGACCCACCAGACTGACCCCGACGCAGACCGGTGCCGCAGCCCCTTTCTGACGGCGCCGCCAAGTCCTAGGGACCGCAGCCCTCGGGAACTCCAGACAGCCCCCAGGACTCCTGGGTGAGAACTCCCCACACCTTGACATCGGAGATCTTCGTCCTCCGTCATGAGCCTGAACGAAAGGTTCAGGCAGTTATTCGGTCCCAGCCCTGAGGGCCGTACTCCCGTCCCCAGCCCCGAGAGTGCGAGATCCTTGGCCACCCACAGCCCTGGACGAGAACGGACGCCCTTGCGCGTGATCTCGTGGCCTCTGGATATAGAGGTCCCCGGAGGAACCCAGCCCCGTCAGTAACGGAGCTGTGACGCCCCACCACCCTTGTACCTGACCACCAAGACGCCCGGACCCAAAAGGAGTGACAGTGATAGTGCAGTGTCTGTGACCTAGTAATACAGAGGCAGAACAGTGAACTAACCCTCTAATGGAAGTAGGTGATAATACCAAAGTGGTGGAGTTACAGTGACAGTGTAACCACAAATACGGCCTGCATCCAGTGAGAGTCGAATCTATCAGAGTGAATACGCTACCACCAGAAAATATCTCCTGATACTAAGACCATATTCAGACCCCAGTGCCAAAGAAACACTTGCCAGCAAGGAATACTATTAGCAACTCCACAAATATAGAAAACCCAACTTCCCATAATTAGTAACACTCTGCCTCAAGTGCTATTCACTGTGATCCGAGCAGTATCCTGCGCGATACTGATAACCCATATCTAGACGTAAGAGTTGTAACTGTCCAGTGTATCTGTATCAGTGACATCTACTCGTTCCCCTGTCCAACTTAGTAATACACGTGTAAGGTTGTTGCCTTGAGTTTTTGTGTCCTACCGCTCTCATAGAAAGAGAGCCCCGCTACACAGACACTAGGCGTTTACGGGACGGGAAGCCGGACCAAAAACACTTAGCATTACAATTTCATAACTCCGTCCTGTGCATTTTCTAGAAAATAAAGTGATCTTTTGCCTTATTTACATCCTGCTTTGAACGTAATAATATTTCAATCAACTAATAATATTTCAATCAATATCAATCCCATTCGAGCATAAACGGAAAGTAGATGAAATTAAAGATGACGTCAAAGGTTCTTGGGTGGTTCTTGGCCCTTAGGTATTTTGAGTTTCACCTGGCATAGATACTTTTCAATATATAAACAAAACTCGAGATTGTTCATCCTCGTCTTTTTGTGTATTGTAGTCAGTTACTTCCACTTTGTATGACTTCCAAGCAACAGTGCATTATATAAAGATTTTGTGTTAACGAATGCAAGTCCTGCGAGTCATTTTGAACTTAACCTTGAGTGTTGCCAAGACAGTAGACACTACTGTTCATTTCCACCAATACTTTCCGTTCTTGCTTGAAAGTTAAGACGTTGAGAATTCTCAGCATTAATTCTCACGAAAATACATCCCTGAGGCGCAGATACTTTGGCTGAACTGAATTACAGAACTGTAATAACAGACATATACATTGATAGTTGTGTATTGTGCTGGAGGAATGTTTGTTAGTTGTACTCACAAATGTGTTTGCCCTGCCAAAGGCATGGCCATCGCAGGCACACAAGTACGACCAAAACACCCTCTCACAGGACATTCAGTCTGGCCTCTCTCTCTCACACACACACACACACACACACACCACTGTTTCAGCACAGGATCAATACCATCCTTGCACTGTAGGTACTGCTCCATCACCCACTACAGAGTCACTAAAACAACTTCATCTCATGCATCTCACATTATTAAACCACACCTTCACTTTAATTTCAAAAAGGAGTGCGGAAGCTCAGTGGAAGTGTGTCAGGGCTCATAATCGTGAGGTTGAGAGTTCGCGCTCCGCCCGGTGGTTGCTCTGCAGGGAGGGGTAGCGATCTCCTGTAACCCAAGCAGGGCTGTATGATATGATGAAGTCTAGCTCGGGGATTAATCCCTTTAATTTCAAAATATCTCTATGAGCACTCAGTTGAAGTGGCCTGGTGCCTGCAGTCTACTGAGTTCGCAGCCAGATGAGCATATGATGGTAACACCACCATCAACAATAGAGAGAGAGAGAGAGAGAGAAACTGTTTAGCTACTCAGTCAATAATTTTTACACCAACTGACACTAGTGAAATACATAAAAACTGCTTGAATCTCTAACATTTTTTGGATGAACTGTACTGTCTTCAATATACTGTAATGAACTGTCATTGTATCGTCAGTTATAAGCAGTTATGCACACATCATCAAAAACAATGCACTGGTACAGTACATGGGCACAAAGCTGATCACACTAGAGCACACTTTATTAAACACCCGATATTTACATGCTTACAAAAATGAAGTACAGTCACATATATTTTTAGTGGCATTATACCGTATAACCCTTTACATACAAAAAGCCTATTTCCCATTAACAATAAAACTATCTAAAGATTTTATACATACATACATACACACACACACAGTGAGGTTGGATGGTGAGGATATGGAGAATGTGAGTGCATTCAAGTACTTGGGTAGTGTGATGAGTAGGGATGGAACTTTGGGGGATGAAGTGCGTGAAAGGGTACAGCAGGGAAGGAAGGTTGTTGGTACACTGAAAGCAGTGATGAGAAATAGGGAGGTGAGTATGGAAGTTAAGAAGTCACTGCATGATTGTATTGTTATCCCTACCCTGACGTATGTAAGCGAGGCATGGACCTTGCAAGAGGGTAACAGGTCAAGAGTGAGAGCAGTGGAAATGAGTTACTTGAGAGGAGCATGTGGAGTGACGTGGAGGGACAGGTTGACGAATGAAGAAGTGAAGGAACGCTGTGGGGTGGATGTGGATGTGGTTGAGAAGTTTAGGAGAAATACACTGAGGTGGTTTGGACATGTGAAGAGAATGGAGAATGAAAGACTGACTAAGAGGGTGTATGTAGGTGAGGTGGAGGGAGGGAGAGGGAGAGGTACTGTAGACCGAGGATGAGGTGGAGGGATGGAGCTGAGAGGTATATGAGGGAGGGGGGGGTGAGTTGAGGGGAGGAGGGGGTGAGTTGAGGAGGGGGTGAGTTGAGGAGGGTAGTCAAATGGTGGGTGACAGCGACTTGGAGGCGTTTTGTCTGCGGCCACCCTTTGCGGGATTAGGGTGGCGGGCAATGATATATATATATATATATATATATATATATATATATATATATATATATATATGGAGCCTCTGCGGTACAGTGGTAAAGTGTGCATTTTCATACGCTGAAGAATGAGGGTTCGGGCCCCGCTAGAGTAATAAACTTTGGGAGCGTTCTTCTGGCCACGTACTTCTTGGCGGAGATCAGAGGTGCTGTGGTTGAACCAGTGTCGCATACTATAAAGTATGCTTGCACCCAGTCGGCTTCCGCAGGCCGATTACATTTGGTTCACAGACTACACACACATCCAAAGCTACTCCAACACTACAATTACACTTACAAGCACTTCTCACCCAACATACAATCTCTACCAGACAGCCTAAGCCACTTGGTAGAGATACATTGGCTGTATCGTCCCCACTTCGGTCAGGATAGGCCGGTCCTGCAACGAACACTCAAATGGCTGATGAGATGAGATGAGATATATATATATACCATATATATGTACAGTACCCTCACGTCCAAGATAGTAATATTGTCACCCGAGGGTCCCGTCTTGGATGAGAAACGTCTTGGACCAACACAAGAGCTTATGGAAAAAATTAACATTGTCACAAAATCTTCAAAAAATGCCCCTACAAACATCAACCATGACCTGTTTTGGCACCAAAACAAGTTTCCTCACCTTGAAAGTGTGTGTTTCTGAGCTCGTTATCTCCAGCTCAGTAGCTCAATTATCTCCAGTTTTGTAGCCTGAGGTAGATGACGGCGCTTTAAGGGGTTAGCAGACGGTTTCCAAGGCATGGTTATGTAAGGAGAGGCAATAACTTAGGAGTAAACACTGAATGCAACATACGGTCAGTGTCCACGAAGCTCTGGTGAGGGAGACAAAACGGAACCCTGCCTGTTCATCATGCCAATATTTCATTGGACACCATTGCAATCACGTCACTCTCCCCGGTGCGGGAGCTGTGTTGGACCGGGTGAGACTGTCATAGCTGTATTCTCCCCGGATTTGGGTCGTTATGAACCACTGGTTCTGTATTGGACATATGCAACCGTATTACAGGAACATATTGGATTATTATTTATGGTCTCCATCCTGGATGCAAAACGTCTTGGATGCAAGGGTACTGTATACAGGTTATAATATGCAACTTGATGGAAAGGGTTAAGTATACTGTATTTCAAGATTAATTACTAGAATATAATAAATATATATATATATATATATATATATATATATATATATATATATATATATATATTACACAGCATGAATGAAACGAGTCTTTTGTCTCGAACTGGGGCTCGGTGAAACACCGAAGCTTCGAATCCCTTCAGTCACCCTCGAAGCTTCTGTGGTTCACCGAGCCCCAGTTCGAGACAAAAGACTCGTTTCAATCATGCTGTGTAATATATATATATATATATATATATATATATATATATATATATATATATATATATATATATATATATATATATATATATATATATATATATATATATATATATATATATATATATATATATATATATATATATATATATATATATATATATATATATATATATATATATATATCAGATGGAATCAGGATTTCAAAGGCCTGAATGGTGAGTGAATAGAAGCGTGAAGTGTGGTCCACTGAACTGGGCAAACTTTGGCTGTCTGGGTGTTGCTACTCCTCACCCTGCCCTAAGATGGGAATGGAGGTCCAGATGATGATGATGATGATGATGATTATATAACTGGGGCTCGGTGAAACACCGAAAGCTTCGAATCCCTTCAGTCACCCTCGAAGCTTCTGTGGTTCACCGAGCCCCAGTTCGAGACAAAAGACTCGTTTCAATCATGCTGTGTAATATATATATATATATATATATATATATATATAATATATATATATATATATATATATAATATATATATATATATATATATATATAAATATATATATATATATATATATATATATATATATATATATATATATATATATATATATATATATATATATATATATATATCAGATGGAATCAGGATTTCAAAGGCCTGAATGGTGAGTGAATAGAAGCGTGAAGTGTGGTCCACTGAACTGGGCAAACTTTGGCTGTCTGGGTGTTGCTACTCCTCACCCTGCCCTAAGATGGGAATGGAGGTCCAGATGATGATGATGATGATGATGATTATATATACATATATATATATACATATATATATATATATATATATATATATATACACAGTATATATACAGTAAGACCTCGATATAACAGACTTCAATAGACTGGAATTCGCTTTTACCGAAATCAAGGAGCTACCACACTAAATTCCTATACAGTATATCGGAAAAAGTCCGATAAAGCCAGAAGCAGTCCGGACTACTTGACCATTTCAGCTATGTTCACCACAATAAGGTAACCAAAAGACATGTCTATCAGTGTATAGTACAGTATTATTATATATATATTACACCAATTGATTATTGTACAGAATAAAATACGGTACACTACTGCAGTGGTAGTGAAAACAGTTTAAAAACCATTGGTGTGATCCAGACTAAATGACTGATATATCGGAAAAAGTCCAGGTTGGCAAGGTGAAGTCTGGATGTCGCTTTTATCGGAATGGCTTCCAATTAGTCCTTTATAATGAGGCCTTACTATATATATATATATATATATATATATATATATACAATAATCCCCGTAATATCCAGATGCCCAATTTCCGGACATCCCCAATAACTGGATATTTTCGTCACGGGATCCAATATTCCCAAAATGGGCCAAAAACCGCAAACAATTAAAAAAAATCTGACTTTTTTCCCACCCGTATTGCCTTGTGGTGCCGAACAGCTTTTACACCATGGTCCCTTCACCCCTTCCTTCCTCCTCCCTCGCCCCCCCCACCTGTCAGGGTTGCCATTTGGTATTTTTCATTACCAAATGTGGGCCAGTTTGGCAATGAAAAATTCGTTTGGTAATGAATCAGAATAATACAATACCAAACGGATTTTTCACATGTATGAGGATACATACCAAACGGATTTTTCACATGTATGAGGATACACAGGATGGAGATGGTGGATTGTTTGCTCTCTCTGACTAATTTGGTAGCCTATATAGCGTGATAATAATCAACATGCTGTTAATTATAAGATGAGTGATTACATGTATTTCCACTTGTGTATACAATTAGTGAAGAATAGATGCTACGAATTTGGTAATGAAAGTTAAAAATGGTAATGAAAATTGAGGAGTTTGGTAATGTGGCCGTTATGATCTGGCAACTCTGTTACCCAGCCATCATCAACAGTCACAACCTAACTCCGATCGAGAGCAGATGCTTATAGCAGTGCAAGCCACAGGTGCTCGTTTTTTGTGAATAAACAGTGAATAAACTGCAATACCTCGCCACTAGAACACATGGGAATTTACAGTGTTGTGCAATGTTAAGAAATCAGAATTTAGAGTGCAAAGGATTAACTGTGGACTGCAAACTGGCTGTTCAAACCAGTCCAAGAGCCAGGGACTTGTTGTAAGTACCCAGAATGTTTAATATTGTATAAACTCACCTCTAAAACCTCATTTTATGGCTCTTTTGCATTTATTTCAGTCTTTTATGTCCCTTATTGGTGTGATTTGGGTCTTAAATAGGTGCAATGCATGTCCAGAGGGAGTTATGTAGGTGTTTTTCTGAGTTGGGGTCCATAAGTACAAGTCCAGGAGGCTGGGGCCCAATATCTGGACAGGACCACTATCCGGACATGCCTTTGGCTCTATTACATCGGATATTGGAGGGATTACTCTCTCTCTCTCTCTCTCTCTCTCTCTATATATATATATATATATATATATATATACAGTCGACCCTCTTTCCTCGCGGTTCCTCTGTTTGTGGTTTCGATTATTCGCGGTTTGTCACCAGGGAAACCAAATCACCTTTTTTGAAGTCCAGAGAAAAATGGAAACACATTCAAATCGTGCGCCACACACTGCATACCGCCCACAGCGCCACCCCCACATTGTTTTGAATCTCTCGCGGCAGGCTCTCTCATTCTCAGGTTCTGAGATAATTCGCCGTCAAAACATGGACGATTCCCCGTCAGGACAATTCACACCCTGGACGATTCCCCGTCATTCTATAAATATACTTATTTTTGAATAATTAATACTTTAATAACTAATTTTCAGGGGGATCTACCAAAGTCTATGTTCATTCAATAGCGTAGGCTTTGGATATCATTTATAAGTTGCACTTTTACCCAATAATTAACGTGTTTCTACTTCGCTGTAGTCGACTTTGAATTATATTCTAGCGTCACCCGTAGCTGTCTTCATTAATTTTCACTGGTACTACAACATCCTGGGTATATTTTAAAACGACTCTGAAGAGGTGCAAGTATATATTCATCTCAAATGACAATATCCAACGTGTTATTCTGATCGGCCATAGTGGACGCAAACCGTGGGGAAAGATATGGCTGAGCCTCAACAGATGTCACTACATTTATTATAAAAACAATAAACCACCACCACTTTTATAACTCGTACAATTAACTCTAAGCCTTGGCCACCCCGTTTGGGATACATGGCGTCTGGCAATGAATGAATGAATGATGAATTTTCATTCATTCATTGCCAGATGCCATGTATCCCAAATGGGGTGGCCAAGGGCTTAAAGTTAATTGTTTTACAGGGAGGGGCACTAATCCTCCACCAACCCCACTTGACACGTAGGGATGCCAACAGCATCTGGTGTTCCCAGGCGGTCACCCATCCAAGTACTAACCAGACCCAATCCCGTCCGATCAGCGAAGTTAAGCAACGTAAAAGACTATTATAGTATGTAAATAAATGATGGAGAATCGTCCAGATGGCGAAAAGTCCTGACGGAGTATTGTCTTGTTATTGTTGTGACTGCAAACTGATGACGGCAAACTGTCCTGAAACCCATTCTCACTGTGACCACACTTGTGTGTGCTTGTACTCGCTGATCTCTCCGTGACACCATCATTTTATCTACCATGGGCCCTAAGAGAGCAGCCAAGACATCTCCTGAAGGCACCCCAAAGCGCCAGAAGAAGGTAATGACCCTGCTGGAGAAGATAGAATTGCTAGACAAGTTACGGGAGGGAAAATCCTGGTAACGGTGGTGGAGGGTGAGAGTGTAGTTGTGACGAGTGGTGTGAGCGGCCATCCACCTACACAATTAAACTATTTTTTTCATACTTTAATTATACGTAAAGTGTTTACTGACATGTGTGCACTCTTTCATTAAAGAAGGAAATGGGAAGCTAGGGATGCTTTTAGGGGGGCACCAATTTTACAAGGATTTTTGATCTTCGCGGGGGTCTCAGGCCCTTAACCCCCGCGAAGACAGAGGGTCGACTGTATATATATATATATATATATATACACATATATACAGTGGAACCCCGGAATTTGTACGCCTCTCTACTCGTACAACTCGGTTTTCGTACAATTTTTTTTGCCTCAAAATAGTTTTGTTTTCGTATGGCGACCCGCTATTTGCACTAAGAGACACGGCATCATAGTTGCCACATGGTTGCCAGTCCCACTTTGTCTTCCGCCAGCTATGCATCAGTCATACAGGCTCCATTAAACTTTGTGATAAATTACGTATTTTTGTTAGACAATTGCACATAATCATGGGTCCTAAGAAGATTAGTGAGTAAGCTGGAGCTAAAGGAAAAGCAGTGAGAACAACTGAGCTGAAAAAAAAAAACTCATTGCAAAGTTTGAAAGTGGAACCCGTGTCTCTGATCTTGCCATTCGTTATGGTATAGCTAAATCTACTGTTTCATCCATACTAAAGAACGGATTAATGCAAAATACTGCACACTGTTTCTTATGGAAAATAATTATTCGGTTTACGAACAATTCGCAACTAGTACAGCCTCCCAGAATGAATTATGTATGAATTCTGGGGTTCTACTGTATATATATATACTGTATGTATGTATATCTATCTATCTATCTATCTATCTATCTGTATATATGTTTGAGGAAGAGAGGTTTGGAAGTTGGTGAGGCTAGGGAACTGACAAGAGACTGAGCTGGCTGGATGAATGTTGTGAGAAGTGCATGATCAGGGATTCTGGCACCCCTTGTGGGCATGGCAGTGTCCGGATTGACTCAATCGGATACATTTGTGTCAAGCTGCAGAATGTGGTGAATGTCTTTGGTGTATCCGGTAGAGCCAGGATTCCGAGGGCTGGAATGATGAGTGAATGGAAGTGTGGCCTATTGGACTGGGCAAGTTTGTGCTGTCTGGACATTACTAATCCTGAACTGCCCTTGGGTGGGAAGGGAGGTCCAGATGATGATGATGATGATGATGATGATGATGATGATATATATATAGTGTGGTAAGTGGGGGCACTCACCATCCACTCACCTGATGTAGTGCTGCTCTCAGGTGTCTGCCCTTTTCTCTCCTCCAGCATTCTTTCCATCCATCCTCTTCTGTCTTTTTTTCCTTCATTCTTTCCTCTTTCTTCTGCCTGCAGGTGACTTTACACTCCCTCTTGTGCCTTTCTTTCCTTCATTCTTTCCTTTTCCTTCTGCCTGTGGGTGCCTCTACACTGAGTGACAAGCCAAATGGTTTCCTGTACACCAGGAAACCATTTACAACACTGGGTGGTAACCATATAACCAAATTATGGCGCCTGGTGGTTTAGTGGGCAATTAAGGCCCTCCAATCTGATTTAGCCAGTGCAGGTTTATATCCAAGAGATGGCTGGGATTGATTGCTCATGCAATGGCACGCAGGGATGTGTGAGGCTAGTCACTCTCTTCTTAAATGTCAGGACCAACTTGCCTAGCCCTGGGCTCCTATGCTCTTCATGTGGCAACACTGGATTAGATGATGGATGAATTTCATACACACAGATATATATATATATATATATATATATATATATATATATATATATATATATATATATATATATATATATATATATATATATATATATATTGATATATATATATATATATATATATATATATATATATATTGATATATATATATATATATATATATATATATATATATATATATATATATATATATATATATATATATATATATATATATCAATAAACAAATAAAAATGTTGCCACAAGAACTTTGGTACCAAAGATTATCTGTACATTGAGAAACCACTGAGGAACATGGAAGAGCTTTGCAGATAAATGCTCAGTAGCATGTCTGGATGCACTGATGTTAGTTTTCTGCATTTGGATGAGGTGGATGGGAGGAGTGTTCTTGCAACCACACTAATGGAGTCTCATGGCATGACATTAAACAACTGCAAGACAATAAAAAAGGGTAAGAATCACAGGTTCTCCTAATATTGTACTGTCTTCCTCATCCTCATAATCAATGTTAACCTGATCTTTTTCAACACTTAAGAATGGGGTGAGGCTGGGTCCAGAAAATAACAAAAGAGGATTATAAAAGACAAAGAAATATCAACAGTATACCCACTGCAACACCATTCAAGCCAGTGGAATCCCAGCTCCAGCCTCACATATTTTTTTTCAGATGGAATACAAGAGTTGTCCGAATCATACATAGGTTAATGGTGACAGTGTTAACACACCTGGTTTCCTTTCCTTACTCTCAGCTAAGTAAAATAATCTGGCACTGGCTAGAATATAATGCTAGAGTTTTCCAAACCAAGTGAAGCTTAATTACAGACTCCATCTCAAAACAACAGTACCTGTGCTATAACAACTTCACATTCTGGGCTTTGGAGACAACTTCTCATCATTCTTTCTCTGCATGTACTTCCCGTACAAATCCTGTATATTAGCTCCCTTAATACTTCCGCTACTTTTTTGTTGTAGTTCTAGCCACAAGGAAAGGGCATACCTGTAAATCAGAAAAAAATTGGTGTTACATAATACTGTACAGTAATACAACTTATGGTGTTAAAACTATTACATGATCCAAGATGGTAGTATTGATACCATTCTTCAAAACAATATCATCATCATCATCTGGACCTCCTTTCCCATCCTAAGGCAAGATGGGGAGTAGCAGTGTCCAGACAGACAAAATTTCCCCAATTCAATGGTCCACACTTCCATTCAATCATCATTCAAGCCCTCAAAATCCTGGTTCCATCAGACAGGCCAAAAATAATTCACCATATCCTGGAGCATCACATATACCTATCTGAGAGAGCCAATCTGAACACTGTCACATTAAAAAGGGGTGCCAAATCCCAGGTTATGCATTTCTCCGCATGAAATTCATCCTGCCAACTCAATCTCTTGTCAGTCCCTTAGCCTAACCAACTTCTATATATACCTCTCTTCTTCACACACTCATCCACCATAACCCTCCACCTACTTCCTGGCCTACCTCGCCTCCTCCCTCCTTGAAATTCACTCAGGTATACCTTTTTCACCACTCTATTATTATCCATTCTCTCCACAAGACCATACCATCTCAGCACACTCTCTTCGATTCTGGTGGCCACAGACCTCCTCACTCCGCACCTTTCACAAATCACATCATTCTGTATCCTATCCACTATCTGCACTCCTCACACATTCCTCAGCAGTCCCATCTCCACTACTCTCACTTTTGACTTATCATTTTCATGCCACACCAATCTCACATCCGTATGTTAAAGCTGGCACTAACACTCCTTCATGTAAGCCTCATAAAGCTGCAACACTCAAGCTTCTTTTTCTTATCAAGGCCTTCATAGCACCAGATACTGTACTTTCCTTCCTTGTGTCACTCTACTTTCCACTTCTTTTGCACATTTTCGTCTCTTTTCTATCACTGTACCCAGGTATTTGAACTCACTCACCAATTCCAATCTCTCTCCATTCACTGTAACATCACACTGGGAGTCACCTTCTCTCTCAACAACCATCATTTTACTCTTTTCTATATTTACTCTCAAAGCACGACACTCACAGACATTTACAATACTCCGCACTAGTCTACCAAGCTCTCGTCTGGTATCTGCAAGCAGCACTGCATCATCAGCATACAACAAATTTAAGATAGTCCATCCATCACCATTCATTACCAATGCCATCCCTCTCTCCATTACTTATGTTTTTACTTCTCTCATCACCCCATCCATATATACTGTATATTGAACAACCATGGGGACATCACATAACCTTGTTGCACACCCACACTGACCATGAACCGTTCACTTAGATGCCCATTTGCTCTTACACATCCCTCACTATCATCATAAAAACTCTTAACGGCACCTAAAAGCTTACCATTTACACCGTACATGCACAAAACCTTCCACAATCTTTCCCTATCTACTTTTTCATATGCTTTTTCACGATCCATAAATGCCACAAACACCTGATAGTCCTTCTCACAAGCCTTCTCAACTATCTATCTCAAAATATTTGATCCACACATCCTCTGCCACTCCTAAAGCCACCCTGATTGTCACTCACTAGGACTTCTGACATCTCTCTTACTTTCTCTATAATAATTGTTCCATGTACCTTCCCCCGATAATTCTTGCACTCACTTCGATCACCTTTATTTTTGTACCGGGGTACAATCACTGCTTTTTTCCATTCTCCTGGCACAGTTTCACTCATCCATGCCTTCTTAAATATCTCCAACAAGCACTTCATTCCGCTCTCTCCATTACACTGCACACACCTGATTAACCCAGTTATAAAGTAAAAAAATATCAGTTCCCTTGCATACATATGGAGTTTGGCTGCTCCTGCTGTTGTGGCCCGGCACTCATCTGCATATGAACCTGGTGGACTGCAGACTGAAGATACCAATTCCCTGCATTCCATAATCCTCCTTTCAGGAGGGAATAGGGAGGGTGTTGAGGGATACTTGTATAATAGGGCAGCAGATCCACCTGGTTATCTTGCTGCCACCATGTGAGGGTGTTCCTCTCCAGCACCATGCAGTTTGGCACTTTATATAAACAACTGATGATAATTACAGAGATGAAAATCAGATCACCAGTTCCATACAGGGACAGATACTGTTATTCATCCTGTCTTCATGTCAAATAAAAAATCAATATTTTTTTTCATTAGTCATCCACAATAAGTGAAATATTGGTAACTCACATTCCAAAACCTAAACCATCTGTATGATGTCAAAAGAGCCAATTTCAAACACTGAGATGATTTGTCTAAGAACCACTGTACATTAACCCTTGGTGCAACACAGTACACCATTTTGTATCACTACACTCCTCCCCAAAACTCAACCCCCCCCTCCCTCACATACCTCTCAACTCCATCCCTCCACCTCATCCTCGGTCTACCCCTCCCTCTCCCTCCATCCACCTCACCTACATACACCCTCTTAGTCAGTCTTTCATTCTCCATTCTCTTCACATGTCCAAACCACCTCAGTGTATTTCTCCTAATCTTCTCAACCACATCCACATCCACCCCACAACGTTCCTTCACTTCTTCATTCATCAATCTGTCCCTCCACGTCACTCCACATGCTCCTCTCAAGTAACTTATTTCCACTGCTCTCACTCTTGACTTGTTCCCCTCTTGCAAGGTCCACGCCTCGCTTCCATACGTCAGGGTAGGGATCACAATACTATCATGCAGTGACTTCTTAACTTCCATACTCACCTCCCTATTTCTCATCACTGCTTTCAGTGTACCAACAACCTTCCTTCCCTGCTGTACCCTTTCACGCACTTCATCCCCCAAAGTTCCATCCTTACTCATCACACTACCCAAGTACTTAAATGCACTCACATTCTCTATATCCTCACCATCCAACCTCACTGCACACTCTGTGACTTCATTCCTCTCAAACACCATAACTTTACTTTTGTTTACATTAACTTTCAGATTCCTCCTCCTACACACTGTCCCAAATTCATTCACCAAACCTTGCAACTCCCATTCATCTTCACTCAACAATACTGTATCATCAGCCAACAGCAACACCGGAATCTTCTAAATCTCACCCTCATTCATTAGAGCCACCCTCACATCCACTGCCCTACCTTGCACCTCCTTTACAACCCCATCCATGTATATATTAAACAGCCATGGAGACATCACACAACCCTGTTTCAGTCCCACATTGAGTGTCGTAATAAATGTACTTTTTAAGAACTGTACAGTACCTTCAGTACAGTTAAGTGTACTGTACTCTACTACTGTGTTGCAAGACTTCATTATCAAGGTTCGACACTACAGTATTTTATTTATTGTACTGTGCAGTCATTGAGTATAAAGTAATAACATACTGTACTGTTCAATGTTTTTGTGAAAAAGCCATGTTTTAGTGAGCGTGGGTGTGATTTGGGGATAGGGGCAAGCATGAGCTCCAATAATTCGGATTTTTGGATAATTCGACATAAGGTTCCTCCCAATTAATCCAAATTATAGAAGGTTTACTGTAATCCCATAAAGGAAACTCCGTTCCAAAAACCACTGAATTACCACAAAAAGTCTTGTAAATTGGGCATGTCACCGAGCCCATACCAGAAACAGTCCCCTGATCAGAGGTGTGCGATGTTGCCACACATCCCCGCCAAGCTGCCCAGGAAAAAGCAGGGACTTGGCAATGTCGCTCAGCCCATGCAGTCTTCACATGATTCCCCAACTGTAAACAACTGCACTGCTTGCGTGCGGCTTTGCCTTGGTGTTGCAGCCTTATTTTTTTTTCAGTGAGCCAATGCTATTATGAACCATGCCTAAGGTTCAGGAAAAGAAGGAGAGGGTGAGGCTTTCTCTTGCCCAGAAACTGGAAATAACTGATGATGGAGCACCATCCCTGATGCTCCCCAGCCCCTCTGTCACCCCTGTGCCACCTCGAGTGTTGGTGTAGGGTGACTCTGACAGTGACTAAACCACCCCCAGGCCTGACACAGGTTTAGAGGGGTCAATATGGTTCCCTGTGTCAGGCATATTTCAGAAATGAGTGCAGAACCCCTACTTTTGGAAGTAAGCCTTACTGTAGTTTACTATCCCTATTTACTATACTATTTGGTTCACAACTATCCTCACCTTACTCTTTATGTGTGCATATAATATTACTAAGTCATTACTGTACGTGTCACCGTTAACATGTACAAAATAATGCATTTAAGTGGGGGTATTAATTATGGGTTCCGACTGCTGTGTGTAGCACTGAAAGTTAACATAGTTTGCTATGTTTGGGAGGGCATTATCAAGAACTCGGCTTGACCACTGCCTTCAAGGATTTAGTGGAAAGTACCTCAAAATACCAAAAATGTTTCCGTATATTGAACCTTGGTTACAGAACTCAATTTGGGGGGAAAATCTGAGATAACGGAAAGGGGGTTGGATGACTTCATCAGTTAAATTGGGCTTCTTCTATATATTTGTTCTTGATCAATTCACCAGATAAAACTCTGATATCAACTGGAGACTACCAGTCAATGGAAAAGTAGAATTCATGCCAAAAAATAATTCACAATAAAGCAGGGGTGCAAGGAATCTTGTTTTGCTATCAGTCTTATCATATGCAATATCTCCACCCACCTGCCTCCATCAGAGAGCACCAGCCACTACTTAGAGTCAGTGTAGAACATTTGGTCATGAGATCTACCACACACCTGCTGCCGGTGCTCAGACGTTCAATGTTAATGCTCAAGTTACTGGGATCTTTAGAGCTCTTCAACACCAACGCTTCAAAAGTTCCTTGGGCATGTTCTGTGAAAACATTATAACAGATTTAAAGTACAATACATACTACCTAATAGTAAAGGTTGTCTGATTAGTATGAAGATATCATCAGGATGAAAGAGCAAATACTAAATTTCTAAGGATACACTAAAAAAGACATTTGTAAACATAATGCCCTCCAGTGGCTTGACTTGCCTCCATGCTGGTTGACGAGTGTGACTGGAATGAGCATGTCATTGGCTGACTCTGGCCAGGGCGTATCATCCCACACTGCCAGCTGCACTAGATCACCAGTCAGCCAAGCAGCTGCATCTACCTCATTTGGAGAGAGCTGGAAAAATGTGTCAGTTGGAACGATACAAGCATGGTACAGGCCAACTGAATCATTGGGTACTGAGATATATAAAAATACAGTATAAAACCACAAACTATATCATCAGCTATCTCAAAACACAATGGTGATTTGCTTTTCTGAGAATTTTTTGAATAATTCAATAGGTAACAGACTGGCTCATGGTGGGATGGTGACTGATGCTATGAAAGCTTTGATTAAGAACAGAACACTAAGTGGAAAGGCTGCGAGTGGACTGCATGAGAAAATATAAGTAGTCAGCTTAGTGTATGGATGAGCCACTGATGTGACATGAATATGGAAAGTCAGGACTGACAACAGTGGAAATGAAAGAAAAGCATTTGGGAGCCGAAAGACGGAAAGAAGGGAGGAAAGGGCAGTCACCCGAGAACAGCACTACATCAAGTGAGTGGATGATGAGCGCCCCCACCTACCACTACATATATACATATATATATATGATGTGACATGAATATGGAAAGTTAGGACTGACAACAGTGGAAATGAAAGAAAAGCATTTGGGAGCCGAAAGACGGAAGGAAGGGAGGAAAGGGCAGTCACCCGAGAACAGCACTACATCAAGTGAGTGGATGATGAGTGCCCCCACCTACCACTACATATATATATATACATATATATATATGTATATAAGTAATCCCTGTACTATCCGGACGCCCACTTTCTGGACTCCCCACTTACCGGGCATTGTGGGCTTGGACCTTCGGAACCCCAAAATGGCCAAAAAATGAAAAAAATCCCCCCCAAAAATCCGAATGTTTTCCCACCCGTAATTTGAATTTGGCACGCGGCACTGAACAGCTGTTGTTTAGACATGGCCCCTTCACCCCTTCCTTCTTTCCTCCCCCCTCCCCAGTCAGGGTTGCCATTTGGTAATTTTCATTACCAAATGTGGGTTGATTTGGTCTTGAAAAGTTGGTTTGGTAGTGAGTCAGCATGATCCATTATCGAACAGACTTTTCACATGTATGAAGATATAGAGAATGGAGACGGTGGACTGTCTGCTCTCTTTGATTAATCTGCTAGCATACATAGTGCAAAAATGAACATGTTGCTGATTATAATGAGAGTGATTATTTCCATTTGTGCATATAATTAGTGAAGAATAAATGCTTCCTTTAAGAATTCAGTAATGAAAAGTTAAATTTGGTAATGAAAACTGAGGAGTTTGGTAATGTGGCTGATTTCAGATCTGGCAATCCTGTACCCAGTTACTGCATAACCACCGTCGAGGGTGCATGTTCATCGCAATGGATGCTGGACGTGCTCATTTTTGAGAATAAACAGTGAATAAACTGCAATACCTCGCCACTAGACCACATCTCAACAGTTACTTCAACAAACAAGGGATGAGGCTATGGCACACCTAATGTCTGACTTGGCTCGTATCTCTGACTGGGGTAAATATAATATGGTTGTTTTTAATGCATCTAAGACTCAGTTCTTACACCTATCAACCAGACAAAATCTTCCACAGGTATACCCACTAATGTTTAATAATATTCATCTTAATCCTGCATCATCCTTGAACATGCTTGGGGTTTCATTTACTCGGGACTTATCTTGGAAAGATCATATTACATCTCTTGTAAAATATGCTTCCAAGAGATTGGGTGTGCTAAGCCGACTCCGCTCTTTCTTTATCCCTCCACAATTGTTGACTCTATACAGGGCTTTTATCCGCCCCAGTGTGGAGTACAACTCTCATGTGTGAGCAGGCTCCCCACATACAGCTCTTCTCAATAGGGTGGAGTCAAAGGCTTTTCGTCTCATTAACTCTCCTCCTCTTACTGACTCCCTTCAACCTCTGTCTCTTCGCCGCACTGTTGCATCTTTATCTCTTTTCTATCGTTACTTTAATGGTCACTGCTCCTCTGAACTGTCTGCTTGCATTCCTCCACCTCTACGACGGGAGCGTAGCACCCGTCTGGCAACAAACTCTCATCCCTTTTCTGTCCAACTCTCTAATGCAAGAGTTAACCGTTACTCCCAGTCTTTCATTTATGCAACAGGTCAACTCTGGAACTGTCTCCCTCTGTCTATATTTCCTGCTGCCTATGATCTCCAGTCTTTCAAACGCAGTGTGTCCAGGCATCTCAAAATGATCGGATCTTGAATTTGGCTCTCTATTGTATTTTGTTTTCTCTTGGAGGGAACTGTTACTGCTGGCTCATGGCCTTTGGTTCCTTCTTCCTTGCATTAAAAAAAAAAAAAAAAAAAAAAAAAAAAAAAAAAAAAGGAAATTTACAGTGCTGTGCAGTGTTAAGAAATTAGAATTTAGAGTGCAAAGGATTAAGTGTGGAGTGCCACGCACAAGCACACCAGCAGCACGTAGTTGTTGACACCAAATCAACGTGGAGCGGTCGACTTCAGCATACTTGGGAGTAAACATCATCTTCCTCTCCACGTCGCATTTGCTCTTCGACAAGAAGTCAGCCGTGCACTGCATGAGTTTGTCTCGGGATCTCTTGATATCAAACAAAGTAGATCGGGCCAAGCTGAATTCATGAAGGATGCATGAGGAAGACCATTCCGCATCCACCTTGTCCAATATCTCCCTCTTCTTCTCCAGAGTCAAAACCACTCTCTTCCTCTTCTCAGGTGGCGGGGCCATCATCACACACACTAATAAGAGGCACAAGAGCAGCAGGAGAGTCTGCAGCAGGTAAGGCACCACCACAAAAGCAAGCATGTGGGCGGCCATGATGACGAGCGTGCACACACAACAAGAGACGGGTGGTAAGCGGGGAGGATGCAGGGGCGCTCTAGCGGATGGCGGCGGAACGACGCACCAAAACACAGCTGGCCCGCGCCGTGTGCATCAAGTTCAAATTATGGGCGGGAAAAAGCAGGATTTTTTTCAAATTTTTTGTGGTTTTTGGCCCATTTTGGGAATACTGGATCCTGGGACCAAAATATCCGGTAAGTGGGGATGTCCAGAAAGTGGGCGTCCAGATAGTACGGGGATTACTGTATACAGTATATTCTATAAGGACTGGGAGTAAGCTGAATCTTCCTATGTTCTTAGTTTTTCCTGCAAATAAAAAAACCAGTTATGACAGGGAGTTGGTCACAAATTTGTTTTCGAATCCAAACCCACACTACGTACAGTGAATGGACGTTCGGTCCACGTCATAAAGTATTTTGTCGATAGCTCTTTTCTCCAGCCCATTTTCCACTCCTGGCTTTTGGATTCTTACACCAGTACACAGAGGATGATTACTGCTGAACTGTATATCCCATTAACTGAAGCAACATAAAACTGCAATTACCTTAAGCTCTGACTGAAGCTCTTCTGAAGAACGAGTAAGGGTGACATGGAGATAAACAACAACATGCTGCCTCTTTGGATCTCCCATGGACAATACAGGAGGGTATACTGATTCCCAGAGACCAAGGATTTGACAAGTTTGACGTTCATCTTCTGTTACTCTCAGGCCGGTCTCCTCCTCTAGTTCTCGTAAACCTGCTGCCTCCAAGCTCTCTCCAGCTTCTGACAAAAGGAAACAAGATAAGCATGATTATAATAATGATGGTCATTGACAATGATGATGATGGTGAATGATAATGAACAGCTATGGAAGTACAGTAAAACCTCAATATGTCGACCCTGTAGAGGGCAGAATTTCTGGTAAGTCTAACTCTGACTGAGGTGTAACTAAGTGTTTATTCAAAGGGTTACATTGGGTGTGCTCACCATTCACTCGACTGATGTAGTGCTGTTCTCAGGTGGCTGCCCTATCCTCTCCTTTCCTTCCTTCCTAAAACAGGAGGCCTTCCACATTCACAGATTCAACTATTGTGAGTCTCGCAAATTCACGGATTGCCTCTCTATGGAGCCAAGATTCTGTTCGCAGACGCAAAAAATAACAGTGCGGATGCTAGCGGGTCATTTCACGCCAAATCAGGCCCGTACCAAACCACTGCGCTCCTCATGCCATGCAGTTACACTCCACATCATCTCATCCAGTCATCCATCATCGGTAACTGCATGGCTAATCATCTTCAACATCATCGATGTCATGTTCATCATCATCACCATCATCACAAGTCGTCAGAGTTCGTCTGCCAAAACTTGAGGGACAGTGGTGAGTTAACTCTGAATTTAATGGGTATGGTTGCAAGAAGCTGGGGTAAATATGTAGCTGATGATTTGCCCACACTCATGTGGATGTATGCGAGATGCACTCAATTGCGGGAGTCTGTGGAAGCCACCAGGTACATATCAACCCTAACTTAATCACCCAATCAAAACCTATTTATTATTTAACTTTTTTATACAGCTGGTCTGTTACTATTTGTGACATTTTATGCTGCATTCAGGTCCCAGATATGGTTTACTAGGTACAGTATGTGCACACTTGCTCACAGGGGGTGAATTGCAGCTGTAGAGGTATTTACGGGAGGCCGAACCAAATATTCACAGAAATTCCACATTCGCGGGGGGCTGTGTCTCCTAACCCCCGAGAAGGTGGAGGGCTGCCTGCATGGTGTTCTTTCCTTCATTCTCTCCTCTTCCTTCTGTCTATGGGTGACTCTACACTGGGTGACAACCCAAATGGTTCCTGTACACCAGGAAACCATTTACTATGCTGGGTGCTAGCCATGTAACCAAACTATACTGCTCACATAATGCCACTCAAGGATGAGTAAGGCTGGTCATGACCAACTTGCCTGGCCCCAGGCTCCTCTGCTCCTCATGGGGCAACACAGGTTTAGATGATGGATGGATATTCCAGGTGCTACATTTTAATATATTATATTCCAAGTGTTACATTTTAGTTTAACTGGTTGTAACGTGAAGTAAATACGTGCAGAACTTTATGTAATTAATTAAAAGTTGCACCCCTCCACCTACGCAACACCATATCCAATCCTAGCCTATGACATGCATCAAATTTTTTTATTTTTTATTTTTATTGCTTTATAAATGCTTCTTTAGTTTGGCGTGAATAAACAAGTAATCACATATACTGTAATTTGCAATTATCTGGGGGGGATAATATACATTTTTTTGCAATTATTTTTGGTTAGTTGGAAAATTCGTTGTCGAACTACCCTAGAGCCCCATATGCTTCGACTTATGAAGGGCTTACTGTATGTGATGCTTTAATTATGTTACACAGTACTATTCAACTTTCATGACAAAAAAAGCTGTGAAACAACACACAATGTACTGCAATACCCAACAGTCATTATCCTACAACAGATGCACTTCCTTCATCCTCCTCAATACCTTAATCCTTCCAGGGAAATCCCCCTCGCACAAATCAAAAAGGGGATGACTATGACATAACTGCCTCCAAGCTATTTTGTCCTCCCACATATCTATCTTACCCTCTCAGGCACTCCTCTCCTCTTCCTTCTCTCACCAGTATACTATTCCATTTTCTTCCATACCCATTATGGTTTTTCTCATCCAGCTCAACATGTTGAGACTTTGGCACAATACCTATGTGGATTTTTTTAATTTGTCCACACCATTTCACCACTTTTTATCCATTCAGTAATTAATAAACAGCACAATTTCCATGTGGGCAAAAATACACAGCCTAATATACAGTAAAAGCTCGATTAACCGGAATGCATGGGGATTCTGGATATGGAATTTTCTGGATAACCGAATGTTACTCTTAAAAATTTTCTGGGAGGTCAAACAAATGAAACAGGACCACACTTGGGACTTTACATTATTTCATAAAGTACATTATTCAGTACTAGATACATTACAGGTAAGATACAGTACAGGTACACTACAATACACAAAAAAAGACAGCAAGAGAAATTGTACAGGACTGAACACAAACCAGCAAACATTACCAAAAATTATTTAAAGAAAAATTTAGCATATGTTACAGGCCAAAATAATTTTGAAAACTTAGCTGCATACAATACTTTATCCTGTACTGTATAGAACTAATAAAAAATTATAGGGGGATTACCAGGATCATGAGATGAGGATTCTGATAGTGGAGAAGGAGAAGTGGAACGAACAAGGTCAGGAGCAGAAGAAGTGGAAGGAACTGGGTCAGGAGCTAAAGAAGTGGAAGGAACAGGATCAGGAGATGAAGAAGTAGAAGGAACAGGGTCAGAAGCTGAAGCAGAGGGATTAATTTTCTGTCCTTGCTTTACCATAATTTTTTTTAACAAATCTTTTTTCGACCCCATGCCGGAACGAATTTGCGTTCTGGTTATATGGATGTACCGATGCACAGGATGCCAGTTAATCGAGCTTTACTGTACATAGTGAAAAGAGATGCTAGAGAGGGATACCTTCATGTGGTGACACTGACTGGGAGGCTCTTCTGCCCAGTTATGCAAGTACAGTGATCCCTTGGTTATTGTGCATAATTGGTACCGTGCCTAGAGCATGATAATGAAATTGTGCAATAATGAAAGCACAGAACCTATGGGATTTATCCTAACTGGTACCAAGCACCCTACTTGTAAATCCAAATTTTCTCTTTTACAATGATTTAGAACCACTAAATACATACTGTTATGGTAAGTATCAGAAACACATATAAGCATTATTAAGTTAATAGAAAATGATGAAAAGGACACAAAAAGGAACACATACCATATTAAGGCATCAGATGGGCTTGAGGTATGGGGCTTGGAGGTGGAGAGTTAGTGGTCTCCACCACCTGGGATTAACTGATCAAGTAGGGCATCATCTCTGGATCCCTCAAAGACATCAGAAAACACAGATTCTGCACCATCAATGTCAGTAAAAACCAGCTCAGGTGTGTATTAACAAAGCTTTTAAGCCAAAAAAATGTGCGATAACAGCAGGAGTGAGTGCAGATTTTCACCTAGCAGGTACTGTATAACAAAAAACATTATAATCAAGTGCATGATAACCAGGGGATCTCTGTATCCTTCACCTCTCTACCCATCCCTTCAAAAGAGGAAAAAAAGGATGTTGAGCTGGAGGAGGAGGACAACTTCAGCGTGCAGTTTACCAGGTTCTTGTTCAGATAAGCATGCAGCTGCACATGCTATGACTGCAATGAAAATACAGACCTCAATGTACAATACCACTAGATGCGATACCCTGGCTTAATGATGGGGGGTAGAAATACCACCATCCACCCCCCTAATGATGGCCGAACCCCGGTTTAACTATTTTTTCTTTTTTTTTTAACCGATTTTAATGATATTTTGTACTAAAATTGTGTGTTTATGTTGATTTATAAACTGTTTTTAGACTTGGATTAATGTGTTTTAGCCATAGGTGGGGTGAACATTGTCATTTTGAGGTACACTTTACTAAGCTTGATTTTCCAGACTTATAGTTGATGATTTTCAGATTTTACTTGTTGGTTTTAATGAGTTATTAACAGGTGTTAGGCATAAGTTAGCTTCTTTTACAGCTGTTAGGCCATTCAGACTGGCTTTAAACTTGTTTTTGTACTCATTTGGGTGGGTTTAGGACTTGGTTGGCAGGGGTGGGGGGGGAACCCAAGGCTCAAAAATGCATCCCTATTCCAGTCTCTCTCCATGTTAAATCTACCCCAAAATACGATACCCCGCCTAACGATTGGTTTTTACTTAATCAATTGCATTGTTAAACCACGGTATACCTGTATATTCATCATTCAATGTCATCATCATCATCATCCAGACCTCCTTTCCCACTCTAGGGCAGGGTGAGGAGTAGCAATGTCCAGACAGCCCAAATTTGCCCAATCCAATGGGCCGCTCTTCCATTCAGTCATCATTCAAGCCCCTGGAATCCTGGCTCTATATGATACACCAAAAACATTTAACCACATTTTGCAGCTTCACATAAACGAATCCAATAGAGTCAATCCGGATGCTGTCAGGTTAAAAACACGCGTGTCAAATCCCTGATCATGCACTTCCTTCTCATATCATTCATCCAGCCAGCTTGATCTTGTGTCAGTCCCCTAACCTAACCGACTTTTATACCTCTTTCTCACACACTCATCCACCAAATCCCTCCACCTTCTCCTTGGCCTACTTCACCACCTCCCTCCTTTAAATTTCTTCAGATATACCTTTTTCACCACTCTATTGTTATCTATTCTCTCCATATGACCATACCATCCCAGTACACTCTCTTCAATTCTGGTGTACACAGACTTCCTCACTCCACACCTTTCATGAATCACATTATTTCATATCCTATCCACTCTATGTACTCCATATACTGTACATGCTTCAGCAGTCCCTTCTCCACTGCTCTCGCTCGTGACTTTTCATTTACATGTCACACCAGTCTCACATCATATCACACCAGTCTCACATCCACATGTTAAAGTTGGCACTAGCACTCCTTCATGTAAGCCTCATGCAGCTGCAACACTCAAGCCTCTGTTTCTTATCAAGGCCTTCATTGCACATGCTACATTCCTTCCTTGTGTCACTCTGCTTTCCACTTCTTTTGCATATTTTCCTCTCTTTTCTATCACTGTTCCAAGGTTTTTGAACTCTCACCAATTCCAGTCTCTCTCCATTCACTGTAACATCACACCGGGCATCACCTTCTCTCTCAATAACCATCACTTCACTCTTTTCTACATTTACTCTCAATGCACAATGCTCACAGACATCAGCAATACTCTGCACTTGTCTACCAAGTTCTTGTCCAGTATTTGCATGTAATATTGTATCAAGAGCATACGACAGATTTGAGATATTCCATCAACACCATTCATTGCAAACACCATCCCTCTCACCATTACTCGTGTTTTTTCTTCTCTCATCAACCCATCCACATATACAGTACAGTATACTGAACAACCATCAGGGCACCACACAACATTGTTGTACACCCACACTGATCATGAACCATTCACTCAGATGTCCATTTACCCTTACACATGCTTCATTACCATCATAAAAACTCTTGACGGCACCTAGCAGCTTACCATCTACACTGTACATGCGCAAAACCTTCCACAATCTTCTCTGTCTACTTTGTCATATGCTTTTTTCGGATCCATAAATGACATAAACACCTTATAGTCCTTCTCACATGCCTTCACGATCTGTCTCACTGCAAATATTTGATCGACATCCTCTGCCACTCCTAAAGCCAGTTTAAGCCACCCTGTTCATCACTCACTAGGACTTCTGATATCTCTCTTACTTTGTCTATAATAATTCTTCCATATATCTTCCCTACCACACTCAGTAAACTTATGCCATGATAATTCTTGCACTCACAGGTTGCTCACTTTTATTTCTGTACAGGGGCACACAGCCTTTTTCCACTCTGCTGGCATTGTTTCATTCAGCCAAGCCTTCTTACATATCTCCAACAAGCACTTCATTCCGCTCTCTCCACTACACTTAATCATCTCTGCATACACCTTATCAACCTCAGCTGCTTTCCCATTTTTCAGCCACTTCACAGCATTCTTCATCTGTGCATGTGTCATGTTTCCTGGCATTGCATTCCTTCTCAGCACACCCCCAGAACCAATCATGTTTACAGTGGCTCTGTTCTCTCTGTTCCCATTCATCTGGTTTTCAAAATATTCTTTCCATCTGGTCCTTACTTCATCTCCATGGGTTAATAATCTACCACTTACAGCCTTCACACTTTCACATTTCTTTCCGCTGTCACTTCTACATTTCCGCATCTCTTTCCAGAATAACTTCCTATTTCCAGAGTAATTAGCATTCATTTCTCTTCCTAGATCATCATTTACCTCCTCCTTTTACCACTTGACTAGTCTCTTTACATGCTACTTGCTCTCAATATATTCAATTCTCATTGATCCCCTGTCTTTTAAGTTACCACTCTAGCAATTTCTTCCTCTTTTCCTCCACTGCTCTCTTAATCTCTTCATCCCACCATGCTGTACCTTTCTTCTTTGTTGTTACTCTTGCCACACCACACACTACTTTAGCATTCCTAACTAAGCAATCCCTATATGCATGCCACACACTGTCCAGATCCATTTTATTGCAATTCACTGATTCTAACTCTTCCCCTACTTTGATCCTGTATTCATCTGACATTTCTTTGATCCTCAGTTTCTCGACTTTCAGTCTTTCTCCCTGACTGCTCCTCTCTCCTGGTCCACCTCACTCCTCAGCCTGATCTTGCATACCACAATCATATGATCTGAAAGACCACATTGTTCTCCCACGGCCCTCGTATCGGCAACCATTCCCAGCATTGACCTTTCTACGAGCACATAATCAATCAAGCTCCTTTCAACATAATCCCCTTTCCCTCTACACCATATTTATGTGCACATTTGTGTTTGAAATACGAGTTACAAATGTACAACCTTCTCTACTGACATATATCCTTCAGTTGCTTCCCAGTATCATTTTCTCCTGGTACTCCATAACAACCATTTATGTAACCCTCAGGACCAGTGCCTACTCTTCCATTCATATTGCCCATTATGATCACTTTATAGTTCCTGGGCATTTCTCCCACTGCTTCATCCAGCTCAACCCAAAACCTGTCTTTCTCTCTCTCACTCTTATCAGCACATGGTGCATTTGCTACAATCACTTTTACCTTATCAAAAATTGAACCTGACATACATACATCTTGAGCTAACACATTTGTAATCTCTCATTCCACTCTGCCACACTTCATTCATCAACAAAGCCACTCCTTCCTTGCCCATTCATGCCAGACCTTACACACTTTACACCCTCCCACTCCTCCAATTCACATTCTTTCATCTTTGTTTTAGAAAATGCCATGGCATAACTTGCACTCTTGAACACATTCACCACTTCCACCCTCTTGCTCTCCTCATTCACACCCTCTCACATTCCACATGGCCATGAGAATCTGCCCATTTGGTTGGGGCCCTGGGGAGGTTCCGGGCCCTCCAATGTTCTGTGAAACATTTGCCATGATTAAGTGATTTTGGATAGAGGAATCTGGGGGGTACTTAACCTGGCCAAAAACCCAGGTTATATGGTTATCACCCAGTGTAGTAAATGGTTTCCTGGGTACAGGAAACCATTTGGCTTGTCACTCAGTTTAGAGACTATAAGGCATCCTTACAATGAGTGAGTGGATGATGGCCACCCCCACCTACCACAAATGAAAATATAAAAGTAAAGATTAATAAGAGAAACTGAAATCTTACCAATATGTCCACCAGGGGGGACCCAAGTGTTTGGAAATGTATGCATGTGTGGCGCTCGGCGTGTGAGCAGCAGTTGACCATCAGCAGACTCCAGGAGCACCACCACCCCCACCCCAACACCCTGACCTGTCTTCCCACCAACATCCAATTTTTGTCCAGACTCAGCAAGGTGGTAGGATGGGCAGAATGGTGGATGCTGGCCCAAGATTTTAAACACATCAAATAATATAAGGTGGTAAGTGCTGTAAGTGGACAGGTGAGTACCAGAGGCAAGTTATAGAAGAGAATGAAGTACAAGTCCTTCTTATTTATACAATACCGAACCAGCTGGCACACAATGAGTTAAGCTAAGAAAATTATTATGGAAGTGACTGACCGAACTTCTTCAATTTACACAATAGCAATAATGCAAACTTCCCTTTTATACTGTATGTTACAGCTACAATCAAGGCTATTTCTTTATAAGGTTCCACATTGACTAACATACTATAAATAAAGGGATTCACTTAACACACTGCACTAATACCGTACACTAGGCCCACGCGTATTTACAAGGTTCCTTAGGTTTGATCAGTTTTGGTTAGGTTATGGAAGGCACTAATACTAACCCTTACAATATAAACTCCGCCTCTCATACCATTAATTTGTATGAACGTGTCTTAGGGGTGCCAGTGTCAACATCACTGGCTGAGGCTGAACATTGCAGTAACAGCTTGTTGTCCTGGAGATGACATTCCACTTGACCTTCCCCACAAAGTCCCAAGGCCTCCAGCACACACTCAGCAAATACGGCTGGCTGGTATGTGTCCCGTGGAGTTTTCCTGAGATGCACCAGAACTCTTGTGTAGCAACTACCAGCCATGATATAGTACTGGGGAGGAAAGGAATAACATAACTAGGTGCAATAAATAAATATAATAAATCAATACAATAAATATGTTTCCAACTCTGGGCTGAGGTCCAGCAGTCTCCCCAGCTGTCACACACATTTACATATCACCGCTTCAACACTAATACCCAATATTCATTACCAGTTCAGTTCGCAACAGCACTCAGCTCTCAATCCACTGTCACAGTGCGACGAAATACCGAATCGGCACTTTCAACTGGAAATTATTACAGTTTTTATCACCATGTTGGTTCATACACACCTAATTACAGATAAGGCAGTGCCTTACGATCAACAATAAATAATGTGTTAGTTTATATAACTCAAGCCAAATGCGAAGTTGCAAACATTACATAACGTGTCTCAAGGAAATCAGCTGATTGTGTGACAGTTCAGACTGCTGCGGTGGTAGTAAGTTATTGCCTTTATATTTTTTTCATCTGCCTTGTTGTCATATTATACTGTATCAATGGTTGGTTCATATACTGTATCGTATTTTGTGGTACATGTGCAAAAAATACATGTGAACTGGGGTATTACGAGACCCCAAATTCTAATGTAACCTTTGGTTTACCTTACAGGATCTGTAAGACTGCTAGTGGTCAGTTTATTTTCCAACAGTACTTTAGCTCGTGAATAATGTTTGCATGTACAAGGCAAGGGATATATGGAGGATTAGCATATATTTTACCTTACAGTAAGGTACATACTGCTTTAAAATACAACGATGGTGACGGTTGTATACATACAGTTTGCAGTTTTTATGAATTATATATGCCGAAACTGAGGTTTAAAGAAAGTGGCAGTGAAAATTATACGTTTATTTCCAACAAAAACTTTGATGTACACAATCTGCCAGTGCATCAGTTATGTTGTCTCTCAGGTAGCTGTACTAGTATAAACTTTGGTCAAATACATTTTCATACATGTAAGAGATTTGCAGGAAGAACTTACCAAACATCAGAATTAAATACTCTGACAGCTGTTAATGTTCATAAGTCGAAAAGTTGTGAGTTGCTGAAAGTCCCCAGAGCCCAAAGTCATAGCAGGTATTACAGCACCATTAGAGACAAGAGTGAAGAGATTAGGAAGAAGATAGCTGAGGAGAACAAGGGACTACGGGAGAGGTTAGTAGCCAGTGAAAGAGAAAGGGAGAGCAAGGTAGAGGTGTCTTTGCTGTGTCATGAGGATGCAAAGATTTATAGAAGAGGCAAGAGTGAGGAGGTCAGGAAAAAAATAGCTGAGGAAAATAAGAGATTAAGGGAACAGTTAAAAGCCAGTGAAAAGGAATGGGAGAGTAAAGTAGATATATCTCTTCTGAGCCCTGAGGATATGAAGATTTACGAAGCCCACAAAGCAGCAGTTATCCTCGGTCACTTTACCTACGATGACCCAGTAACTGGCTACCGTGTCATGACCCGACTGAGGCACTTCTGGCGAGGATCGTGCTGTGGAAACGCCTGCCGTCATGTAAGATTTATTTGTATTTCCAGTTGGAAAGTTATAGAAGAAACAGCTAAATGTATTGTTTGATGACAAGTATTAGGTGGTGTTAAGGAAAAAATTTTGGAATAACTTTAGAAGTAACCAACATTACCGATTTTCATTATATTACGTCCCTGAACTATTCTGACTAAGACTTACCTTTTAAGCTTAGTTTGAGTTGGGGGAGCAAATTTTGTAGGGGTAGTCATGTAGTGGCTTAGGTTAGGCTGTTGCTTAGTAGCGGATGAATGTCACGCCATATTGGCTGGTGCAACGTGTGCACTTGGTCTATGTCAGGCCTTAGGTTAGGTTAGGTTAGGTTGGGTTAGGTTAGATTAGTTTAATGCAAAATAGTGTGTTTTAAATTAATTTTGATCTTGATTTTGGGGGTTAAACCCACTTTTGGAAATCTTACTCAAAATTCCAAAAGGGGGATTTTCCCCTAAAAATGACGGTCAAAATGAATTAGAACACACTATTTTGCATTGGAAACCAAAAGAATAATAGTAAACAAAAATGTTGGTTACTTCTAAAAATTTACCAAAATTTTGAACAATATATTTGTTTTAAGTACAGTGCAGTACTTCAGTTGATTGTATCTTTTATATACCGGGTACGGTACGTTTTGGTATATACAGTGCACCTCATTATTCTCAGCTTAGGTACCTGTATTTGTGGTTTTGGTTTTTCACGTATTAATAAATCCATCTCAGAAAACAGTAGTTGGTTTATTTTTGGTATGCTTTAACAACCTGTGTTGTTATATCTTCTCATACACTGTAAAGAAATATAATGTTTGGTGATGTTTTGGGGGCGCTACACAAGGCTTGTAGTTAATCACATTCAGATGATAACTGTAAGTGTCATTTTGGGAGTGGGGGTCAAAAATTATTCATAGATTACACCATTCATAGGTATGTCTGTAACATAACCTTCATGAATATGGAGGGATCACTGTATAGTACACTTTTGACATGCCTATACTTACATAATCACATAGAATTCATGAAATAAACTCCCCTCTGTTCCTTCAAAATTGTTACATTTATGATAGTCATAGACTGTTCCTGTATCATCTGTCCTATTCCAGTGCATCTATAATCATGACAACGTGGCTGAGGGCGAAAAGTCACAACGAGTCTTCAATTCTGCCTTTTGGGTGAATGCAGCAGAAAGACCAGGTCAGAAAATACCACTGGCTACCAATATTGATCGTGAGAAACAGGAAAAATGTATACCATCGCAACAAACACAAGTTACAGAGGTCAGTGATGATGATGATGTTGATCCTTTGTTCTTTAAACATTAGAATTACTCTGGAGGAACTGTGAATTGTTTATTTTTATAGCATTGTTAAACGACAGTAAATACTACAGTATTTATAGGTGTTTAATTTTTTTAGTGTATGCTTACCCTAAAGTAAAGAACCCTTACCATTGGTTATTATTGTTAATGCTATCAACTGCAGTGGTGTGAATGTAGTTATCATCATTTGGTGGCTGTACCGAGTGAAAGGCCAAATGGCATCTTGTAATACTCGTAATTTAGTATGAGGAAACGTTATTAGGTAAACATTGGTTTTCTGCCCATACTGCCTTTTACCACAAAACTTAGGTTTTTCTGATGGATTTTGATGTGATTCATTCGGTTTTGAGCATCATTTCTGTCAGAAATAACCATATTTTTAGATATGACCCCCCCCATCCCCCTGCAATAATGGGGGATCTTTGGGGAATCGGGGGTTTTAGGGAGGATAGAGACACAGGAAATGCTTGTATCTGGGTGAAAATTATCGCTTTGTGAACATTTTGCCCAGCTGGGCTTTTTTTTTTTTTTTTTTTTTTTTTTTTTTTTTTTTTAGGGCCATGGTGACTGCTTGCCTGTGGTTGATGGGTCTAGTTGACCATAATTATTGCTTAGCTGACGTTTATAGATCTGCTTTGCTTGTTAGAGTGGTGTAAAACATCAGGAATAAGTGTTGTACAATGTACTTCAGTGTCCTTTTACAGTGGCTTTCAAAGTTAGGGTATATACGAAGGGTGGACAGGGGAGAAGACCACTAGCTGGATGGAGCCATTATCCAGACATGCCATTGACTCTATTACGTTGGATAATCGAGGGATTATTGTATACTAATGTTACATGCAACAGGACATGAGATAGAGTGAAGCTTCTGATCTCCAATCCATCTGCCTAACAAATCGGTGGTTTTGTGGGGGTAAGGAGTGGGAGTTGGTGGGTGGACATGTACAGTTAACTTGCCCTCTGGTGGCAGTCTACCCTGTCCCCTTATTAGTGTTCATTGCTGTACTGGTTCATTATACAACCAAGAAGTTGTCTACACATTATGAACTTCAGTCATTGAGTCAGTGCCTGAAGAGGGCATGATCAAAGTTAATTACTGTATCTTAGAAAGAGGGACATCAGCAGAGTGAGTCATAATCAGTTTCGTTTCCCTGACAACCCAGACAGAGATGAGATGGCAGAGAACATGGTTGTGCAGGCTTTGCCAACTCAAGTATCAAGAATAGTACACACATTCAAAGGGGTGACTTTTCCTTCCTCGATCAACTAGTCTGTGTTGATGCCATGTTGTTAATGTCACTTGAATGATGTCACTTAAACAGGAATTGTCTTCTGGTTAATTCACTTATTCATTCATCATCTAATCCAGTGTTTCCCTGTGAGGCATGTAGGAGCCAGGGACTAGGCAAGTTGGTCCTGACATTTATGATGATAGTGACCAGCCTCACTCATCCCTGAGTGGCATTACATGAGCAGTAAACCCCAACCACCCCTTGGTTATAAACCTGCACTGGCTCAGTCTGATTAGAGCACCTTAATTGCCCACAAAACCACCAGGCACCATAATTTGATTATATGATTACCACCCATCATAGTAAATGGTTTCCTTTTCTTGCATTGATCTGTCTCTTTGTTCCTCTTCTATTTCCCTTGACTTCCACTGGTCTGTTCTAGATGACTCTTTTGTCAGTGATCACTTTCCTGTTAAACTTTCCCATACTTCTTTCTCTCCAGTCCCTCGTCCTCCTTGTTGGCAGCTTCGTGCTGCTGATATTATTTTCCTCTCTTACAGTCTGCTCTTTACCTCCTAACTCCTTTTCTTCTCCCCACGAGTTGCTTTCTTTTATCGTGGTCCTGGTTTTAAGAGCTGCCCCACTGCTTTCCCTAGAAATACCAGACCTCCTACAGCCTAAATTGTGCTATGGTGGACTCCTGAATGCTAACGTGCCTTCCGTGTTAAACGTGCTGCCTGGAAAATCTTCGGTTGTCGACGATCTACACCGGACCGCATCCGTTATCTCTTACTATTTCAGCATGCATCTGCTGCTTTCTACCATACCATCCGTCAGGCCAAACGCCACAGTTGGATGTCCTTTATCTCTAGCATTTCATGGACACTCCCACTGCAGCACTTTGGTCTTATATCCATAGAATCTCTGGAGAGCATATCCTGCCTCGGGCTCCTGTTCTTTCTTTGGATGGTTGTTTTGCAGCTGATGCTTCCTTGGTTGCTGAAGCTTTAGGTAGTTATTTTTGTCTTGTAAGTGCAGGGTCCCACCCTTTTCCAGATTTTTACTATATTAACTAAATCTCTTTCTGAATCTGTCCTGATTTCTTTCATTTTGTCTGCCAGCAGGGCTATTAATTCTCTTTTCTCTCTCCACGAGTTGTCGTCCACACTTAAGTTGTGTAAAGACTCCAGTGAGGGTCTTGATGGTATTCACTATAGTATGTTGAAACATCTCTCATGATGCCTTATCTTTTCTCTTGGCCCATTACAATAGGATTTGGTCTGAGGGTTTCTTTCCTCCTACTTGGTGTGTGGTGGTCACTCTCCCATTCCTTCAGCCTGGTAAAACCAGCCACCTTCCTCAAGACTACTGTCCCATCACTGTGACCAGTTGTTCATTTATGTATGATCGTCGACTTATGTGGCACCTTGAGTCCAGCTGTCTTCGTTCCCCCATATAGTTTAGAGATTGAAAAGCTCGTAGCACTTTAGATCCTCTCCTTCATTTGGAGTATTTTATCATTTCTGCCTTTTCCCATCACCAGTCTGTTATTGCTGTATTTTTTTATTTGGAAATGGCATACGATACTACATGGTGATATGATATATTCTGCGGTCTTCTTTCCCTTGGTCATCATGGTAGCATTGGTGTGTTTCCTCAAAATTTCCTTTCCCTCCTAACCTTCCGTGTCCACCTTGGTGCCCATGTTTCTCATGCCTTCCCCCAGCGTGAAGGTGTCCCTCAGGGCTGTGTCCTCATTACTACTCCTTTGGGTATTAGCGGTATTGTCTCTCCCCTCCTCCCACAGTTTCTGCCTCTCTCTGTGTTGTTGATTTTGCTCTTTATGCTGCAGATTTGGATCTCCCTCGTTTCCAATCTCTTAATCAGTTTGCCACTACAGCTGCCTCCACTTGGGCCACCACCCATGGTTTTTGCTTCTCTACCTCCAAGTCATATGCAGTGTCATTTACCCTTTTATCTGTATGACACCCCTCTTCCATATCGATCTTTTGCAACCTTTCTTGGTCTTGTTTTTGACTCTCGGTTAAGCTGGAACATGCAGTTTCTTTCCTTCATTCTTCCTCTCTTCTTCGTCTTTGCTTGCTACAAACTCCGTCTCATCTTTCGTGGGGCGCTGCTCATACCACGTTTCTTTGTCTCCATTCTGTTCTTATTCTTTCTAAACTCCATTATGGGTGTTTAGTTTGTTCTTCTGCCTCTGCCAGTACTCTTTTGATACTTGTGTCCCTTCATACTGGTCTCCATTTAGCCATAAGTGCCTCTTGGTCAGCCTCAGCCACAAGCCTTTGCATTGAATCGGGCATCCCCCCCTCCTCTCCTCTCGTCATTCTCTCCTTACGGTTAAGTCTTGTGCATGCCTGCTTCAGTTTTCTTCTAAGAAATTGCTCCACCCTCAGGGCTCTTCTTTGGTGAGCCACAGCTTGCAGATGCGAGTATTTTTCCCTTCAGCGAACAAATTTTACATGCAAGTCGCCTTTTGGTGAGGAGAAAATACATCCACTTCAAAATCCAGTAAACTACAAAAAAGTAAATCTCATTTAAATGAACAAAAAAGCACGTTGTGATCGATTATTAAGTCTTTCCTTGTGAATGTTTAAAAATAGACAATATGTAAATAAATAAATATATTTATTGCTCTTAAAATATTTTGGTTCGTAGTCAGTTTGGCTACTAAAAATTTATTTGGCTCGTAAATCTGAAACCTTACGAGCCAAAGGGCTTGCAACCATCGGCAGTTAGCAAGACCCTTGATGCTCCTCCCTCTCTCCGCCGTTCTCTTCAGTCTGCCTCTCATCTCCTCTTTGCTTTCTCCTTCTGTGTCCCTGCTCTTCTTCAGTCTATGGGTATCACCTTTCCACGCATTCTTCCCCTTCATCCCGTTTCTTTCCCCCCTTGGCTTCTACCTCCTCCAGTGGTCTGTTCTTCGTTTCTCCCTTGTTCTTGCTCTCTTCTTTCTCCTGCTGCTTACTGCTCCCTTTTTCTTGAACACGTGTCTTCTCAATCTTCTGCTACTCCTATCTTTACCAATGGTTCCAAATCTCTTCGCAGTGTTGGTTTTGCTGTTGTCTTCCCTGAGTTTTCATTTTCCAGTTTCCTTCCTTCTGTTGCGGGAGTTCTCACAGGAGAACCATATGTTATTTTTTTCGCCCTGAAGTCTCTCTTTTGTTATCATCTCTGATTATCACAGTGCACTTTCTTTTTATAAGTCTCTTATTCCTTTCATCCCCTTGTCACCCAGATTCAAGAGTTGCTATTCCGTTTTTGTGCGTTAGAAGTTGATTCAGTCTTGCTGGGTCCCTGGTCATTTTGAGATTACTGGTAATGAACGTGTAGTCTTACTGGCTCGTTCTGCTGCGCTGTCTCTCATGCTTTCTCCTCAACCCATTCCTGCTCTTGATTGTTTTCCTATTCTTACTTGCCCTGTCCGTGGCCTCTGGCAAACTTCCAAGGATTCGCAGGTCACTTACAAGCTTCATCTCATTAAACCTTTTGTTCTTCCTGGGTCTATTTCCACTCACCCCAATCGCCGATGGGAGATTGTCCTTGCTCGTCTACACTTGGGCCACACTCGGCTCACTCATAGTCAGTTTACGAGTGGTGTCCCCCCGCCATTTTGTTCACACTATCTGCCCCATGACTATCCAACTTTTTCTCAACTGCCCATTCATACTTCACAAGTTATTCTGCTTTTCCCTTCCACTCACTATTACCCTGTGCCTCATTTGCCTACCAATTTCCTTGGTGATTTTTGTACTTTTTCTGTTTCTGATATTATTGTTAATCTTTCTGCTCTGCATCTAATTGTCTTCCATTCCTTGCTGCCTTAGTGCCACATAGCCTCTCTAGGCTTGGTGCAAATTTTTATCATCTCACTATTCATTCACTCATTCAGGATCATAGTGTCCCCCAGAATCCTCTAGCTGTGTGATCTTTTTATACAACACTCACTCCTTGCTTGTCCCACCCCCCCTAGCCTTTTAATATCAAGTAAGACTCATGATCATAAGGCTGTCCAATTTAACCTGAAGAATTCATCTCTCTATTCCCAGATGCCTAACTCCGTAAGGAATGGCCACAAACAAATCACCTCCATGTTGCCCTGTCCTCCGTCATTTCACTGCTTTGCTCCCAACTCACACCCCCCTCACTCATATACCTCACTCCATCCCTCCATCTCATCCTTGGTCTCCCCCTCCCTCTTCCTCCCTCCATCTCACTCACATACACTCGCCTCATCAGTCTCTCGCTCTCCATCCTCTCAACCTGACCAAACCTGAAAAATAAGATGTTTTAATAATATGGTTAAGAATACACAAAAGCAACTTGTGTTTACTATATACTTTACCAAATGTCTGTACAGAAATAGATATTAAAATTTCACAAGAACAAAGAAAAGTTTCAACCATATCAGAGGCAATATTGATACCTGCAATGATAAACTTTATATGTAGCAGCAATGATACACTGCTTAACAATTTATATATATATATATATATATGCATCCTTCTCAAAATGCACTTTTATCATAGAAGAATCTGTTATGAGCTTGGAAAGTTCTCCTGACCTACTGAAATAGCAATATTGCACATAACCTAAGACTAACGCACTGAATATTTTCTCTGCGATCAGTAGTCTGTGTAACGCAGGAAAATTACATGTAGGACCAGAAAAATACTGTGGATATTGGCACAACTCAAAACTTTCATTATAAAACATACTGAATGTAGGACTGCTGATAGTAGTCTGCTGTAACAACCTTCAGTCTACAGATCAGTTAACCCTCAATTATCACAGATGTTACATCTTAGTAATACCAGTACAGTAATAAGGGACAATACAAATGAAAATATTAAGGTTATGTCTAAGGTTAGTGGTAGGTGGGGGCACTCACCATCCACTCACTCAATGTAGTGCTGCCCTTGGGTGACCACCCATTCCTCTCTTCCTTCCTTCCTCTTCTGTCTTTCTTTCCTTCATTCTTTCCTCCTCTTCCTATTTATGAGCAACTGTACACTGAGTGACAAGCCAAATGGTTTCCTGTACACCAGGAAACCATTTACTATGCTGGGTGGTAACCATATAACCAGATTATGGTACCTGGTGGTTTAGTGGGTAATTAAGGTGCTCCAGCTAGATTATGCCTGTGCAGGTTTATATCCAAGAGGTGGTTGGGGTTTATTGCCCATTTAATCCATTCAGGGATGAGTAAGGCTGGTCACTCTCATCTTAAATGTCAGGACAAACTCTCCTAGCCCTGGACTTCTATGCTCCTCATGGGGTAACACTGGCTTAGATGATGATGATGATGATGTGTAAATGTAAAGGGGGGGAGGGGCAAATGCCATAACATTCAGCCTAGGATCTCATCTCCATAACTTAGGCCTCTCAGCTTGTGGTGGGTTATTCACCCACTCCTGGGGAACAAGGCCTTTGTATCATCCAGGCTACCACAGTTACCTCTCCTAGGTGTTACCTAGATATTCATTTTGTCTACCAATGCACAATGGGTAGACAGACACCAGGACTGAGTGGTGCCAACTGCCCCTACCAGGACTTGAACTCTGGCACCACTAAGCTGATAGCTTTGTAGCTACCAATGTTAACCACCCAGCCACTGCATCAATGATTTGTTGAATCATATATAAATAATAAAATTATGGTGAAGTGATGGAAATGGTGTAGTATAAATAAAACAAGCATGGTACTGTGGAAATGAAAATGGGTATATAAATTAAGTTGGTACTATCCTTCATCTGTGATAATGGAAGGCTTAACTGCTTTCTGTATGGGTCAAGGCTTCATCATTGTAAGATTTCAGCATTAAGGCAGATCAATTCTTTTCAGGTGAAGTACAAGGGGGAGTGGAATGTCTCCTAAACAATACTTGCATCTTAACTGTTGTACTTACATATCCACTACAGTGAAAATGGCAGCTAAAACACCAGATGGGTATCTCAACAGAGATAGTATTCTTATTTGGCATAAGGTGACACATGAACTGCAAGTTTTGCTACCTGTCCATAACTTTAGGTAAGCAGTGCTGTATTCTGCAAGTCTACAGTGATCTCAGCAGATGATTAAGTATACTGTATATAAGTTTGGTTATAAACAGTAGCAATAACAAGTGTGACATGGGTGATCATAAAAGTATAAGAAGTGTGGCTGCATAAAACAATAATGTATCAGAACAGTAAACCTCCCAATTGCATATAAGCCATTTGCTTTGAATAACTGTGCTAATAAAAACAAGTGAACAAATAAATTTTTTATATGTACTTGTATTACAAAAAAAAAAAAAAAAAAAAAAAAAAAAAAAAAGGTTAAAATGGCATGGCATATTAAAACTTGTAAAGTACAACATATCTGTGCTAGTGACACTTTACTATGGCTGTGAACCTTGCCTTACTAGCTGATGAGACAGGGTGAATTTGAAACAAGTTTCAAGAGTTCATCTTTCTGACCTATGAATAATTGTGTTTCTGGGTGCATCTAGTGAGTGTACTACACTACCCTACATCAGCTTGGTGCTGTTACAGGAATCAGAACTAATTGGACTACTTTTGCTACCAAACATCGTAACACATCCCAACGTCACCTCAGAGGTCCACACACCAACTCACCAACATACTGTACTTCATGGACTTGCATCTGTGTACAGTACTGTACATGTACTCTTTTTCACTGTCACCTGATGATTCCGTTACAGTATATTACTCAATACTGTATCATAAATATAAAAGGTTCTAGGTTACAGTGGCCTAGTCTTGGGCCTCTGCCTCTCAGAGGGGTTCATATAGGAGATTAAGATTTTATCATTTACCATAAATAAAAAAATTAGGTACTGTATCAAGGGAAAAAAAAAAAAAAAAGGAAACTTATTTCATAATGTCTAGTCAAGAACACATAAAGGTACTGCTGATCCTGACCGATGGTTCCAGACCAGATAGGTGTATATTAAATACACCACAGACAACTCAATCCAGAAACAAGTTCTCAGACTTTTCCAGACAATGCACTTACTGTACATTTCCTAATATGTGCAGGGGGAACCGTAAGGAATGTGACATGAAGTGCTTATCAGCATCAATCACTTTCAGTGTTGAAAAACAGTCATCCAGCTCATGACACAAGATGTACTGGGTATTTCAGTATACAGTCTACTGTATTTATATACAGCATATACATCATTCCCTGCCTGGAAAAATAGAGTACCAGCTCACATGAATTAAAATTCAACAAATTCTGCAAGAATGAATTTACACTGACACCTAACAAACCTACTGTGTGTCAACTTTAACATTACAGTACACTACTGTATATATAGTGCCAAGTTCCATTCTGCAAAACTGAAAATGTCTGTATCATTCTCTTGTATGACCAGTTTTAAGTACAGTATAGTACTGTGATTCATTAAGAAAAGTTCTAAGTGCTTCTCCAAAGTCCAACTCTGTTTTTAATATACAGTATTTATCTATCTCGATTAATATACAGTACTGACAGCTTTTGTATTTTCCTTTTTTTAGTTTTGTGCACACACACACACACACACACACACACACACACACACACACACACACACACACACACACACACACACACACAAACAATCACTAAACATACTAAAATTCAAAGTGCACTTGTGTAAAGGTGTGGAAATTATTCTTTGCACTACAGATCATGATATCATCATCAATATGCAACAATTTACCTCACTTCCATATTCTCTTTTCTGCATCTGTGCCTCTTCATAGCCAGTACAAGCTCTTGCATCCCTGCAGTTACAGTAATCATTTCACCCAACTACTGTATTTCCACTGGGTTTCAACAATATTTATCTGTCAATCCTGATTCAACAAAATATACCCTTTTTGATGGTTACCCATAATTATATATATATATATATATTTGTGGTAGGTGGGGGCGCTCACCATCCACTCACTCGATGTAGTGCTGCTCTCGGGTGTCTGCCCTTTCCTCTCCATCCTTCTTTCCTTTCATTCTCTTCTGTCTTTCTTTCCTTCATTCTTTCCTTGCCCTTCTGCCTACTGGTGACTTAACACTCCCTCTTCTGTCTTTCTTTCCTTCATTCTTTCCTCTTCCTTCAGCCTGTGGGTGACTCTACACTGAGTGACAAGCCAAATGGCTTCCTGTACACCAGGAAAGCATTTACTATGCTGGGTGGTAACCATATAACCAGATTTTGGCGCCTGGTGGTTTTAGTGGGTAATTATTGCACTCCAGTCAGATTGAGCCGGTGAGGGTTTATATCCAAGGGGTAGTTGGGGTTCATTGCTCATGTAATACCACTCAGGGATGAGTGAGGCTGGTCACTCTCATCTTAAATGTTGGGACCAACTGCCTAGCCCCGGGCTCCTACGTTCCTCATGGGGCAATGTAGGATTGGATGATGGATGGGATGGATATATATATATATATATATATATATCTATATATATTTGGTAGGTGGGGGTGCTTACCATCCACTCACTGAATGTAGTGTTGCTCTTGGGTGTTTGCCCTTTCCTCTCCTCCCTCCCTTTCCTTCCTTGCTCTTCACTACTTCTTTACTTCATTCTTTCCTTGTCCTTCTGCCTACAGATGACTTTACACTCCCTCTTTTGTCTTTCTTTCCTTCATACTTTCCTGTTCTTTCTGCCTATGGGTGACTGTACACTGAGTGACAAGCCGAATGGTTTCCCGTACACCGGGAAACCATTTACTATGCTGGGTAGTAATCATATAACCAAAGTATGGCGCCTGGTGGTTTAGTGGGTAACTGCAGTGCTCCAGTTGGATTGAGCTGATGAAGGTTTATATCCAAGGGATGGTTGTGATTATTGTTCACGTAATGCCACTCAGGGATGAGTGAGGCTGGTCACTCTCACCTTAAATGTCAGGACCAACTTGCCTAGCACCGGGCTCCTTATGGGGCAACATAGGATTGGATGAAGGATGGTTGGATGTAGTGCAGCTCTCGGGTGTCTGACTTTTCCTCTCCTCCATCTTTTTTTCCTTCCATCCTCTTCTGTCTTTCTTTCCTTCATTCTTTCCTTGTCCTTCTGCCTACAGGTGACTTTACACTACCTCTTTTGTCTTTCTTTCCTTCATTCTTTCCTCTTCCTTCTGCCTGTGGGTGACTCTACACTGAGTGACAAACCAAATGGTTTCCTGTACACCAGGAAACCATTTACTACACTGGGTGGTAACCATATAACCAAATTTTGGCGCCTGGTGGTTTAGTGGGTAATTATTGCGCTCCAGTCAGATTGAGCTGGTGCAGGTTAATATCCAAGGGGTAGTTGGGGTTTATTGCTCATGTAATGCCACTCAGGGACGAGTGAGGCTGGTCACTCTCATCTTAAATGTCAGGACCAACTGCCTAGCCCTGGGCTCCTACACTCCTCATGGGGCAACGTAGGATTGGATGATATATTTATATATATATATATATGACGAATGAAGAAGTGAAGGAACGTTGTGGGGTAGATGTGGATGTGGTTGAAAAGATTAGGAGAAATACACTGAGGTGGTTTGGACATGTGGAGAGAATGGAGAATGAAAGACTGACTAAGAGGGTGTATGTAGGTGAGGTGGAGGGAGGGAGAGGGAGGGGTAGACCGAAGATGAGGTGGAGGGATGGAGTTGAGAGGTATATGAGGGAGGGGGGGGTGAGTTGGGGGGAGGGGAGTCAAATGGTGGGTGACAGAGTGACTTGGAGGCGTTTTGTCTGCAGCCACCCTTTGCGGGATTAGGGCGTCGGGCTATAGATAGATAGATAGATAGATAGATATATATCTATATATCTATATATATATATCTATATCTTTATATCTATATACATATATATATATATATATATATATATATATATATATATATATATATATATATATATACATACATACACAGTATATATCCATCATCCAATTCCACGTTGCTCCATGAGGAGTGTAGAAGCCTGGGGCTAGGCAATTTGGTCCTGACATTTAAGATGAGAGTGACCAGCCTCACTCATCCCTGAGTGGCATTACATGAGCAAATACCCCAACCACCCTTTCGATATAAACCTTCATCGGCTCAATTCGACTGGAGCGCTGTAATTACCCACTAAACCACCAGGCGCCTATACATACATACATATATATATATATATATATATATATATATATATATATATATATAATCATCATCATGATCATCCAGACCTCCTTTCCCATCCCAGGGTAGGGTGAGGAATAGCAATGTCCAGACAGCCCAAATCTGCCCAATCCAATGGGCCATGCTTCCATTCACTCATCATTCAAGCCCCCGGGATCCTGGCTCTATTGGATACGCCAAACACACACACACACACACACATAAATCTACACTACTGCTCATAAAAAAATTTATCATAAACCTCAACAAACCTGGGCGATGACATTAACACTCTTTGCTCAATTCTTCTGTTTTCTTCAATAGTTTGTTAACAGGACTAAGTTTTCTTTGCTAATATGCTGGATATCTTTAAAAATACTCTTACTTCATAGTACAGCAGTATTACATGACTGAAAAATATTACTAACTAAGACTAGACTATGTTTTCAAATGTTAAAACAGGAGTCAATATGATGAAACACTTGATTCATTCATACATAATACTTCCACACTACACCACAGGCAAATGTTTTCATATACATAGAGTGTAAAACTGAAAAAATAAATAAATAAAAAATTCCATCTTGTAAAACTGAAAAAATAAATAAATAAAAAATTCCATCCCAAGAGATTAACAGATGATATAATATTAACAGAGTAATAGCATTTAACCTTAACAATGCACATCCTCACCTCAAAAGAACTCTTACATGCTTCACACACAAGTTTGTCAAACAAGTAATGTATAAAATATTTAGGTGTATATCACTCTATATGCTGTATATGTGGTACAGTAAATATACTACTGTATCAGATCTTATTCTTCAACCAGCTACTAAAGCTATGAACATAGAGTAAAAAACACATCATCACTATAGTAATGCCCAGAAGTATAGGACAGCCATATTTATCCCAACATTACTCCAGGTACCTGCAACATTTTTTTTTTTTTTTTTTAATACTGTTCACAGTGGCGATGTCAGATTGAGTGCAACAAAGTTTGTGGGGTTCAGTATTTACTGGGTATCTAACAGTACAAGCCCCTATCCTCTGGGGAATGTTTCAATGGCTATCAGAATCACTACATAGTGATTCTCGATTACTTTGTTTTGGAACTCATACTGCAGCATAAAAATGACACAAGTAGTTGGCTGGGACAAAATACTTCCACTTAAAGGTTACACAAGTAGAACAGTTTATATAAGAACTTTGCAACTTAATGGTAGGGAGGGGAAAGTTAATACAGTACTTTTATAGGTGCACCACCAATACTGTTTATGGCAACAAATAATCACAATAACGTATAACCAGCAGAAAAGAACACACAATGCAGTCCTTAGTTATATGACTACACAACAGAAAAAATATTTGAAGCTCTAAATACTCACTTTTGGGTAAAATTCGACCCTAACCATCCAATACCATAGCTTAACATTCTTTCAACACTTGTTGTACAATCACTAATTTTTAACTAAACAAATATAGAGTAACATTTAAAGGCTCTCATAATCTGTACTACTTTGTTCTTATTTTACCACAAAAGGATAAAGTGCATCACCAGACTTTACGTCTTAGTAACACTTTCAGCTGATAAATCAATTTTCCTCTAACTACTGAACCTACATTTTCCCCTCCATGCAGTTCAGGTAAATAGAATACAGTACAGTAAATCCTCATTATATGTAACTCCCCCCCCCCCCTAATTTTGCTATTAAGTCCCCAGTAAAATACATACTGTATAAACTGCCTGTTAACCTTGTCAGTCCAAGTGTCATGTTTGTTTTCCTTGTGTTATCTCCAGACACTTTTAATTAGCTGTGAAACTTTTGAGCTGGGGAGCCTGGATACAGCCTTCATTAATCCCTCCACAATCAGCGGTCCTTTAAGTGGAATGAAGTACTCTTATAAAGCTGTTTTGCCAGTTTCCCCTAATTTACAGTACCAGTCATATGGAAATAGTTTTGATAATTTGGATTCCATCTCTGTCTTATAATGAGGACTGCCTGTACATTACTGGTGCATTGACCCTAAGCCTAAAACCTGCTAGAAATTAAATATCAGTACTATACAGGGAACACTACCCAAGGCTGCCTGAGAGGTGGTTGTTTGTTCAGATGCAGATAAATTTACCTGCTGTAAACATCATGGAAAATTGGAGCTCATTATATGTGCATTTATAGAGCAGATCCAGATAGTTCTATTCAGGATTCAGTACATCCTCTGTTCATGAACTTATATTCCAGTCTGCTTTACTCCAGTCAAATTATCCCTATCACAGAGCTGTTGCTTTTCCTTCTTTTCTGACATACTGTAAGTTATTCAAGCACTAAAGGAGTCCTTTCCACTGGATCTCTTCCCAAAGACAATGAGATGAATAGAGTGGTGATACATGATAAACTGTTCAGATGAATGATGGAGACAGTACAGTACAGAAAACACTGCTACATTTACAGTACCAGTATCAAGACAATAAATACTTTCAAAGATATGACACTCAGTGTTCAGTACAGTACCTGAACTCTGAGACCAAAGAACAAGACGGTCTATATTGAAATGAGCTCATGTGAGAGAACAGACACTATGTATGAGAAAAAATATAAGCTACCCTACATTTTCCAAAATGGGTAAATAATTACATAAGAATATTTTTAATACAACAGCTCCACAAGGTGACAAAGGATATCCAAAAAGTCAGTATCAGAACCCAGGTAGTATGATGTGTTTTTAAATAATGGACAGAAGTTTTGACAGTTGTTGCAAGTGTGCAGTGTGGCACTGATCACTGAAAATTTATAGGGATTCTAATAACAACATTTTTGGCCATGTGTCTGAAAACTGGAATGTTTATTTAAACTGAATTATATCAAGGAGACCAAAGAACACAATACTGTACAATGAATATGAAAATAATGATATTATGTACTCTCATAGGTAGTATTAATATAAATACCCAAAGCTGGGTATAATTATACACTATGGATTATTTAACTCGCTTCAAAACTGTAAAATCTGGCATAGTTTAATACTACATCTCTCTTTCTGTACACAAACTTGAACATGTGTAAGTAAACGATTTCTACATTCACCACTATGGCTATTGTCTGTAATCATTCTTCACTATAACAAACTTTTCGAGTATACACACAAAAACAGATCTGCAGTCACACCTTAAACACTCATTCATATGCATCTGCATTCAAATTTTATGTTGCAACAAATAATCCTTCTATATGTGCACAATCAATGTATTGTATAGTTATTCTGGCCACCACTAATTATTGCAATCATTCTTTCCTTAACAAGAGTAACAACTTTAAACCTCATGTACTGCACAGTTAACAGTTCTCTATCAAAACTTGCAAACCCACTATAAAATCAATGATCTATTTTGAGTCTCGTACATAAGCTATAACCAATTAATTTCACACCTAAATTAACTGGCAAAACTTAAAACCTTGGTAAACAATTACAGTCGCCACAACTTACACCCATGACTAACTTGAATGTGTCGCAGAGCTGCCTGTTCCTATCAGACATGTTTAAGCTGACTGTTACAATACATATATACATACAGACAGACTCATACATAAATACATAAAGACAGACATACACACATACATACAGTACAAGTACACTCACTCATATCTGCCTATCTAATTTCTCACATGCAACCTCTTTACACACTTGACAATTATCAGTGTCACAGAATGTTTGCCAAACACAAACACACACTACAGCCATACCACCCACAACTACAACCAAACTCGCTCAACCACCCATCGAATCAGTGAATAGAAAATAAGAGCCACCAATATTGATGCCCAGGAGTGAGTAGTGACTGTCCATGAGATTTCATTTTCTTCCCTGCTGGTTGACGAGTGTCGATGGCCTGTTAGTGATGACATCCGCCTCCCCAGTGCCTCCACCTCCTGCCGCAGCACCTTCACCTCACCCAGCAAGACATCCTGGCTGGCTGATACCTTGTTCAGTGCCTCCACCAAGCTAGATACAAAATGAGATGTCATGTTAATATACAATTACTGATAATACTGTGCTCCACAATACATAAAAATTTAGGCTTGTGTGTCTTAGCATGCCAAGTTTTGTCTTTCCTTGCTCTCCAGCTTGGAATTTTGAGTGATATGGGCAGAACCTTCCTTGACTAAATGAAATACGACGACAAATCAGAAAAATAAAGATCTAGACTTTCATGTACAGTGACAGATTTTACTTCAAAACATGAGGAAGACTGCCACAGAAAAGCGACATTAACATAAACATTGTTTACATCATAAAAATGAAATTACACAAAACATCTGAAGGAATCCCGATATGCAGGTAAGCCATGGTACAGCTGATGTTATCTATGGGTTGGGCACTAATACAAGTACCAATACCTGCTAACTCCTTCCCAACAGTTGCCAGAAACTGTCAGGAAATAAGAAATCTGAGATATGCAATAAGATTTGTAAAGTCTCCACTTTGAATAGGTCTGGCTGAGTTTCCTGTCTGAGGGTGATAGCTGAATGGCTCATTACCCTTCCTGCTGCTACATTTCATGGCTGTATCTCCCAAGGTTTATGGTAGCCAGCTATCTAGTAGCACATCACCTTCAGCAATATTCAGAATTTTATACATTACAGTACCACAAACTATTACAATCACTCAATTTGAGTCACTGCAGCCTGAAGCAAAGCTCTGTTAGTTCAGGAAATTTGAAGGTAGATGATTTGCTTACACCCCTGGTGTCATTACACTGTTGAAAATAGTGTACCTCTTGACACCTCTTGAATTTTGTAATACATATGCAAGGCTCAGCCATCATTCAATCTTGCGCTTTTATCTACTGGCATTAACAAATACTGTTACAGGCAATCCTATTACTCCTCAGTGTCACACAGGACTGAGCCCTGGCTATAAAAATCCAAAACATTTAAAGGCAGGAGACAAGCTATGCCCCAGTCATTAAAAAAAAAAAAAAAAAAAAAAAAAAAAAAAAAAGGGGGGGGGGGCCACCCTCAGTTCAAACTGTTGTGTATTAGACACTGCTGTCTCCAACTCAAGTCGTCTTGCCTTGGCAACCAAGCCACTCCCAAGTTCTCGGGCCCCCTGAGGGGCTGGGGGGTTTGCAGTGGTTTGGCCCCCATTCTGTTCTCCTCTTCTGCTTCGACAGCCTCGGCAAAGATGCCACAGCTCCAAGCCCTGCTTGGGCTCCTAACCTCACTAAAACACACTACAACACTCTACAGTCCATACAGAACAAGGCCCTAAAAATAATCACAGGCTGCACAGCTACTACACCCACAGACCACCTACATCAAGAAACCAAAGTCCTCAAAGTCAAGGATCATCTAGACATGAGAGGCACCCAAATTCTTGCTGCAGCCTCCACAAACCCACAACATCCTCTACACTACATGGCAACACATCCACACACACCAAGAGGCATCAAAACAACACCCAGCACACGATATCATACATAAATACTGTCATCTCTCCCCCCTCACCTGCCTCAGGCTAGCTTCCAGAAGCATATCCATATTCAAATCACTTGCCACTCCATTCAGTCACTTAAAGACAACACACAGCTGCATGCACGGCCTCCTGATATCCACCCTTCTAAATCCTATCTCCCTTGTGAAGTCAGGGTCCACCTGGCCAGGCTGAGATGTGGTCATCATCCAGCCCTCTTTAAGTTACCAGAAGAAACTGGATGACTGTTGCTGATGCCTGTCCAAAACGTAACACAGCACCCCATACTATTAAGCACATTATGGAAGACTGCATCGCACACAATCACCTACGCCAACAATACAATATACACTCCTTCAGAGCTCGGTGGGAAAGCCTGGTCTTGGTCGTGGCCTTCCTTATGGACTCGGGGCTGTTCAGCCAGACTACCTAGGGAACAACTACTCCTACTACTCAAGTCGTCTATCACTAAACTATGAGGCACCTAGACAAATGACAACTAAAGCTGAACAGTACTATGGTCATTTGCTTGATGACCCTTTCATGGCATAAAGGCCTGAGCCGAGGCTACTGTAACCCACTCATTTAAGGGTACGTGACCCACTGGCCAGAAGCATACTGTACTGTATGTCAATCTTCAGCCTTTTAAATACTCTGGACTACAGTATCCTACATAGCACCAAACTTGAAAGGGGTATTGTGGAACTAGCACTATACTATTATCTGTTTATTTTTTCTTGGAGGGAACACTTTTCCAGGCCTCAAGCCTTTGGTTCCTTCTTCCTTGTTTTTAAAAAAAAAAAAAAAAAAAAAAAAAAAAAAAAAAAAAAATTCATCCACCTTCACTTGGGGGAGATTCCAGTAGCTCAATGACAGATAAAACAACTCTTTATCCTTTCCAGAGCACCTCTTTTTTACCTGCATTATACTCTAGTATAATCTCTTGTTACAGCTTAGCAATGAAGACAGATAGACAGCATTTTTAAGCAAAGGTAAGGTAGGTTGAGTGCACTCAGAGGGATGGCCACACACTGCATACACTTGTTGATTGTATGTCTCCAGAAGATATAGTATGATACCTGTGGTAGAAAAAATAAATAAAATAATGACTGGTCTAAAAGAGTTCATCACAGATAAGTGAGCAAGCCATTGGTGTAAGCGTAACTTGATCATGAAGTATCTTATGACGTCAGAACTTCGTCACAGTCTTTGTTGTCAAAACACTGAGCTGTTGCCATTACGAGGTCCTCAGAAACAGCCTTACTGGGTGACCCTGACGCCCATATGCAGCAATTCATCACCGGGTGTACCAGTGTACCAAGGTCGCGGTTCCGGTGTCTCACGGGTGCTTTCAAGTGATGTACGGGGGAACATCAAAACACATTTCCAGTAAGGAAGAGGTTACTTGATAGTAATTCATGCAAAATTGTATAGACTGTTCAGACTTTAGTTTAGACAGGTTACCTTGGTGTTAGCACTGCATGATTGGTCCTCTTAACTGGGAGTGGCTGTGAGGATACAGGCTGTGATAGGTCAGGAACATCTTCATGGTCACCCGAACTTGTCTCCTCTGCCTCCGCCTGCTCAAACACACCTCTCAACCTCTCCACACCTCCTACCCGTACCACCTTATCAAGGGCAAAGGGGAGTAAAGGGAAATTAAACATGGGAAAAAAAAAAAAAAAGGGATAACAAATGATAATAAATTTGTGCCCTTTGAAATAGAGAGAACTCAAAACATCTGGACTGATGAAGTCTGATCATGGAGAACAAAATTACTCTACATAGGTATCACCTCAAAGCACCATCACATAATCATAATTATCATTAACTACAAAGTACCTGTACTCTTACTGTTAACCATGATACCTTTACAATCAATCTTCAGAAAATACTGTACATGGGTATCACTTCAAAGCACTATCACACACTGTAATCATCATCACCATCATCAGCTGTTTGATTATCCACTGCAGGACCGGCCTATCCCGACCGAAATCGGGACGTTACAGCCAATGTATCTCTACCATGTGGCTTAGGCTGTCTGGTAGAGATTGTATGTAGGGTGAGATGTGCTTGTAAGTGTAATTGTAGTGTTGGAGTGGCTTTGGATTTGTGTGTAGTCTGTGAACCAAGTGTAATCGGCCTGCACAAGCCGACTGGGTGCAAGCATACTTTACAGTAAGCGACACTGATTCAACTACAGCACCCCTTGTGTCCGCCAATGCAGTACGTGGCTGGGTGAACACTCCCAAAGTTTATTACCCTGGCGGGGCGCGAACCCTGGTCACCCGTGTACAAAACACACTCTCTACCACTGTACCACAAAGGCTCCACTGTAATCATAATCATCATTAACTACAAAATAATCTCATGTCATTAACTACACTACCTTTACAATCAGTTCTCTTCAGAAAAAAAATGCTGCTACGGTAATTTTTTACGTCTTGTGCAAGGTAACAGGAACGCTCAAGAAAAGCAGGAACAGGGATATTTTACTTACATTGCAGCCAAAGGCCACCATGCTCCTGATGAAACAATAAAGGATTGGACAATGGATGGAATAATTACAAAAATACAACCCACCTGAGAGAAACCTTAAGGGCAATAAATAATGACCTGGTAACTCACATCACACTTAGGGTCAACACTGACGATGGAAGCTGTTCTTATCATCGGGGCTTTGTGTCTGGTCTTGGTGGAGATGATGTAACTGAACTCGTACTGGAAGAGATCTGTCCTGGGGTCCCACGGCCGTAGGTCAGAGTGTTTATACACATATGCTCCGCTCACAGGGTCCTTCAGGGGGGAAAATTAAATCAGCTCATCTCAATTCCCTCAACCCAGTGATCATCATCATCATCATCCAGACCTCCTTTCCCACTCTAGGGTGGGGTGAGAAGTAGCAATGTCCAGACAGCCCAAATTTGCCCAATTCAATGGGCCACACTTCCATTCACTCACCATTCAAGCCCCCAGAATCCTGGCTTTATCTGATACACCAAAAACGTTAACCACGTTCTGTAGCTTCAAATAAACATATCCAATAGAGTCAACCTGGATGCTGTCACGTTAAAAAGGGATTGGATGATAGATAAATAGACAGACAGATAGATATATATAAATCCACCCATCCATCATCCAATCCTATATTGCCCCATGAGAAGCATAGGAACCTGGGACTAGGCAACTTGGTACTGACATTTAAGATGAGAGTGACCAGCCCAACTCATTCCTAAGTGGCATTACATGAGCAATAAACCCCAACCACCCCTTGGATATAAACCTACACAGGCTCAGTCCAATTGGAGCACCATAATTAACCACCAAACCACCAGGCACCAAAATTTGGGTATATGGTTACCACCCAGTGCAGTAAATGGTTTCCTGGTGTATAGGAAAACATTTGGCTTGTCACTCACTGTAGAGACACCCATAGGCAGACGAAGGAGGAAAGAAAGACAGAAAGGGAGTGTAAAGTCACCCATTGGCAAAAGATGCAGGAAAGAATTAACCCGTAACATTCCGCCATCAGCATGGTGCCAACAGTACAAAACGCCTAGCTTAATCCCACCGACGTGATGGTGCCGACAGCTAAACTCGTGCACTGTGGCGTGTCTCAAACTATTTCAATCTAGCAAATTTTTTGCTAATGAGAAAATTAACATATTGGCAATACTGTGCCACTGTCCATCATAATAGCATCAGGATGTCATGAATATCACGCCATGTTTCTGCCTCACTGGGCTGGAGGAGGCTGTTGAAATGGTCACATAGACCCTTCTGTCCCTTCATTTAGTGATTCTTCAGAAGAGGAAGACCTGGATGATTCTTCTGGGGAGGAATATGAGCCAGTGGAGGAGGATATTGAGAATGGGGAATCCCCCATTCTCCCCCCCCCCCGTTCTCTCTCATCCCTCCCAGCTGGGTGGGAAAACGTCGCTTGTGGCTTGGGAAACTGGGCTAAAAACACGACGGACAGCCATCCTGCTCTTATTTCTCCTATAAGGAGTACTTTTTTGGCTT